>NC_143438.1:77680000-77988750 GCF_987193195.1 Phasianus colchicus
CAGATAATCCACAGATGTTATTTTGCACCAGCCCTAGCTGGAGCTTTTAATCATGTCCCAAATAACCATGGAAGGAGATTTCTTTGCATTTTCTGCTTGCTATAAATCCGGATCTGTTCTCTTAACTTTTGGATCCATCAGTCCTGCTCAAGGTACATTCCCGTCTCAGGAAATTGCATTCATGAGCAGAGCAGTCAGACACAGGGCTGCCTATGAAGCATTCCCAAATACCTGGAATTGAACGTTTCTGTATGAGTGCTTATGGATGCTAGTCTGACTGCATCTTTTAATTGCGGTTAATGGATCTACCTGCACATACTTTTAATACTGACCTTTTCCAGGAGAAATATATCAATTCCCTATTGGGATTTTCTCACTTCTCCACTTTAAGAATATAACTCTCACAGAGAATTTTATAATACTTTCTTAAGTGAAAATTGATGCTCACATTACACTAACATAAATCTACAGAATGATAGTTTCAGGACAATCATATGCAAGAGGTAATAGTTTCAATATCTCACTGAGTGATTTTTGAGTAATTACTCTCTGAAACTGCAATTATACCTGATTATAATCTCTTCTGCGATGATGCAAAGTCCATGAGACTTTTCCCCTACGTGCAAATAAACTTTTATGTGCAGAGTGTCCTAAGCCAAAGACTGAACTCAGAGACATACAAGTTTTCTGAGTAACTCCAGGTGAATGATGGCAGCACAGGAATGGTATTTTGTTCAAGATTAACTCCGCTATTATGGAAGTCCTGCTTATGTACCATATTTTTCCCACTGAAATGATGTAGTACAAATAGTTGAAAGATTTATTTTTAGAAGCACTACAGTTTTCTGAGCATCAAAAAAATCATAGGACTGTAGAAAAAGATTGTACATACTTTGAAGATTTTGCATAATTTTTTACTGTCAAAGACAGTATGTATTCTGAACTGCTGGAACTGTAACTTAAAAACAGATATTTTTGTTCCCAATAGGAGCTGAGATTCTAATAGGAACTGAGTCATAATTTTTTCCTTCTCATAGTCAAAGAAGCTTTGCAAATTTTCTTCAGAATGCATTCATAGCAAGATTCCTTTTTTTGTTTTAATGTATCTTAAGTAGTTGAGATATCTTAAATAATTTTGCATGCCTGTCCTTTCCTCTCTAAAAGAACTTGTAGACAACAATCCTGTTCACATAAATGAGACATTGTTTTCTTATTCATCCTGCTGCAGGAAATTTGTACTTTTTCCCTGTTAGTTTGGCTCACCATTTTCTTCACTGACCAACATATCCTGAATTATCTCCTACAGCTTATACTGATCTTTCCTCAGCAGCAGTGGGAAAATATTACTTACTGTTTCTATTTTGTTTGTTATACATCCCATATGATACCTGTTGCATTGTGGATTACAAATGGTAAATGATCCTAGTCATTCATTGTCACTTATCTCAACACAAAGTTATTTTCTAATTTCTGGTAGTTGCTTGTTTGTTTTTCAAATTTCAGTAAAAATCTTCCTAAAATTTTTACACACTGTGTAGCAGGCTCAAGGACGTTTTGTATAACTAACACAATTTGTCCTATTTCAGTTGGATGTGCTCTTGTCAGAAGAACTATACGACAGAAGAGGAACCATCACACTGGTTAAAAGAAGACAGCAGACTGTGCAATATGAGATGCTTGGGCCCTTGAAGGTCTGCAGTGAGGCTGGAAGTGGGAATCAGATCATTGGGAGGACAGATCTGACAAAGAGGTGTTAGCCTATGTTGGCCACCATCTCTGAAGGAAAACTTGAGGATGTTTGACTTGACTCAAGAATTGTAGATTTTTGTATGGTGGAAGGATTGGATTGTCATAATGCTGTGTCTGCCTTAAAATAGCTATGTGATTATGTATAAATACATAAAGTGTATATTAAAAATAAATAAAAATTTGGAAAGGGACCTGACTAAAAGATGTTTTTAGTGAAAAGATCAGAAATACATAGTTAATTTTTGTAAGTGGATTTAGACACAGGAACATTTATATACTAAATCAGATATCTAAATTTTAGACCACAAACTTTGGCATTATTCTTTAACAATAGAGTGGTTAAAGAGATATATTGGAGAGTAGACTGCCTATGGGATAATATGTGAGTAATTTCCTAGCTCACATCAGTAAGTCCCTTGTTCTGTGATGGTTGAGTTTTTGCTTGTTGTTCTTAAATTAATGTAGTTGTTATTCTGCTGTTTATTCAGTATGGCTGTTGGAAAGTGGCTGAGTGTATGCTCGTGAGCCTAGTCTGAGGTATCTCCTAGTTTTGTTTGTTAGCCAAAGCACATTATCTTAAACTGATTACTTTGTGTTGATGTCTCTTGAAATTACTTTGGACAGTCAATTATATTAATATGCATATGATTAGATGCTGTTTTTATCTTAACTTCAGTGTTGCCAAAGTAATTCTATTTGGGATTATTTTGAGAATGCATAGTCTCAGAAAAGGAAAGATGTTAGTATTTATGTTTCCTCTTTGGATTGATGGTGCCAGTTGGCAGTGAAATCCACTGTGTTATGCACTGTGGGAAGACAAGGTATATCTCATAGTCACTTGAATCCCTTCTTTTTTTATTTATTTATTTTTCTCAAAGTCCACTGTAGAATGTGAAAGAACCTGGAATATCCATGTCCCTTTGCATTTGTTCCTTTGACACTCCTCTCCCCTAAAATTTTTCTTTTAACAGTTCATATCACTCACTTCTATATTTCTTGTAATATATTTGTATTTCTTTTGTTTGACACAGGAATGAGTTTTATCCTCCTCAGTAACTAGGCAGCATCTAGTCCAAGTCTTCTAGGATCTCTTGGTAGGAAGACTGACATACAGAGAAAATCTCACTTAGTTTTTTAAATGGCTCAGACAGTTTCCATCCAAGAGGTCTGTCTGTCTGTCTCTTTTAATTACAGAGGGAAATATAGCATCTGTTATAAGATTTCACATTGACATTTTGGACAGTTAAGGTTAGATGAGATCAATTCTACCCATATGTCCAAACCTTAGTCTGTATCTTGGATTTGTATATCACCCAGTCTTGTCAGTATCACATTCCATACTGTTCTTTATAAATTATAACGTTTGTTTGTTTATTTATTTATTTTGGAAAAGTGTTGCATAAAGTCATAGGAACATAGAATGATATAGGTTACATGGGATGCTTGGAGATAATCCAGTCCAACCTCCTACTTTGAGCAAAGCCAACTTAGTCCTGTTGCTCAGAGACTGGTTCTGTTGAATATTAAATATTTCCAAGGATGGATGCTCCTCAGCCTCTCTAGACAGCTTGTTCCAGTTCAAGACAACTTTCATTAGGAATTATTTTTCCTCATAATAATTTTGGATTTCCCTTGTTGTTATTTGTGTCTCTTGTGCCTCATTCTTCTACCATGCACCACTGAGAAGAGATTGGACAATCTTCTCTGTATGCCTTCATGATGCAATTGTGAGCAACAATTATGTCTTCTCTTAGCCTTCCTAAGACTCAAAAATCCCAGTTGTCTCAACCTCTTCTTGTATGTCCCTCCTTGCTGTAGCCCCTTAATAACCTCCATAACCCTCTCTTGGAATTCCTCCAGTTTGTCAATGTGTTGCTTGTATGAGGGAGGCCAAAGTAGGACACGGCACTTGAGATGAGCGTCCCCTTTGGAATTGACAGGAACAGACACTCCCCTCAACCTGTGAGCTGCACATTTTAATACAGCCCCATATGAGTTTGGTTTTCCTGTCTGCAAGAGTTTTTGTATAAGCAAAGAATTTGTGGAGCTGTGCAGTTTGAAGCTTGGGTCCTTTTTAAGGATGGGTGCAGTTACTGCAGATCTCACTTGATTTAATTCCAGTTGAGTCTTCCAGTATGAGTTCTTTATGCGAATCAAAATGAAATGCTAAATGCCATAGCTCAGTCAGTGGGCATGGGATCATTTCAGTCATCAAAATGCTAGGTATCTGAGCTAAACGTCTGTGGTTGCTCTGTTGGTGATGGAGAAAGAAAGAAATCTGCAGATTCTTCTCATTTATTATAATTTACGAGGGAATTATATTTTATTGGAGGTGTCTGGCTCTTTTCCTTGGTTACAGAATGAGTATGGAGAGTTGGCTTAAACTAAACTCCTAATCATTTGATAGACTTTCTTAGGTCAAATGATCCTTACCCTTATTGCAGTTAGGTCCTGTTCTTGCAGTCTTCTATTGTATAGACTAGACAAAATGCGTTTGCAAGTAATTTGATGCCCATATGTGCAGTTTTCATGCCGTTCTAAATGTTTTCTGCAAGTCCGATCTCCAGAGTAATCAGGTGTGGTGAGATAGATGAGCCTACTTAAAATTTTATTTTACGAAGTAAAACAGATAAAATTCAGTAACTGTTCATCTAATTGCTCTAATAGCCTCATACATCACATGACCTTGGTGATCTGATGTTTTCCACTCTATTTCACTTTTGTAATTCTTGTAGTAGAGGAAGAGAAAATCAGTGCCAAGTCTGAAAAGAAGAGATCTCCCCTGAGAACAGCCAGCGCTGTTGTTGGCTTAGGATTCCAGCTAATTGAAAAATCAGTGGCCATTTGGCCGGCCAGTGCAGATGGCTGCCATTAAGACTGATAGCCGCTCAGACCTGCTTGATATCAGAAAAGGGAATGGTAGTTGTGATAGTGTGACTTTGGCTTTACATTCAAATATTTCATTTTCATTATCTTTTTTAAGACTTAGTTCTACTTACATGCCATATCTTCACCAATGGTATTCATAAGGCTTCACACTTGGAAGAATATCATGTTAAATTGACAGGAACAGCTTTCAGGTTTGGAACACTGTCTGAGTTCCTTGTGGACTGCAAAGACAAATTATTTCGCATTAGGTGCTACTCCTGGATGTCTTGTATCCTTTGGGAGCCTTGCAACACTAGCTGAGAACAGAAAGATATCTCAGCTGATGAACTTGGAAACTCTGTAGCCTGAATACAAAAATTCTTCTTCCAGAGGGTACCAAGAAAAGCTGATTGTTACACGTACTCTCACCTTTCTAATTTTTCTTATTAGGAAAAACTTTACTGAAAGAGTGGTTGGGTGCTGGAACAGGCTGCCCAGGGAAGTGGTGGAGTCGCTGCTCCTGGGGGTGTTGAAGAAACACGGAGATGTGGTAGTCAGGGACATAGTTTAGTGGGCAGTATTGATGGATATTTGGACTGGGTGATCTAAGAGGTCTTTCCCAACCTCAGTGATTTTATGATTCTACTCATTATCAGCCGTTTTTAAGCCAAAGCTTGCATTTGTCTGTGAGTGTGGCAGAAGCAGAATGACTGTAGTCTTTCATCACCCAGATGGTACTACTGTAAAATTTATCATCAGCTTCAAAGGCTCACTGCTGTGTGTCAACACTTTGTTCCCTGCATCTCTTCTCATACTCAGGCTGGTGAGAAACACAGTAAGGCAATTAGGTTGTGTTGTCTACAGAAAACAGTCAGGTTTGAACTCCACTGGGGCTCACCTGAGCATCATTCAAAACTCACAGCTGTTGCTAGATGTTGTTTGCATTTGCCTAGTGACACATCTTACTCAGAGGGCATTATATTCTGGTTCTTTGATCTATAGAATCTGTGTTCATTCTTGATCCAAGAGATGAGTGTGGTTTAGCTGAAACAAAAGTCCTCTCAGAGTGTAAGTGTGAAAGAATACATAAAAATGGTTTCTTTGACATAATTTAATTTGGCCTTTAAATAATTTGAATAATCTATTGAAAGACTGAATAGATCAACATATTCTATATTACAATCTCTACCATCCAAACTTTGCTTACAGAAATGTTCCTTCTAGCTAAAATCTTGGGAACAGAATACCCATTGTGATGCAGAGGGTAGTGAGACTAGGTGTGACAACTGCTTGTTATTTTAACATTTTATGTCTTCAATACATTATTTCAACTGTTGATTTTAAATGTAAAAGATCCTTGATCAGTACTGCTTTTGGAGAGGGGAAATACAAATGTTTGAACTTAGTGGAAGACACACAGTGAGAAGCAACACTCTTTGTTTGGCATGGCAACAGTTTGGCTACCTTAGGTCAAAATGGAAATGAATAAAAGATTATTTAGATCAAAGATTTGATGTGGAGAACAAGGAAGTTCAAAAGGAAAAGTAAAGCTGTCAGTAGGAACTGGAACCTCATTCTCACTGTTATTTTAATGCCAGTTTATTAAAATGAATAAAATTATTTAAAATGCATCGTCTTTCAAAAACCAAATGCAAGATCAGGAAATGGGGAGTAAGAAAACAGCTTGTTTTTCTATCATGTATATCCACAGTACATCCACAGAGGACTTCAAGCAAAAAGATGTAGTAGCATAACTAAAGATTCAGAGAAGGGCATCAAAGATGATCAAGGATGTAGAAGAACTTCAACACCAGGAACAGATGGTCTATGACTCTTCACCCTGGAAAAGAGGTAAATGAAGAGAGATAGGACAGATGGATTTCTGATAGATAGATAAAACAGTATATGGTGTAAGAGATGCTAGTAGGAAATGGTTGTTTACTGTCTCTCTCCATTTAAAACAGAGAATATCCAATTAAATTACCAGTTGATAGTTCAGATAAAAAAGAAGTTTTTATTCATCCATTGCTATTGAGGCTGTAGAACACACAGCTGTATGGTCAGTAGTGGATGCCAAAAGGCTTACATGACTTCAAACTTGAGCAGCCAATCTGTGGGAGAGAACTCCTTCAAGGTCTATTGCACACATAGATCCCACTTCTGGAAAGGAGGTTGCTGAGCTGCAGACTGTAGAATGGAAGGGGAGACTGGGAAATCATCAGTATATGTATGCTTGACCTGCCTTTGGATTCTTCTCTTGGCCTTTGTCACTGACTGTTGACAAAATTTGGCCACCAGATCTTTCCTCTGATTCCAGACAGCTGTTCTTACTCCCCTGCAGGGGAGCAGCAGCACTCTAGACCTGTCTCCATTGCTTCTGTAAATGTCTTCAGCTGCAGTGCGTTAAGTGTGAGTGTCATCCTACAGTGTTCTCGAAGTGAACACAGGACCTGTGAATATTACACTGATAGTGATATCCATGAAATAATATTGAAATAGATTAATGAGTAATGGTAAGCCTACCAGCTTGTTTTCCCAGGACTTTGAGGATGTAAAATTCTTTGTTAATACTGGTCATAATAAGCTCCTAGCCACAAAAACTCTCTCCAGCTTAAGGCTGAGTTAGTGCTGAGTGTTGTTTGTAGCATTTAATTCACCAGAGTACTTTAGTGATTACTAAATCATCAAGCCAAGGTATCTTCTTTAGCAGTCCTTGGTTAATTGCAAATAAAACTGTAACATTTGTCAGTCAAGTAATAGAGTAGCTATTCTTCCCCTACATTCTGCACCTCCAGTAATTCTCTTAGTGATACTCACTGGCAATAAAAAACCTTGGCAGTAGCAGCCGCTTTCCTAAAGGAACTAGCTGCCAAAGGTGTGAATGACAAAGTGGCTCTGAGTTTATTCTTACATTGTTCGTGACATCTATAAAGCAAAGATGCAAGAATATCAGCTCCCACTGTTCCAATAATCCAAGACTGCACACAGTTTTCTACTTCATTTGCTAGCAACTTAATGTTCCCAATATTTGCCTTGCTGACAATAGCAGGCTTCAAATTGTGGGTGAAGGAAATCTGGGAGGACTGAAAATCCAATCAACTTTAGAATTACATCCTGGCTAACTGAGCTGAAATCAATCAGCAGGATCCAGTGAGGGCCAATTTAAAGTGGTTTGAGAAAGAAGTAATCATGAAATTGATAAGAATAGGTGAGGAGAGGGAAATTGTTTCAGTAGTAGTTTAACAGAGATTGGGAGTGTGGGTACTCTCACTGAAGATAAATTGAACAGGGGTCAATGAAGAGTGAGACACTGTCATAATAAATTGTTCTTACTGGAGGAGTAATTGAAATGGCTTTGTGAGCTGCAGTGGGAATTGGATCTGCTTCTTCATAGTGGTGCAGGAAAATTTAAGTTAGCTTTTGGCATTCAGTTTTCATGGGGATAAAAATGCTTTCAAAGGAAGATCCAACAGTGTGAACCATAATGCTCTATTTGAATTACTGTGGAACTAATTGAATTAACACTGCTGAAATGTAGGATGAGTGGGTGAGTTCCCCTGGAAAGCAATTCAGTCTTACAGTTGTTTTATTAAATCTGTGAACTACCTTATTTTTTCTCAAATACCAAAGCCAAAAAACAACATTATATTTTAATATATTAAAAGAAAAGACACCTCACTTACAAATGGTGGAGCTAAAATGCTAATTAAATTGTCATACAGAATGAATATTCAGTAAGTTCTGATCCTGGACCTGCAATCCTTGACAAAAAAAGATTGCTAATATGAGTACCTCCATTTAGGTGAACATTCACTTACTATTAATCATGTATCTGTTGGCAAGGTCATATCTAATAGTTTTGACTAATGTTTGTAAATTTTAAAGTGTTGCTAAATGCCTTCACTTAATTTAATGTTAATTTATAATAACAGTTAATTTAATGACTTATGGTATAGAAAGCAAAGCGTTTTAATAGAGCTGGAAGATACAATAGCAGCCATGTAGTTAAATGATTAGTTCAAATAAGATGATATTCTAAAGAATTGTTTGGGAATTAATTGTTTTTTGGTTTTGTTTATTTGTTTTTTTCTCAATTTTTAGTATGATTGCAAAGGCAGAGGCAGGCAGCAGAGCAGTGTTTTATTGTGTTTGAAATGAATGCCAGTTGACATGCAGGTTTTGATGTTATCCCTTTGGATTTCTAGTTCAACCACTGGCACATCCGTCATTTCAACAATATCATATCAACTTTGCAATATATTCCAAACTAGCCTTGTTAACTTGTGTACACAATATGATATGTGAACAGATAAACTTTTGTTAAAAAAAACAAATAATGCTATAGCAGATGCTACTGCTGTGCCCTCATGAGGCCCCATGAGGAGTACTGTGTCCAGGCCTGGGCCCCCAGCACAAAGAAAGACATGGAGTTCTTGGAGTGGGTCCACTTTATGCCATGAAAAGAACTTCTGTACTGTAATGAGAGCATTTTAGTGTCATTGTTAACTAGAATATGACTAATGAAATATTAAAGGCCACCTTGTAATTGCAAAACTAACAAAACTCACAAAACCACTCTGCTGATTCTCCACCCTCCCTTTCCCTTTGGACAGGGGTCTGCATCTTCACATAACTCACTCTAAAGTGAGCAATGTTTGTTAGTTACCAGGTAAATCAGGCAAAACAAAGGGCAATATGGCAAAATACGGCCACTGATTCTGAGAGACATCCATGTCCATTCAGAGGTATGGAGCAGTGTGAGTTTAGATCCACCAGGTTTGGAAGTCAAGAACAGAGTTCTCCTTTTCATTCATTTCCTTGGATTTATTATTTCTTTCTGACTGTCCTAATGCAACTGGCCCCTGACTCATATGTTTCCAAACATGAAATGAATTAGATGTTATCACATAACATCATGAAAGAAAATGAGAAAAGGGGAAAACAACAACAACAACAACCCTCAGTGACAGTCATTAACAACTGGCAGTTTGGTGTAGAAACAAGCCAAGAAATTAGATGCTTTGTAAACCCCCAGAGCTTTCCAAACTGCATGCAAATTCCTGAGGCCCCAGGTCACCTGGCACCATTTGGCATTTCAGCTGATTCTAGGAGGTGGAAGTAGAGAGGTGTACGAATGTGAAAAGCACACTGATTTTTTTTAACCTCCAAACATTTCCTTAGTCCTAAATTATGGTTCAGGTTGGTTTGTAAGTTATATGAGCCAGTTCGCTGATCCCTAGATATGAGACTCAGGGGAGATAAAGCCAGACTCCAAAATAATCATTCAAAAATCCAGTCGGAGGAAGGCTGAATATGATACTTCTGGGGATGGTGGCCTGTGGAGGGAAGAAAAAGAATTTTAGATGGGAAATTACTCAGAATATCATAAAAACGTGCAGGAGAGGGAAAGAAAGAAGGAGAACCCATTGCATTATATGAAAAAGAAAGTATTTTACAAAACTTCGCAAAGGAATCTGTGTTTTCAGCTTGTGCATTTCCCTAATTTGGATTTGGGTCCACCAGAGTATGTGGCTTCTCAGTGTGCCTGCTCCCTCTTCTTTATGAAGATCCTCATCACACTCAGCAACAGCATCACCAGAAATCTCTGGTAAAGGCTTTCTTTGATAGATTCAAGAATGCTCATGTCTCTGATGAGAAAGGAAACATCTTCTGTTAGAAAATAGGTAGGGTAAGTGAAGATACCTGCAAGGCAGCACCATATAAATCTGCAGGTTTCCTTCATGACCTTAAAGCTTGAAGTTCTGGTGTTTAAGGGTTTCAAATACATGAGGGCTGCCCTGAATGTAGTGCCTCCTATGTTCTTATGTTGCCCCACAGCATCAGAGGTGGATGTTGGTGGTATGGCAGTAGAGGTTGAGCCTTCCAACCAATATTCCGTGGTATTTTGCTGCCATGTGACAGATGGCAGCAAAGGAGCAGACTGACAAAATGGCATCTGATGTGGAAGTGCATATGAAGCGAAGGCGTGGAATTGAATTCCTCCATGTAGAAATCATTGAACCCACTGACATTCATTGATACTTGCTGAAAATATATGGAGATCAAAGAGTGGATGTGAGCGCAGTGAGATGGTGGGTGGTGCATTTCAGCAGTGGCAACAGTGACAGGAAAGACAAGTCACACTCCAGACGACCATGAAGATTTTTATGAGCACAGCATGTAGGCTCTTTTCCATTGCTGGTGAAAAAGCACACCTAATGTGGTGACTACACTGAAAATAGTGTTTTGTAACTGACAATTTTCTCTATCAAACAGTGTTATTGTGCTCTTTGTATCTGTTATTGTTTCCAAGGAATTAAATAGGAAGCATTAGTTTCAGAGTGATCTGCATGCATATTTTTTTAATGTATATTCTGCCCATAACAGCTGGATTTGGATTAAAGTCACCATTAATGTGTTTAGCTGGTTATCTGCATGTGAAGTTAGTGAAATTAAGAATCGTTTTCAGCTCTATGCCTACATTTTGCATGCATATTTCTGTACTTAAAACACATGATTATGAGGTCTCCAGCCTCTTTGTCAATGTTTCCATCAGTGAGTGAGAGGAAATTGTTCCTTCAATAAGCACATAGGGATATTGTGAAGCTAAAATCATTCTTTTGGAAAACACACTAAAATCCTTGGAAGGGGAGCACAATGTAAGTTCAAAATATTTTTTTTTATGTAGGTTGAGTCACATTCCCCTATCCTATGTGTACAGCTGAAATAGCTGTTTAGTACTGCCTTTAATTAGGAAAAGCCTGCAAAGTGCTCTGTGCACCGTATGGTATGCTCATCATTAATGAAACAGCACTGGTACTTGGGATCCCGTGTGCTTTTCCTTATGTAAAAAACTCAAAAATGGGAACACAACAGAAACACAGCCCCATGCACACCTATGTGTGCCTTCGCCATAGATGCCTTGAGCCACCCAGTTATGTCAAATTCTTCTTCACAGGGAAGAGGGATATGAAGCTTTTTTTTTTTCCTCTGAGAAATAAATGGGAGAGGTGAGTTGCTGAGTTAACTTCTGCTGAACTGTAGTTGAGGTTCTCAGAAATAGATGTGTGTATGTGGGTAATGAGATGTATCCCTATCAACCTGATTGTAAAAATGCTGAATTTACCACCACATCTGTGGAAGCCAATGTTTACTTATCCTCCACAATGTTATCATGAACAAATCAGGGTCATAGGGACCCTACAGGCTTCTTATCTGCCTAGAAGCACCAGAAACGTATTTGGTGTTCTTGAAAAGAATAAAAATTTGAAAAAGGAAAAAAACACCTCTTGAGAAGGCAAAACGTGTGCCCGGGACTCCTCTTGGCTGCAGTGCAGCAGCAGCAGCATCTCCCAGCCTGCCAGCCACTTCCAGATTTCAGGCAGCACATTAAGTTGTGTCAGACTGACATCAGTCTTGTATTCCTATCTTATGAAACATTTTCAATGGAATATTTTAATTAAGATCAGCTTTGCACACTGGCATCAGAAGACGCACAACCTTCCCACAGTCAAATATCACTGGAGAAAACAGTAAGCAGTTGGCTGTAGCTCTGTGTTTAGCTTTGAACCAAGGTGGGAACCCATTCCAGGTCCTCATGCAGTGTCCAAATGCAGCCGTGCTCCTAGAGCTCAGCCTGGTGTACGATGTGTAAAAAACACCATATCTGTTCCACAAATACAGAACTCACTCCTTGGATTCAGATGGATTTTCTGACATTTAACGAGTAAACCTGTAATGGAGTTGGGAACTAAAATTAATCTAAACCAGAACTGTTTCAGAACCTCAGTGTCTGAATCAGTCTGTTATTGTTTTCCCCTTGGGTTTTACTCGCTGAGCGCTGATTCCAGCTTTCCGTATGGGCAGCATTCAGGGGACCTGTGTGCAGGCTGTCTGAGGAAACCCAGTCATTGTTCAACAAAGACGCATGCTGCGGGGAACTTTATGCTGTATGCTTTGGCATTTCGGGGTAGTTCAAGCAAAGATCTCAGCTAACTTTTCAGTGGAGCATTTGGCTCTGTCATGCAGTGGCCAATCACCACCTCTCCTGTTAATTTGCATATAATGAGTCTATTGTTTGTAATGTATTAGCATCCGGAGAGAGCCTGCTGGCTCATCAGGCTGCTCTCTGACAGATTGCTTGGACCTGTCATGGCTCTTTAGGATCCCTGCTAAGAGGAAGGGTAAATTACCCTCTGCTGAGCTCCGTGCTGCTGTGGCTAGGCTGCGGTTCATTTAACTGGAGTTCAGCTATTACCACACCAAACTGCAGCATGTGCTGCAGACAAAGAAACTTGGGGTTTTGTGCAGCTTGAACAGCAGGGCTTGAATGGTTCCTCGAGAGCTGCTAGCTTGAGTCCAGTTTGAACAGAGGGGCAGATCCTTGGTGTCAAGGTCATAGCTCTGGGGCTTTGGTAGCCCCAAGTGGAGTCAGTGTCCTTGGCTGTCCTACTATATGTGTGTGGCAGTAAAGGTCATCACAGGGGAGAGACTCCCATGAAGGAGCAGCTGAGTGTCCAGAACAACAAGGAGACCCCTGAGGTGGGTAATGAACCACTATAAAGGCAGTAGAATGGAGTAGGTGCATGCATTTTGCCACCTATCCCAGTGTAATAACTGGAGATACCAAATGGAGGTAGTGTGTGGTTGGTCCAGGACAGACAAAGGGAGGCAACACCTTGCCCAGAGCTGCAGGACTCCTCCCCACAGGAGGTCATAGGATCACGGTTGGCTTGAGTTCAGGAGAAGATGGATTGATCACTGGAAACAATATTTGCAGAAGGTATGAAGGTATGAAGGCACTGACACTTCCCCAGTGAGTTCCCAAGCCATAGGCTGCTGGACACTATGAGTGTACTCAAAGATTCCTGTGCTGCTCCCATGTTTTTCCCATAACAGTAAGACTACTAATTTTCAAATCAGTGAAAACATAATGTTGGTATTGGATTTGGGCTTTTCAGACAGAGAACATAAAGGCAGTATTAATTATCTAAAAACACTTAAGAGATGCCAGGAAATAAAGGTATGTTAATCTGGAGTTACTTCTAAAAGAATATAGTAATTTGAGGATTAAAAAATGTTAGGGGAATGTTGTTATTAACTCAGAGCCAAGCATTATGAATCCAGCACATGGAAAGTTAAGTTTACACAAAGTTTATACTTAAAAAAATAAATTATGCAAATGAAGATGTGAGAACAGATATTTCAGACAATTGAATGCCCTTAACAATTTTATTAAAAGGAACATTTAGCCCCAACATGAAGAGAATAAGTATGACAAAAGTAAAATATGTCTGTAAAAGTCAGTTATATGTAATTTGTGGCTATGCATATTTCTGACTGGAGGGAAGGCCAGGGTATTAGAGAGTTACAGTGAGAGGCAGGATAGGACTTACTTTCCTCTATTTAACTGTGGGATTGGAAGCCCGAGGTGTGAAACTTTAGCTATTAGATACCCACTGAGAGCCCCAGGATCTTGTAGAGCCCTCACATAAGCAAATGCTCTTTTAGCTTCAGTGGTCTTGTGATCTAGCCTGGTGAACTGCAGCCAGTGTGGATATGTCTACATAGATTATAGCAATTATTTATCTCAGCATGAACTGTTTCACGACTCGGAGAGCCCACTGGTGAGATGCAGCTGCTTCTCAGCAGGGCAGCAGCAGGAGGCTGCTGCAGAGCAGGAGTGGGTGGGATGACACCAGGACAGGTGGGAAGCATTGTAACAGTACCACCAATGCTGCCAGTATTGAAAAGGAGTGTCTGTTACTGTTTGCTATGAAGATCAGATCTGCTTTGAAAAATAGGCAAGGTAAAAATATATTGTACTACATATGTTGTACTAAATATATGTAGTACAATATATATGTATACAATACATATAAATATATTGTACTGTGAGAAGAAACAGGCAGACATTTCAGGAACACCAGGTTGGCAACAGTATTTATAATATTGTTTTTCATAGAAATTTGTTAATATAGTGAAGGGTTTTTTTCTGCTACAGTTTCCAAGGACTAAAATAATCTGTGACTGTCTCTGCCTCTATGGAAGGCTGATTTGAAAGATGTAAGATTTTAAGTTAAGATTTCATTGAAAGAAATTGTTTCTTAGAAAGATATTTTTAACATGGAATTTTTAAAAATAGCCAGTGTCCGAGGTAGATGAAGAACCTTACTCATCTTCTAAGAAAAAAAATTTACCATAGTATTTGGGTGCTGGTAATTATCATTAGAAGTGCTTATTCTGGATTTCCAGTCCTTGAAGCAATTAATCTGAACAAGGGAGCACACTCAAAACTTTTGGATGAAAATGGTTCCCTAAATGTGAATGTTTTGGTCCAGATTCTCTGCCAGCACTGCCTCTGAGCACCCAACCTCTCACCCCAAATACTAAGCTGTACTTGTAGAGGCATTACACAGATAAAGAGGACAAGAGAGGCCTAGAGCCAATTCTTTAACCCCTACAACACCCCTCACAGTTCTGATTGACCACCCATCTCCAAACATAGTTGTGTTTAATACAGGGAATTTCGGAGTCTCTATTCCAGCTTCTGCACTTGATCCTTTCACGCTGGAGCCTCTTATCTTTCACAAATGAACAAATGCTGCTCCCTGCTGGAAACTGTCAGTATGACGCCGTCTGCAGAAAATTGCAAAAGGTGATGGAAAGAGTAATACATAAAATGAATGCTCCTCGGACCAACATAAGGGCAGCACTGCCACATCTCTCCTTGTTCTGCTGCAATGCTTGAAAAGCAGCCCCAGGTGTAGGCACCCTTTCGTTCAAGCATTGCTTCGCTTGGCAGCATGAGAGAGAACTCTATACGCTGTTCAGAGGCCACCTGGTGGCTGCTCAGAGGCTCAAGTGAAATGCAGCACTTTTCATGCCTACAAACGCAGAGCTGCTCCTCCTGACTTACTGCTTGAAGAACCGCATAATCTAGGAGATGAACTCGTCCTGATGCATATATTGTATCAAACATATACGTGCAGACAAAGAGGAGGTGAGGAGGTGATTCTTCTATGACCAGTGAACACTGGTGACAATTATGAACTTGGTTCTCTAAATTTATGATGTCCGCAGCACCTCCACTGGAGTTTTATCTGATTGATAATTCTGGGAGGAAACCAGGCCATAACAAGATCATGGATCCAATTTACAATAGAAGAGCTAGCTTGACAAGCTGTCATACAAACTTACTGTTTATGGTCTAATTTTAGCAAAATAAAAACAACAACAACACTTTAAAATGATGTCCTAGGTTAGGCAAAATTCTGAAAATTGTCCAAAACCCTTAACTGGGCTTCGCAAAAGGTGACAGTGGCAGCTCCCTTTACACCTTGATGTGAAGATGCAGTGTATTAGATACTTCCACAAAGAAATCCTTATTAAGCAGAGTCCAGGAGCTGTCAGATGCAGGGAATTCTACACCCCAACACTCACAGAACTGCTAGCTCACCTCTTTGTGGGCTGTTTCTCTGTACAAAAGAAGGGCTGCAGCGCCAGCACGTTTAGATGTGTCTGTAACTGTGAAGGGCTGGAAGAACTCTTCTTGGGCTGATTATGTAAATCATGGTGTTATTCTAACTGTGTGTATAGTGCAGCTGTGGTCAGGAGAAGAAGTGATGAATATCAGCCAAGGAAAAAGAAATTTGCAAAGGCAACAGTGCTTCAAGGAATAAAAGACACATTAGATTATAACAATTTTCTTGCCTTTGTCTAAGAATAGGTGATACTGGACAAATCTCGACCTAACTTTCATGTCTTTCAAATTCCCTTCCATGCCTCACTTTGGACAGTATCTGTGATTTTTAAGCCTTCACCTCTTGCAATTGTTGCCTTATTCCATGCCTCTACTCCTTTCTCAGTTGTGGTTACTGAATTATTGAGACATCTTTTTTTGCACCCACTATGTACAATGATTCTTTTATAAATACTATATTTATTAAGGCCTTAAGCCAGTACTCAATGACGATGGTGGGATTCATTCCACTAACGTCAGAGGACTTTGGAATACAATTTCTCTGTGGATTACAATGCTAAATTAATTTTTTAACCCTTTTCTTACGTGATGGAATATCAGTATGGCAGCCAGTATTTTCCCAACAGCAAGATTTGTGTTGTCACTCCCCACAGCAAAATCTGTCAGGATGTATTGCATTGAATGGAAAACAGCCAAGGCAATATGGAAGAAAGCTGAGGTTCTGTTTTTCCAGTTTTTCAGGAAGTGAATGGTAATTGTGGTAACTGTTATTAGTCTCAGGCCACAGTTCCTGAGCTTGGTTTTAGTGCCTTCTTCCTCTGAAGATCAGTCTGGAAAGGATGAATCAGAGGTGAGATCCAATGATGCATTAAGATCTTTCCCAGCAAAAACAGAATTAGAGGAACAAGAAAACCAAATCCTTTCAGTTAATGTTCTTTCCTGAAGTCCAATAATAACTGATGATTTCACAGGAATACCTCAGGCTCCCAACTCATTTGCAACTTGAAACAGAAAATAGAAGTAGGTGCAGCATAGAATCATTAAGGTTGAAAAAGACTTCCAACATCATCTAGTCCAACTGTCCACCTACCACCTTCCCTACTAAACTATGTTCCTTCATGCAACATCTAAACTTCTCTAGAACACCTCTGGAGATGGTAACTCAACCACTTCCCTGGGCATCTCATTCTAGCACTTGATCACTCTTTCAGAGAACAAATTTTTTCTAATCTCCAACCTGAACCTTCTCTAGTACAGCTTGAGGCCACTCCCTCTAGTCCTATTGCTGGTTATGTGGGAGAAGAGGCTGACCCTCACCATGCCACAAACCTCCTTTCAGGCAGTTGTAGAGAGCAATAAGGTCTCATCTGAGCCCCCCTTCTCCAGACTAAATAATCGCAGATCCCTCAGTTGCTCCTCATAAGGTATGTGCTCCAGATCCCTCACCATCTTTGCTGAACGTCTCTAGGCACTCTCTAGGGCCTCAATGTCTTTCTTGTAGTGGGAGGTTCAAAACTGAACACAGTATTTGAGGTGCGGCCTCACCAGTGCTGAGTACAGAGGGATCACCTCCCTGCTCCTGCTGGCTTGTTTCTTATACAAGCCAGAATGCAATTGGCCTTCTTGGCTACCCAGGCACACAGCTGACTCATGTTTAGCTGAGCATCAACCAACACCCCGGGTCATCATGATACTATGCATCAAAACTCCAAAGCACTGGGTCTGGTGCACTTCTTTCTCTCTTTTACATTTTCTCTTGGCACTAGCTGAAATTTAGCTTTACTTTTGTGCAATCACTTCTGCAGACATTCACATCTTCTGTGCCTTCCTCACTAGGTTCCCATTACCTATGGGTGCTGTTTGTCTCATCTTCATGCAACATTTCTCTTCTCTTAACCACTGTCAGTGAGTCCTGCTCTACTCAAGCTCTCTTTCCCTTCTACAGCATTCATCTTCTCATTACATGTGTATCTCGTGGTAACCTCTTTCCAAGTGTGAATAAACAAATTCAGAAACCTCCAGAAGGTGGTGTGAGCTGTATCCACAAACATTTCTGGATTATATTAGGCAGACTCTACATGCAACTTTAACACTAACTTCCCATTAGAGGGAGCAATGTCTATGGAACACATAAGATTTATTTGTTTGGGAAGCAATTTGTGTTTAATGTCCCCTTCTCTTTTTGTTTGGGGTTTTGTCTTTAATGTAACATCTCTCTCTGCATCTGAGCATTTTTACCTTCTTCCTTCTGTGCAACAGCAACATTTTTAGGAAAATTCTTATTATAGGCAGAAAGGAATGAGATAAGATAAATGAGGACAGAATTTAGTCAAGAAGGGGTGGAATATATTTTTTCCTATTTGACATTTGATTAAATTATTTATAGAAGAACAACTGCATCTTTAATCAAATTTAAAAAATCACCAAGTAAAATGTTTAAAACTGTGTTGCATAAAGTTACCCAATAAAATCTTTATGCAGAAATAAAGATTTGATAGACAGTTATTAATATGGGATCAATGCCATGCAGCCTGAACTGTATCTTGGTTTCATTTGAGGTAACTTAAACACAGCAACATGTAGAAAGATCCAAAGAATGTACAGGAGCAAGATATTACTGACCACTTTTCTGACACTTTTCCTCCAAGAGAGGCAGCAGCTCCTGCCAAACACAGCAGGAGAGGTATGATCCATGCATCTTGCAGCTGCTTCCCAAATGCACTGGATTACTGCGTGTAGAAGTGAGAGGAAAGAGTAAAGTAGAAAGAAAAGAAGGAGCAAAGACTTCAGTGGAATAAAAAGGAAGCAACACAGTTATGACTCGGGCACTTAAATGGCCTTCATTGACCTCTCAGCATAGAGGACATCAGTATTCAATTTCAGTGAAAGATATTACAAGCAGTGCATATATTTATTGATCACAGCAGTCATGAATGATAAAAAAGGATGGCTGTGTGCTTACAGCTGTTTTTTATCACAGCAACACTGGTGGAGGCACAGAAGAATGCTATTGGATTCCTGACATGAAACATGGGTGAGATGAAAATACATCCCCCAAAAATCCTCTAGCTAAAATTCTTAAAATTAAAAGGTAGAATTGTGGCTTCTTGGGAATGTCTGACAAGATGGTTTTAAACTTCTGAATGTCTCACTCTCAGATGCCCAGTTCTTTTCAGGTATTAGATGGCCTGTAGATTAAAGTAGACAATCAGGTGCTTCTTTCAATTTATAGATCTGATCCTAAGATATTTTTATAAATTATGGAAATATTGACCACACTGGACAAGAGACCTCTCTGAAGAATATGCCAAAATACTCAGGCAGACCTATAAACTGGTAACTTATAAACTGTTGATTAAACTCAAGTCTGTGAGAGACAAAGGAAGAATTTACAAATATTTAAAGGAGAAGGGTATCAATGAAGTAAAAAAGCATCTCTATCATTATTTTTGAAAGGCAACAGAGAATATCACTAAAAATCATCTGGATGCCAGAGAAGGGTTAAAGGGATTCATCCTAGATTTTTGAAAAGATATAGTGGACAGCCTAAGATGTTTTTGCTCTATTATTAGAGAAGAAAGGAATTAACAAGGTTAAAAAATAGACTTCAGAAATGTGTGAGCACATTTGTGCACCACACAAATAATTCCATGAATTATTATATACCATAAGGAAAACTTAAAAATTGGGAATTCACATGGGGTATTTTCTTTTACAAGTCATCTTATACTTTATTTTTTTTTTTCCATCACATTGCCAGAATCACTGCTTTCTGAATACACAATGAGGTGATTATTTCCTTTTATAACACTTCAGAAACACTGTTTTGTTTCATTCTCATTGTTCAAAGTGCAGAACTGCAGTTCATTATGAGCCCGATTACTTCCTTACCTGATACAAAAGCAGGAGTAATGAATCTAGCTATGAGATTTAATTTTGCATATCTATTAATGCTTTATTGGTGTGTTTCCTATAGCCAGTTCTATTACAGTTATTAAGCTGGGACTGTCTAATAAGTAATTGGTGACATTAAAGAAAAAATCCTGTTAGACATAAGATTAGCCATTTATCTAACAACTAACTCCCTACTCATCCCCAGCACCTCCTTCCATCACACACATGCTCTGTCTTAATAAAAGTGTATTATTTAATCTTTCTTTTTTCAGTGTTTACCTTAGGGCTCTCTGTGTCTCCTTCTCTGTTTGCATCTCACCAGTACAACAGGGCTCGTAGGGGCTTTGTCAGGTAACTTTGTCAGGTAACTTATTTGGTATCCCAAATAAGTGAGACTTGTTCTCTAGGCATATAGATGGTGTATAACATTAGAACCACTTGAGCTGAAAAGATGAATTTGATTATATTTCTCCCCTTAGGCTGTGAAAAATAGTTCTTTAGTCTGTTACCTAATATCATGTAGCTTCAGTGCTGGTAACTGTCTTGTGGGACTGTTCCTCATCTAAGGTACATTTGCATCTCATGATTCTCCAGTAGTCTGTTGAGAATTCATCCCCAGCCCCTAATTTGTCTCTCAGGCTGTTCCAAGCAGTAACTTTCAGCTTTCATTTCCCCAAGGAAATTCATCAAATGTACTAATGCACAAAGGTAGGAATCAGCCTAGTGCTCAGAAAAAGCACCTCAGAGGCAGCGTTTGGTATGTATGTGTGAATCTGTGCCAAGGAACCACTGATGCTTGGAAGCAGGTAAGATGAGCAGTGTAGTGGGCATTCATTTAGGTCTGGATTTGGTGGCTATGCACTGATGCACCTACAGCATGGGAGAAAAGGGCTGCATCAGGATAACTCTCATAGAAAAAGAGAGTGAGAGACTCAGCAGAAGGCTCTGCTTCTCTGTGCTTGCTTGGAAGAACCCAGAGCAGTTTGGAACTATAAGTTGGAAACTGGATCATCCATTTGTCAAGTGGAAGATGAACCTGTTTTTGATATATCTCAGCCAAGAGGTTCTGTTCATCTTTTCTGCATTTCACACTAAGCATATGGAGAAAACATACATTTTATGCTTTTGCAATGAACACTTGTACAGAATAATGGAGGAGTTTGGAAAAGCTTCTGTGCTGCCTGTGGCTCTCCTTTCTACTGCATTGCTGCAAGAGGCGTAGAAAATGCCAGTCATTGAAGTGACCTAAGAGACAATAAGTAATGCTATACAGTAGTGTTCTTAATAAAATGAGGCACATCTGTCATTCAAACTCTGCCCTTTGTAAGAAGAAATAACTGATATGAAACTGCAGCATAGGCAGTATAGAAGCCCATTTTTTCTGTACAAAAAGATGTCTGTATTCAATGCATCTTTTCCTGAGCTGATATTAGGCTAATTCAGTCCTGTCTATTCTGTAATAGATTGGATGTTTGGAGTCAAATGCCACTTGACCTTATAAAAACCTGATCACCCACTGGAAGAAAAACAAAATCCAACAATTCAGAGTCTGATGTAAGTAAATAAGGTCCATTTACCTGTTCCCACTAGCCTGATGCTGCATTCCAGAGATACTGAAACAGCCTATTCTGTAACAGCCATTTATCCGCAGAGTGTAAGATAGTCAGGGCACTCAATAGCAGCCTCTCCTGATGCCTGTTCTCAGGAGCAGGAACAGTAGCAATTTGTTTTATGGGACATGGCACCCTCCTGCCTTGCTTGCGCAAAGAATCGGCCTTTTGTAACCCCTTTCTGTGCATGCTCAGTGCCCAGAGATCGCCTTTCTTGGCGCACATACACGCAAGCATTTAGGGGAATGTGCGCTGCTCTGCTTTGCCTGACAGATATTTTATTCATAGAGGGCTAATTTACTGCGTTAGCCACAGGCCCAAGTAAGTGCAATACACGGGAGTCCTAGCTCCAAGGTAACCTGGGGACTCTGTGATCCAGAGGCAGTTCCTTCGAGAATGGTCTCTCTTCCCATTTTCTTCTGAGAAGCAAGGGTTTGCATAACGTAGGTTGGAGGGAATTCTCCACTCCTTGGGCCCAGTCTGGCTCCTTTGGCAGTACACAGGAGAAGGGAAGGGATGCTCAGACTGTTCCTTGGAAGGTGAAGGAAAGTGGTCGCAGTATGGGATTTGCGTAAGGTCCAGCAGCTCTAATTCAGGCCAGCAAAGCACGTGGAGGCTTCAGCAAAGAGCAATTGCAATCAGCCACTGCATCCGGCATCACAAGAGACTGTTATCACCTCTCTGCTCTCCTGTGCTGCACAGCACACAGGTCATCTATTATAATTGTAAGCATAGTTACTATTGCTAATATATTAGTAAAACCATCCTTCTTGATTTTAAAACTTCCAGAGAAGAAAAATGCTAAGCAAAGTGTTCACATAGTTAATGACTCCCACTTGCTTAAAATACCAGTTGCTGGTCAGGCTACAAATCCATCTGCTAAATGCTGTAACTCTCTACTATCAATTTCTGGTTGCCAATAGGTATTTTTAGACTGGAGTGAGAACATCCTGTACAGGGGCTTTGCAGTCGTGACAAAGGCTTGAGCTGACCTAGCACTGGTTTCCTTCACAGGAATCCAGCATTGCTTCAGAAGACCAGATCATAACCCTACATTTTCCTTTGCTTATCGAAGATCAAAGTGTAATTTTTGATTGAATTATGAGTAACAGTGTGCTTCACTTCCCTCCTTCGGTGTAGGACAATGTGGAGATGTTCTTGGTGTCTTTTTCTGTAGGTATGTAGCATGAAAGCGCAGAAGAACTTGGAGGCAAAAGGCAGTAATTAATGTGCCTATAAATTTCCCAGGAGTGACTATTGTAAAAAACTTGGTCTGTAAAGTGACTTTGGTTTAGACTTTGTTTAATCCATACTTTCCTCCTGCCTGCACTGGTATAATTTTAATGGTGATTTATTAACAGATCAAATAATCTGTAAGAATGAGAAATGCTGAAAGCATGCACATAGAAAATTAAGTCTTGTTTATTACAATCACATTCAGCACCCAAGAATGGTTACTAACATTGAATAGGAGACAAGGACCTTTTAAGTGCTGCAGCAGAGGTAAAAGAGTAGCAACAGCTCGCACCTTGTTAGACACCAGACAGCACAAAGAAGCAGGAACACATCCTTGGAAAAGCTTTATTAGCAATGAGCAGTAAATGTGCTGTCAGCTGCACTCACTCTGTGCTGGTGCTCAGGACACCAGTTGGCGCAGTGAGGCCCCCTGGGCGTTGCTATGCCAGGAGGGAACAGAAGGGGCCAGCAGAAATGACACCACAGGGAAATCCTGTCCCGCCAAGCAAGTATGAGTTGGTTTGCCACACCAGTAAGATCAATTGCAATTGCAACCTCAAATTTCATTCCTGCTATGTCTATTTTCACAGCTCTGGAAGAATTATTTCTTCCTTTTGGAGAATTTCGCAGAATGTGGGCATGGCCTTTGGCAAAGCTCCCATTGATTTAGGGCCAGAGAAGAAACCTCTGCAGCTAATTACAAGCTGTTTGCATTTTTAATTTGTGCTAACGATCTAGCTGGAGGATATAGATTTTTATTATTTACAGGGTTTTTTTTAATCTTAGGTCAGAAAAACTGTTGTTAACTTAAAAAAAGTCTGAGAGTCTTCTCTGGCAAAAAAAAAAAGGGGGGGGGGAGGGGGGAGGAGGGGAAAGGGGAGGAAAGCTGTGATACTTAAAACTTTGGAGGAGAGAGGGATTTTATCATGTAGCAACCTCCTGCACTGTAAAACACAAGAAATGCATGACATCATTTGTGAGCTAAGCAAGTGTCAAAATAATGAAATGCTTTTTCTGATGCGTAGCATGAACCGATGCCTTCGATATCTGACTGTTAATTTAGAAGCTGTTTTCTTCATTGGAAAACAAAAAAAAAAGCTGAAGTGCTCAATATCTGCATTTTATTTCTGGTGCTCATGAATCAAGCCCACACAAAAATGAGACCAAAACACACCAGATAGATGTTGAACTGAGTTGGTGATGATTAATAATGTTGTGATGAGAAGTTGATTGC
Source organism: Phasianus colchicus (assembly GCF_987193195.1). Classification (NCBI taxonomy): domain Eukaryota; kingdom Metazoa; phylum Chordata; class Aves; order Galliformes; family Phasianidae; genus Phasianus; species Phasianus colchicus. The sequence continues at coordinate 77,704,074 of NC_143438.1, forward strand.
AAAGACTGCAGTTCATGACTAGTTCTAGATGACTGTAGACAAAGAGGAATTCACAAAATGATAAAATTTAATTTTAACATGCTTGTGCAAAAGGTTTCAGCTTCTCATTTCATGTATTTTCATTTCAATCTGACAAAAGCTAAGAAAAATATTCTTTTGTTAGAGGGAAGAAATAACTGAACTCCTTCTAGAGCAACATACAGTACCTGCTCATGTTGAGGACAAACACCTTTTTCTTTAAGAGACATCTGCCTTGATAAAGCATTTCCCTTTTTATCTGCAGAGGCAGAGATCTCTAGACTCTGGCAGAAAGTGTTACAAGGTGTAACTGTGCTCTGCTGCATGACTGCTGGAAGTATGATGCTCTGGTTTTATCATAGTCAAATGCTGCATGAGGAGAGCTGGGACTGTGCAGCCTGGAGGAGAGAAGACTCAGGGGGATCTGTTCATGTGTCTAAATGCCTGCTGAGTAAAGAAAAGATGAGGTGGCTCTTCTCAGTGCTGTCAGCTGACAGAGCGAGAGGTGAGAGGCACAAACTGAAATAGGGAAATTCTGCTTAATAACCAGAAAGACGTTTTCTACTGTGCAAGTGGTCTGAAACAGATTGCCCAGAGAGACTAGAAGTCTCCATCTTTGGCAATGCTTGAAACCCAACAGGACAAGCTGTGGGCAACCTGCTCTGGCTACATGAGCTCCAGAGGTGCCCTCCAGCCTTCACCTTTGATTATATGAAATGGCTTCTTCTCTACCAACATTTTTTACTAAACTCTGAAAGCAGGCTGACATACTGAGTATTATGCAGTGATCAACTCTAAGGAAGGGAATAACCACTGGGACATGTTTCTGAGCAAAGAAAGCAATTCCTTAACTTCTAAAGCCATCTCTGTTCTGGCAAACTATTTATCTGTCTATTTGAGGGATAAGATTGGACAATGCCTATAGTTTCCATATGCTTCTTTTGCTGCAGATTATTCAGCTAAAGGTTACTGAACATCTGAATCTGACTTGTAGATAATTATTTTGAAACATTTTGGATCTTGTAAGAGTGTATGAAAATCAAACTTCTCTGCAGGGCATATGGACCATTTTCCTACTACTAGCGCTGAAAAGATAAATTAGCTTCACTGCAGAAGAGCAGAAGACATTTTGAAGGTTTTTGAGAGATCAGTTTAATTAGCTAATAAGCCAAATGGAATACACGTATTTTATTGAGATAGCAGAAAAGCATTCTATTGAACAATGAGCACCGTGTTTGCATGCAGCTCACGATAGCAAAGAGTCTGTGAAGTAACAAGAGAGAACTCACAGGAGGGTGGAAGCTGAAGGAGGAGAGGGGTAAGGGTACAGATGGAGCTAACAAAACACTGAGGACAATCAACACGAAGGTTAAGGACATAGGGATACAGAGGCAGAACACATTCAGGTCAAGCTCCCTTTGCCCAAACTTAGATTAACCATGCATGAGGCTCTTCCACTCCACAAACCACATAGCTGGGTTAATATGATGAGAGGCAAAGTATATTGCTCGGGCAATGTGTCATGCTATGGGAGCTCTGCACTTCTCCGCAGCAGAAATGGCTCTGTGTCTGGTTAGCTCAAATGCTTGCACAGCTCAAGCAGGAGTCTGAGTGCCCACTTACACACAGTTGTGTCCCAGGGAGCAAGTTCCGAGGAGCGCTGCTTCCTAAGGAGCTCCTGCATATGGATCTGGTTCTGAAACAAGCTGAGAGGAGAGGAAGTGGCCATAAAGTGTGACGAACATCAGAAGTGGCATGGAAGGTAGAGAGGGACTGCATGGAGATGGAGTGGAAGAGAGAGAAGAGAAAGGAGAAACCAGACCCCTCTTTGGAGCATCAGAAAGCTGCTGGATTTGTTCAGCTTTTCATAAAGCCACTGCCTAAGGCTTGGGGATACTTCAGGAAACACAGAGAACACAGAGTGTCCTCAAATTAACTGCAAAATCAATTTTTATTTTGAAAGATGACACAATGATGTAAGAGAGAATTTAAGATCTGTCCTAAGCAGTAAATTCAAAGAAGTCTTTGCCATTACCATCGCTAGAAACATACATTTTAGCCTAAGAAGCTGCTGATAACTCACCATCCACTCCACTAAAATAGAAATGGATAAGGACTGTGAACACATTGAGGACATTTAGCTCATCTTATTAAAAGAAGACACTGCTATCACACTCAGAATTTTATTATTGATGAAAAATTGGTTAATTACTTTAAAGAATAACTAACTAGTAGCTTTAGTAAATAGATACATTGTGATTTGCCTTTTTATTGTTGTGTAAGAGCACTTAATTGATTTTGTTTGTTTGGATTAACTTTTTTTTATTAGCCTGCAGTATTACAACAGCATAAATTAAGTTGACTACATTCAGTTCAATATGAAATGTCAAATCTGTTTCCTCAATAATTATTGATAGAATTAAATTATGGAATCCATATTCCTACCTGCTTGTTGACAAGACATTCGCCCCCCTCCCTATTTCTTCTTTTACATCCCATACATTTTCTTCTGATAAAAGAGCAATGAAAAATATTTTCTTTATGTTTACTCCCTTCTGCTTACCAAGATAAAAAAGATGAAAAAGATGCATGGGTGAATGTATATGATTAAAATAACTTTATTAAAACGGGAACTAAACCAAACATTATCATACATGACATTCATTTCTTGGATGAAAATCACAATTAGTTTGGGGATCCCATGACAACAGCTTCAGCTCAAGCTAAAGGGGGCTGGATGCCCTTTCTCATGGAGCTGTGACGTATTGGCACCTTGTGATGTCTGAATACTGATCACCCAGATTGTAATGCACTGGCTCATCTTGTGTGTAAATAAATGACTGTAGTTATTTATGTAAGCTTGTTGTATGTGTTGCAGCACTTTTAAATGGGATGTGGGGCATTTTCAGTGAAGGATTCTTAAATATTGTATAAACTTTCCATGCCAGTTCTCCACAGTCTGAATTCCAACCTTCAACCTTGTAAAAAAAGAAGTCACTAAAAACTGTTCTGTTTACAGTGGTTTTGAGCCCTGAGCTGTTACCACTGTGCTATGGAGTATCCCCAGGAGCTGTTTATCTCTCTGAGTCACAGCTCCTTTCCTTTCATCTTGCTCTGTGTAGAGCAGCAACTTACTACTGGCCTCAAATTTTATCCCAAATTATCTCCAACACTCTGCCAAAAGGCAGGCTTAATCCCACCTGAACTAGAGAGGATGTATGAAGTAATTCTGTCTTTCTTCCTATGCTAAGGATCCAGAACCAGCTAATGCAAAGGACAGCCAAAGAGGAGGTACCAGTTCTTTGTTGGGCTGTGGAGCACTCAACACAAGTGTCCACTGGTAGGTAAGATTTGGGCTTTCAGATAAAACTGTTCAAAGGAGACCTCTATGGATATTTAAAATGATAGTTAAAGTTATTTATAAAAATAGAAATACATTCCATTACCCAGGCTCACATGTGTACCCCTGGAGCCGCAGTGGTGCCACGCGTCAGCTGAATACCGCTCACCGCCACCAAGCTGGTTGTGTTCAAGTGGTTCTGTTGGCATGCATGTGTGTGTGAAGCTTATGAAAAACTGTGGAGTTGGCACCAAAGACTAAAGCAAGAATAGCACAAGCAAAAATAATTTATGACCATGAGCCACCCCAGACATGAGCAAAGACGGAGTTGTCTGGATAAGAGAAATTGTGACAGGTCTTTGAATCAGAGTGCTAAATAAAGACATGCACTTGTGGTGCTCCTAGAAGGACTCTGCTTCTAGAAATCAATGCAAAGATTTGTTCAGCCCAGTATGTGGCATCTTTCTCCCCTTCCCAGACAGACTAATTTTACCTAGAAACTTACTGTCTGCACTATGTCTCCTTTTTCTCACAGATGATAAGGTATTGTCCAAACCTGACTAAACAACAGCAATAAGAGAGATGGCTTGTCACTTTAGATTACTTAGACAGTGGCTAAAGTTAATAAAAGGTTTGGACTGCTTCTCTGTGCACAGATGCCACAGAACAGACCAGAACCCTTAGGAGCCGAGCCAGAAGTGCTGGGCCCCAGATTGCTTCTTGGATGCCACTGCTTGGGTGCAGTGTTTGTTTCCTCATGAAAAGATCTAACATTTGCTTCTCTCCATGCTTCTCTGTCCCTGCTCAATAGCTGAAAGTGAAAACTCAGCACAGTCAATGTTCTTCTCTAACACTGAGAAAAGAAATACCATTAGCATGTGAATGATGTATGAGGTAACAGTTCCTGCACTCCTCTCTTCTTGTTCAGGGATTGACTACGAGTAGGTCTCTCTCCTTCCCTCCCACAGTCCATCATAGACCTAAAGCTTTGACCCTCACTCTCTGCAACCTTTTTCTCCTATGAGCAACTGCTTCCCAGCAGAGGCCGCATAATTAGGCATAAGGCATTAGGCATATGACAAATGATGCTCTTTTGGTAGACTGTGCAGATCTGGAGGTCAAGCACACTATTAATAATTCTCTGACTTTTTAAAAGCTGTATTTCCTCTGCTTGTTGGCAACCTAATTTGAAAGGTCTGTACAAACCACTTAAAACAGCAGCTGAACACAGACATTTCAGTACTGTCCAATATCGATTTTTGTCTCTAACTTGTCTCATTGCTGAGATTGGTTTCAATATCCTGTGAAGTTTAAGTGAAGATACTTCCAGTCTCGATAGCTATGTGCTCCCATTTGATATCATAGGTAAGTCTGTAGTATTTTCCTTAGTGACATGCTTTGGCTCAATCGGGAAGAGTGCCACAAAATCTCAATCATAGACCACTGCTGCCTGAATCAAAGTAAAGATGGGTGAGGAACAAATGGAGGCATGCTGGACTGGGGAACCCAGTAACCAGGCAGCTTCCAAGCTGGACCTCTTCCAGAAAAAAAAAAATCAGGCACAACTTAGAGCTGGTACAGCACATTATTTCTGCCTGGAGACAGAACACCTAAGGAACAAGGAACTTCAGTAAATTCAAAGAATTAGTTAGTTCACTCCCATGAAATAGAACCTCAAAGGAGACAGACATTCAGGAAATTTAGTGAATCCTTAACCAAAATTAAGGGCACAAGACAAGCATATGACATGTGAAAATGTGAAGGAAAAATAAACATTGTAAACACTGGTTTGGCTCATCATGAGAGTGACCTGAAATTTAGTAAATTTCCAAATGGAGAAATTAGGACAAATAAATAATAATGAGTATAAGAGCATTGTGCAATGTTTGTGGGGACAATGGACAAGGAGAGTCAATAAGATCTTGCTAAAGGAGAAAGAAAAGGTGAAACAACAACAACAAAAAGAACTGTTTATCTGCTTTGTGAAGAGAGAAGGAAACAACTGAAAATGATGCTCAGAAGGCTGAAGTGGTTCAGCTCTAATATTTTTTTCTGTACATCATTAAAAAGTCTAAACCAAGTCAGACTATATGCAGACTTTAGAACTTACTAAGAACTTGAGCTAGCAGAGAAAAGCAAAAGAGACTACACAGATAACTCATGTGAGCCTTATAAAATTCACCCCGAAGTGCCCGGGGAATTGGGTAAAGCAATCTTGTAGCCATGAGCAATTATCTCTGAGGACTGATGGAGGTGAATGAAGTTCCAGAAGACTGGAAAATGACCTCTCAAGAGCTCTTCCAGCCATTGCTACCAATTCTGTAAGAGGGGAAAAACAAAGGTAAGCTGTGAGTTATTGATTTGTATTCCTTCCTTGGGATGCTATAGCAGCAAAGCAACTAATTGATATTCTCACTATAAGCAACATATAAAGTTCAGAGAACATGAGGTCAGACTGGTTCAAATCAAAGTCCCATCTATCACGACATTATCTCAGATAGTAGCCTGCTGCACATCCTGCTTTATCTAAAACAAAGTCTAAGACAGGCATGCACCAGCATATTGTCTCAGCAATTTAGAAATCAAAAGCTTACGGACTTACAGAGTCAGAGGCTTTGCATCTTTGTGTTAATAGCCCTCCATGGCCCTTAGCAGCCCTTAACAATTACTAATCAAGAGACCTTGAAAGTGTTGTCTTTGTTGCATGCAATCAGAAGATAATACATAGAAACTGAAAATAGTCATGTACTTTCAGTGAATATATTTTTGTTCCCAGCTTGGATATATTGTTATCAAATGTACATTTATTGCATGAATCCTTTTGAAATGCAACACCAAAATGTCAGGATAGCTACTTGCTATTATTTACATTTGAGCACAGTTACTCTGACTATTGTTGGAAACTGCTTCATGCTAGATTTGAAGGAAATTTATCTTATAAAGATATAAAGAGACAGAAAACAAACTCCTGTAGATGGATATGCTGCAGCTGGAGACTAGTGATTAAAGGACTTTATTTACATTTCTAGCTGATCAACATCTTTTAGATACTTCTAATGGGAAGAATTGATTTTTTTTTCTTTACAAATGGGACTTAATCAATTTTGCTTCTGGAAATGTTTTATTCAACAATAGCTAAATTTTCCTGCAAACACATCTGTCAAAGCAGAGGCTATTATTGGAAAAGAGAAGCTTTTTGTGCTGGTATATAGATATGTTTTATCATTTGAACAGAAGCCTATTGATTTTTTGAAACATTGAAAAAAGCTTACTATAATACAAATGCCTTAAATGTGCAAAGCGTCCCCCAAATTCCTGCAAATATGAACAAAATTTAACTATTGACTTTGCTATGATTTTTTTTTTAAGTATTTTGTACCTGAATGGTTAATACGAAACAGAATTTTTCAATGGCGTTCTTCAAATATATATATATATGTATATATTTGCTATCCCTTACATGTTTATTTATTTCAAGGGTTTTGTAATGATTAAGTTCTATCTCACAGTGCTCAGCTGTGACCTAAGAGGCCTTGGTGTCTGTTCTCAGCTGTCCAGCTGGCTCTCTGGGCAAAAGAGGCAAGCCACTTCATCTCTAAAATGGTCAGTATGAATCTGTCCTATACACTGCTTTGCTATCAAGGTGCAGGAAGCTTTATGTAAACATTATGCATCATGCCAGAGGAGATCTCACTTCTCAAGCAGCTGCATACATTCACATGGAAGCGCTTTCAGAGCTGGTCTGTAGATGAAGAACAAACACAAATGTTTTAGATTGCAAAGTCATTTTTCAAAAAGATGACCAAATGCTACACAAAGTGCAGCTCAGTTAATGGCAATACCTCAGAATTTTTACCATATGTAAAAGTGCAGAACTCTGCATGTAATTTAGAAGAATTGCTACAAGCCTTTAATACAGCAAGTCTGCAAAAATATTTTAACTGTAATTGCATTTCAGTCTAATAAAAATGCATTATTTGGCCGTGTTTCTACAAAGTGGGAAACACTGATGTTTATACAAACAAATATTAATCAGATTGTTTTGTCTGGTTTTAAGCAAAAGTGTAACAGCAACAATTTAATTTAAACCAGTAAGAAAATCAGAGAATTCTGCAGTCTAAGGACTCTTGAACTTGTCAGGATTTATGCACAAGGGAAAAAAGTCCCTGTCCCCATACAATATGTGATGATGAGTCCTTCAACATGTAAAAATATAAGCTTAAAAAGAATCCTGTAAAAACTAATAACAAATACAGTGGTTGCCTTCAGTTAGAAAGCCTCCCAGATCTTTATGCTCATAGATAGTCATATCTATAAATACACCTACTCTCTTAACCTCTTAATAACCACTGGTTATACACCATAGGCTATATCTGGCATGAGGGCAATTTACTGCAGTCAATTTACTTCCCCTGGGGATGCATTTATTACTGCTGTAGCAACAACAGCCTGAAACCCAACTGGGGAAGGGGAGCCTAATGTACCAGGTACTGTGGACACTCAGACAGATGCAGACAGCGCCCGCTCCAAACTGAATTGAGACTCGGTAGTGACACTCCCTTGCATGCCTTGGTTAACATGACAGCAGTAGGAAGAGGTCTGGCCCTTTCATTCGGTGTATGAAAAATGACACTGCAAGGCATGACCTTCAAACCATACATTTGTACCTTGTTTGGGTGGAAACACAGGCTGCCAAGGGGGGGTGAGGTGCTGAGCTGGCATGCTCAGCGCTGGGTGTTTTGGGAAAACAAATGCACGAGCCAAGGGCAAGCCATGGCAAGGCTGGAGTGTGGACACGGTCTCAGCATTGAGTTGTGTGTGGTGACAGTGAGCAGGGACTTGACGCCCACCTCACACAACAGCACGCCACAGCCATCTGCTCACACAGCCACAGCTGCCCCCCGCTCCTCTGCTTTTTTGGAAATACAGAGTTGGGTGGGACACCTGTGTAGGCAAATTTTAAGCCTGCATGTGTGGCACTTTCTGTCTGCAACCAGTAGCTCAGTGAGGGGCAAAGATAACAACAGCGACACAGCTCAGCTTTACAGGCTTTTATTTTTTAATCTTTACAGAACGCTGCTGCAATTATAATAAGGCATCAAATGCACGATTGAAAAGCTCACGATGAACTGTGACATTTCGCCCTTTTGTGGGAGAAAAAGGGGTTTCACAAGATTATAGCTGTTGCTTTCACAGTCAGTAAACTCGTTATTCATTACAGACAGACTCTTAAAAGAATTACAAAGATTAAAAAACTGTAAACGTATCAAAAACAGCAACAACCCAGCATAGCATCCTTGGAGAGAGCTCGGGGTTCCCTGCTGCAGACTGGGCTTTGGGCTGGCAGTGAGGATGGGGTCCTACCATTGCCGCAGGCCTCGCTGCGGGCAGAGACCCTATCAGGTGTTTGGCAGCTCCCAAATGGCCCAGCCTCTGTCACAGATTTCTGATTGAGAGAAATAAATAAAAAAGGTTACCGGGAGTTGTTGGACCAGTAGGGGCACAGGGAGGAGTCCCAGTTGAGGCCTCGTGACCCCTTCCCAGGGAGGCAGAGGTCTGGCAGAGCCCAGCCACGTGCCCTGGCACCCCAGCTAACACGTCATGAGGTAGAAGATGGGCAAGTGTCACATTTTGCTTTGAGGGTTGGTCAGGAATAAAATGTTCCTCCTCGATATGAACGTCTGTTTCCAAAGTGTTACAGCTGGTACCTGAAACCCACCTCAGATGCCCCAAATTTACATCCTCCAAGAAGGAAGCCCTCCACAGATCCATGCAACAAATTTAAGCCCAGGCAATTTAAAAAATTGTCCTCAAACTTGCATCCTTAAAGCATTTAGATTCTGAGCAGGGGAAATCAAATGACTGAGGTGTAGGAATAGGCAATTAATCACCCTTGGCCTCAGCCTTTGGTACAGCCATTTGAGACCAAAGTGATGCAAACAGTTGTCTACCAGGCAGCAGACAAATACGTTCATTTCCTACAACCAAGACCCAGATAGCAAGTGTTTGGGTTTCTCTCGCACCGCACATCATTAGAACCTGAGAGTCCCGAGGTTTTATATCACACAGCCAACCCACACAGCCCTACCATTTGCACAGGTGTTTTGTTTGGTGATCAGAGAAATGTCCTGAGATTGTTCATCTGCTAAACTCTTGCATTCCATTCTCTAAAAGTCTGCCTTCACATCTTTAGTAGCACACACGAACAACAAGATAAAGAGATTGTGTTACTTCTGTCATTTATTTATTTTTTTATTCCTTTCACTTCTGCAGTGTATATTTAGATTATTAGGTTGACTTATGTTTCCTTAAAATGCTCAGGGAATATTTGAGGGTTCATTTAAGTATTGCAAGCTTATGATCTGTGACAGGCATTTTACAAAGTGTCAGAAAACTTCTCGCTTGATAATAATATACTGGCAGTCTGGGGAACATGCTCTTTTCTAGTGCTAATAACCAGCATTAAAGCATGCCATGGTTCCTACAAGAAATCTCTGATCCTTACAGTGTTAGCTGTCATCTTCCTGCAATTATGGAATGTACTCCAATTTTATGCATATGTATCATTAAAAAATAAAAATAATGGCTCACAAAATCACCAGCCTCTGCAGTGTACATGAACACAGAGCACAGGGCTTCCCATTAGGAGGTCTGGGGTGATGAAAGGGTTTTTGCCCCTCATGATGTCTATTCCCTGCCTTGTGCCAGCTGCTGCTGCCCTTGTCGGGTGCAGTCTCCCTCGTGCTTGGCAGGGCCTCCCCTGTGCTTCTGGAGGACATGAGGTTGTGTCCTTGTACCCACAAGGCAAAAGACAGCTAGCAATCAGCCTTTCTTCTCCACGTCTTGCTTCTCAAGCAATTTCACTCCCTGCTCTCACTGATCCCAGTGGGCTGAAGGTTCTCCTTACATAAGTAAGCTATTCCTCTTTTTCACCCTAGAAATTCATAGAATCGTAGAATCATGGAACCTTTTGAGATGGAAGGGACCTTTAAAGGCCATCTAGCCTCACTCCCTTGCAATGAACAGGGACACTGCAGCTAGATCAGGTTGCTCCGAGCCCTGTCCTGCCTGACTCTGAATACCTCCAAAGATGAGGGGTTCCACCACCTCTCTGGGCACACTTTTCCAGTGGTTTATCAGAATACAGTCTCACCAATTCAATCCTGACTCCTTGATGACACACCCAGAGGGATGTAAGCTCTCCCAAGGTGACTGCTGGCCACTGCGAGTTCCTGCCCTCAGACACGCTCTGTATCATGACACAGCTGCAAATAACATCTGTTAGGCAGCAGTACCGTCAAACAAGGCTGCTCCTTTAGTTACCAAGTAACACAACTAATGCAGCAGCTACAGCAAGTAACAGCTAAGTAGCATCTCTTTTGCAGGGTTGAAGTTAAAGCCTGAGTACAACATTATGCTATTTACAGCGACCAAAGGCATGAAGGCAGAGCAGTGCAGGTTCTCCAGCTCTCTGCAGAGGGCAGCCATGCCCGCTGAGCCCAAGGGACTGAGCACAGAAGCTGCGTATGCCTCCTGCCATGAGCAGCCAGAGAAGAGGGCAAGAGGGACTTTAAAACACAGAACAGAGAAGATATGCAGTTCCCCTGCTACATGTAATGTGAGCTGGAATGGACCATAAACATTCTCTTTGGGTATAAAACACAGCTTTTCCCTTCACTTCTCTGTGTCACACCAGCCACTGAGAGCCCCCCTTTGGCAGCCAGGGTGCTTCTGGCCTCGTGTTGGCAGCACCCTGGCTGCCAAAGGGGTTCCAAAGAAGAATAAGGCAGTAGTCATGATCTCCACCAGTCACAGCAGACTGAGAAGGAAAGCAGACAGGCTGGGAGCTCTAGCTGGGGGATTCACCGATGTCAGAAGCAGTGAGTCCCAGCACCACCTTTGCAGGAGGACTTTTAGTTATTCTATACCTTGCCTTGCTACCCCTTCCTGAGATTCTCCTCAGGTTTTATCTTACAATAGTAAAAAATCTCATACTTCAAATATTGGATATTTCTAATATTTGAGATTTAACCCATAGCTGGCAACAAACCAAGTGTTTCTATCACAGTTCTGCAGGCTTACAGACTGCTCTTACACAGTCCTTACAGACACAGCTCTTCACTCACATTTGGCTATGGCAGGGGCTAGAACAAATATATATTAGCAATCAATCACGACAAAAGGTCAGCAGTGCATACATACAACAACCTTTGCGTTTTTCCCACCGTCACAAGAGCACAACTTTAATGCTCCACAGGAACTGGCTGATACTGAACACCATCAGTGGCAGAGGTTTTGGGCTACCGTGCTGCATAATGGTGATTGATAGTGCCATGTACCCTTGATCACCCCCTGCATTAAGTGAGCCCCATCCCAACCAGTCCAACTGCTTGATGTATAACCTTTGTATTTCCTGACAAATTATTTTTTGTAAATAATTTGGTTTATATTGAATGAGCCTCAAAAGCTCCATCCTGACCTTTTGTTTCTGGTAATGAGAAGGCCAGCAGCCTAGTGACGTGAAACTGAAGTTTCAAAAGGATTCGTGTGATGCAGACAGGCCCACTATAAGCAAACCCTGCAGCAGAGCTTGAATTTCTTCTGGCATCTGTACTGAAGGAGATATGTTCAGTCTTTGCATCCCCATGCTTTTTTACTCTTTGGATCTTTTGAGACTCCTAACAGGAGGTCAGTTAATTCAAGTGATGGCAGTTTTCATACAAAGACATCTGTCCACTGGGAACTGAACTTCCTTTATATGGGCCACTATAGCTATCAGAAGCTAGTGACTATCAATCATTACTAATCTGAACCGAAATGGAACCACTGACCTCAAGCTGAAAGAGCCTTTTGTCTCTCACCAATACCACCATGAGCCATATGTTCCTTACCCTTTGCCTCTTATTTTTACATTTTAAATAACCACTACTAATTGCAGCATTGCTTAAAAATCCGGGAGATTTGTGGTAAGCCATGAATAAGCGGTCTTTTTTGCCCACAGGTCTCACTCATACAAAAGAAGGGACTGGCTTAGAATTTAACTATAAAAAAAACCTCTTTTAATTAAATATCAGCCTTGCTTCTTAACACGACACCAAGCAGACAGTTAATAATCCTTCTGTAGGCTGCAACAAGCTTCCAACATGTCAAGGTCGTTCCTGTTCTATATATGAGAGTAATAAGAAAATTATGTAGGCAAGACACCAAAGGAACGCTTTTTGTTAGGATAAAGGAGTTATCTAAGGAATCTACTTGTCAAAAATCTCTTTTTATTCAGAGGTTTTCATTATTTTATACCAATTGCATTTGCTCTCCCTTTACAACAAGTGTTCATATAATGCAAACATTTGATTAGAGAGCTCACAAAAAGACTGTTCTTGTCAGAAAAACAAACTGCATCACCAGCCATCCTTAGCCACATCTATTTCCTTTAATGAAACATACTTTTTTTGTGAAAACGCTGCTTTAAAAATCATGACCACACTAATTATCTATGGCAAGCACATCTTCCTCAACTAATGACAGCTCGAGCATGTTATCGTTTGCACCAGACTTCATTCTGAAATTGAACGACCCGTAAAGCTTTGCAGACTCCTTGGAGGACGCAAATCTGCTCCTCCGGTACAGCTCCCCTTTCCACATGGACATCATCAGCAGGCTGGAGAGCACCACTCCCCCCAGGGTTAGGAGACACAGCCCGGCAATAACGCAGCGGTCCAGGTGAGCCCCAATCCTGGCGCTCTCATTCTCCAGTCTCTCCATCTCCCGGGCAGCCACCGTGTTGGGATCCACAGTCACGTCTCTGGGTACCACGTAGGAAATGATCACCAGCAAAATCCCACTGACTAGGAACAAAATGGCACTGATGAATCCATAGTCCAAGGATTTCCCAGCCGCTGCCTCCGAGGCAGTTTCATCCTCCTCGGAGACCAGGGACGGAGAGTCATGCACCCACTCGGGAGGCAGCTCCCGGCAGGAGCGCTGCTGAGGAGCATCCTGGTAGCCTGTTGGACTGGAGGGACTTCTTGCATGCTCCAGGTTTACATTTTCATCCACGCAGGAGAAGGATGTCTCGAGTTCCTGGATACAGCAGCAGGGTTTCTTCTTCCCTCCATCCTCTTCCCCTGGAAAGTGCTCAGGCAGGTGGCAGGGCTGGGAGTTGCTGGGGGGTGTAGGGTGCTCTTGGGGTGAGCTGCCCGAGCAGGAGGACAGGGGTGCTGAGGTGGGCTCAGCCATGGAGCCCCTCTGTGAGGGCTTGCAGTGCCGTTCGCAGCGCAGGGCTGCCACAGCCGCTGCTGCTCTGGAGTCCACCTCTCCTGTCTCATGCTGCTGCTGTTGCTGCTGCTGCTCATAGTGAGGGGCGGGCAGGCTCCAGCCGGCAGCGGGGCCCAGGGCACCCTGCCTGCTCTCTTCAGCCAGGTAGAGAAGCTCCATGCAAGCCATCGGCCTCCCTTCGGTGAGCCCCGACCACTGGGCTACCGCATCCTTCAGCAAGCGCTGTCCCTGGCTCACCAGAGCAGTCTCATGGTGCTCGAGCTGCCGTATCCCAAAAATCTTCTACTCTTTCACCACTGTTTTGTTAGGGACATGGCTTGTGTCAGCTGCTAAATGATTAAACAAATCCCCTCTGACGTTCATTTCTTTTCGGTCTGCAAATGAAATAGCAGAGGGAAAAAAAACACAACAACAAAGGCAAACCCGACAACCTCCTGACAATACGTTAATGAAGCAAAGAGCAGATAACAGAAATGTAATACATCGCTCGTCCTCTCCGCTGCTCAAGGGGAGATGACAAACACGATTGTTTTAACCACGAACTTAAAGCCATAATCCTCTTGCAGATCCAAAATCTATTAGGGACTCTAATCAACCTTTGACACCAATATCCAATTAAGGCCGTAAGTCATCTGCAGAGCACAGAATAACCGGAATAACTATGTAAAATGACAGAGGAAAAAAAAGATAGCTATTTTCCTTTAGAAGCAAGTAACTTCCTCCCCTTCGAATTAAGAATTTTAAACTCAGAGAGGGAGACTAATTAGAAAGAATCACGCAAATCCCACACAGCTCAGTAATCCAGGATCTGTATTCTCTGGTGGAAATCTGATAATCCTATGGGAAGAGCGGTGCTTTCTTATAGCAGATCTCCAGTTTGATTAAGAGCTTTCGGAATGAAATTATGCCTCAACGACTGATGACTCAAAGACGGATATTACTTCTCATCTGCAATTAATTCGTTATCCCCCCCCCGGTTCCGTAACCCCCCGGACAACCCGAGGCCGAACTCCCCGCGCAATTAGGGAGAAGCGCAGCCCCGCGGACGTGTTGCACACGCAGACGACACACGTGCACCGATGGCACCGAGGCGATGGGTACGGTACGGACGCGGCTCCCACCGCTCTTCCCGGGACCTCAGCGGTCGCCGCACGTAACGCGCTCGCGGGGAGCGGCTGGATACGCGCACAAGTGTGTGCCCCGCCGGTGCGGAGCTTGCACCCGCACACACGCAGCCGGCACACGCGCGCACACGCCGGCACACCTCGTCCCGCCCCGGCTCCCACCCCTCGGCACACCGCATCGCCGCCCGCTCCGCACACCTACCTGCGGCCACGGCCAGCGCCCCGGGGCTCAGCCGAGCGGCAGCGCCGAGCCGCGCCGGGCAGCGCCGAGGCGGGCGGGCGGGCTGTGCCGGCGGGCGGCGGCGGCGGCGGCACTCTGGGAGTTGTAGTCCGAGGGCGGGTGGCGGGGGCCGGGCCGCTGCGGCAGCGCCGGGACCGCACCGCCTGCCCCGGGGGCCGGGTTGGCCCCGCCCGCAGCGCGGGTTGAGGCTTCGCCGGGCGGCCCCTGGAACGGGGCGGGAGACGCGCGGCAATAGGGCGAGCCGCGTGAGGCTGTCGGGATGTCTAGCTTGGTCATCGCACGCGCTTTCTCCTCCAGAGCCATAACAGCTATCGTTGTGCTGTGTGGAGTAATAAAATCACCTTCTCAAACGATCTCGGCATTCCCAAGGCTGAGACTTCTGGAAGCGTTCTCGGAGCTGTGAGACTTGCGGGGAAATCTCAGCAGCTCGCTCCATGCTGGCAGGCTCGCCACCCGCAGCTCCTCACTTTGTGTGCAGGCATAAATGACTGCTAAAACCACTGCTGCCAAGCAGGCATCGTAAAAGGAATAAGCAATTGCTATGAGCCTTTACTGAATTTTCTTGCTTGTGCTTCCTCTGAAGGAATAAACTGGGTTATGAAAATAAATTGTGGAGCAGGAAGAAGAGATTTATCGTGGATGGATATTGTGCTGTTGGGAGGATACCAGGCTCTGGGGGGTGTGAAGGGAGGAACTTGGGTGTGGAGCTGAAAGGAAGATGGATTAAAAGGGAACAGCACCTGCCTGGCTACCAGGGAGAAGGGGAAAAGAGAGGACAGAATGTCTTGAACTGTCCCAGTGTCAGGAACAGGGCAGTTCTGTGTAAGGACTCATTGCCAATTCTGAAACACTGCATTAGGCAAAAAAAAAAGTCAACACTTTGAGGACAGATCCAGCTGATGCTCAAAAATGTCAAAGCTGCTTGGCAGGACATGGTGATGCCAGGGGACTCCCATGGATGAATCTGTCCCCCGTGCCCATCTGAGACTGCTTAGTGCTTGGGGCTGATCAGGAGAATGGTTTGGAAGCAGCTCTGGGCAATGTTTCCATTAGCAAACTGCACTTTCAATGCACTGAATGCTGTATTGTTTGTTCTTTGAAGAAAAATTGTAAGAAGAAAATTATGGAATGGGGAAAAACAGCATAGGCTGTCCTTGGAGCTTTTTGTAACAATACCCTCTTTGAAATAAGTACAAAGGAGGAAATAAAACCTAATCAAAGAAACAAACAAGTATATCTATAAATTGTTCACATACTTTAGAGCAGAAACAAGTGCAGTCTATAAGACTACTGTGTATTTCCATTCCGGAAGCAGCGGGATAGGAACACGCAGCAAGCTGCACCTGCCAGCTCATACAGACAAGTCTTAATTAAGTGACTGACAGGAAAAACCTCACTGTTCAGCCTGGCATTGCAGCCTGAGAGAGTGTGAGCCCTCTCCTGGGCTTCAGTACTATTTGCAGAGGCCTTGGGTGGGCAGCTTCTTTCTGACAGCGGATACAGAGGCAGGAAATTGTTGTCAGTGCGCAGCAACTGGCCGTGTCATTGATCCTTCAGAGCCCCAGGAGCTACAGCACTATTCTCAAGCGCTTGGTGGGACCACAGCTACTTGTTATTTACCCACACACAGACATCTTGCTGCTCGGCCACCCACACTCCTCCCTATTATATACCAGCTTGTGTTGGGCATGTATATTAATTTGTTGCTAATAATTACAGTTCCACAAAGTGAGGAACAGAGAGCGAGCCACGACTCAGTCCAAATGTTGGCATTCTCGTAAGTCTTCCGATGGGATGCTGTCTCATTTCCCACCTGCGGTGCACAGGCTCTATAGCAAAATCCTTGCCTAGTCATATTCCATAGCACTGACATTTCTTTTTCTTATTTTGGATGCAAAGAGTTAACAGCATTTTTGTTTAAAGAATGTAAGTGACTGTTGCCAAAGCTCGGAGGTGTGGAGGTGGAAAGATGAATGCATAGCAACACATACTCTGCAAACACAAATACAGCTGGTGAAAAGATTAGTCAAGCAAGGGCAGGAAGCAAGAACATTTGTCACGGAAAAAAATGGCCACATAGAACTGAAAAACAGATTGATGGACATACAATGAGACAGGAATAAAAGACTGGAGTAGACTGTCAGAGTTGATGAGCCTTGTTCTCTCTGTTGCAGCCTACTACATCATAAACTCCTTTCAGAGACTGAACTTTGCTATGGTAGCAACACAGTGATGGTATGGGATGTGACAGTAGACTGATAAAGGTGTCTCAGTGTGGATATATGAGATTAAATCTAAACCATGCTCTAGACCTGCTTGGAAGCTCTCTTTCAGTGGACTCAACTATAGATGAGTATCTATACTAGATAGATATGACTTTTCTGTTCTGGATAAGCTATGCTCAGTATAGGACTGGAAGAAGCTTGTGAGGATCTAAAAGTGGGTTCACTCCAGCAGTGTATTTGTAGCCTTGCCGAGGGGCCACATCAGTCCTGAATAAATCAGAGAGAACAGGAAAAAACAGAAGCAGTTTTCTGAGTGGTGCATTCCATCATGGGGCGATGAAGAATGAATTTAAAAGTATTCTGCTTACTCTTACAAGTCCAGGGAATTTTCCAGTGCTGGACAGGTTTCTCCATGAAGCATTCCTCCAATCACATTTTTTTCCTTTGTATCCCTAACTTTCAGCTTCATGATCTGTACATGAAATCCTTCAGTGCTCTTGCATTTGCAGGATCTTTAGTTCCTCATCTCACCTGTTCACAGAACGCTGTGTTTCCAGCGGTCCCTGTGCAAGGGTTGTGAGGCTGCATAGTTCCTAAGATAAGGCATGCTCTGGCCAGAACGGCCAGACAGTAATATATTCAGAGAAGTCTAGAGAGACTATTGCATAAACTTCCCATTTTCACTTGAATAGATCATGTTGCTGAGTAAAATAAATTGGCTAGGGAGCCAGTAACAAGGGGCTGCAGGAAAATTTAAAACCTATAAAGGAAATATATGGATCTGAGTATGGGTCTGTGAAGAATAACAAAGGTAATAGAAGTGAGTGAAGAGGCGAAGTTAAGCTTCTATGCAAATTGAAAATAATAAAAAAAAAAGTAATATATTGCTTAGAAAATATAAATATTCTGAGGATAGCACGCAAATATTTGGATATCTGTCCATGCAAAGAAATATCCAGCATTTCTGTGTGCTTTAAACACATTACTGTCACAGATTTATTGATCTGTAAAGCAAAAGTAGATAGAAAACCAATTTAATTCTACTTTGGTTCCTTCACTAATGTGTATCCATTGTGCATTAATAAAAGACACAATAAGTAAATAAATTTACAGACAGACAAAGAAACTGAATATGTGTGATAATGATGCACCACAGTCGTCAAGTGGAGATTAAATCCTTGCTGAATGCTTTTGCTTTCTGTGTCTGGGTATGTGAAATCACAGTTTGGATAAGTACAGCTCCTGAGCAAGAATAAAAGAAGTTAATCCCTGGCATTAGGAGAGAGTAGAGTCATATGGAAGAGCAGGGGTGTAACAGTGGGACTGCTGACCATTTGGAAAACAATGCTTGGTTTTGGTGGCCCCATTCAATCAGCTTTCTTTGGGCGTTTTTAGCTGCAGAGACTCTGCAAGTGTGAAGAATGCAACTTAGAAGTGCAAAGCAATTACTTCTGGGCTAACACACCTGAAAGACAGGTAGGATTTAACGAGCTGTCAGGCTGAACTCAGCTCCTCCATGTGGCACGTGCAGAGCCTCTGCTGGTCTTGTGGGCACCGAGAGGGGATGGGCCAGATCCACGGGTTGCTGAACTGCCATCTTGCAGTTATGCTGTCCATCCAATGGCTGGAGCTATGTCCTGACTCACCCAGGCTGTGACACTGATTTGAGTGGCCTCACTGCTTCTCTCCTCATACTCCTCCATTTTCCCTCGTGAATCCTTGAGCAACTCAGAGTCCTTATCTCAATACCCCTCAACTGACCTTTTTCCAGCATCTCAAAGATTTCTCACAGCTCTTTCTCAGCAGCCTGGGCTCAGGTTGCACAGTGGGATGTACCTGAGCCAAATTCTGGTGTGTCTGAAGCAGGCAGGCTGACTATTGTTGATCATATTGACACCACTGTAGGTGCCTCAGTGGTTGAACACTAAGGCAGTAGAGATGCCTCCAACAATCACTGTGTGCCTCCATACAACTGAGAGCTGAGCTGTAGGATGTCCCCTGAAGGAGCTTCTACAGATATGTCCCGAGAACATCTTTTCAAATGCTTTTCTTGCTGGTTGTTCTCAATACCTTCATGCTTTCTTACAAGGAAAAAGTAATTCACCTCCAGCAATCACACACTAGATCTGGGACTTACAGCCCATCGGATCTCAAGGAGAATCATTGTTGGTCCCTTCAAGTGCAGGATATTCTATGATTCTATGATATACAGTGAAATATTTTATGGGATGGAGGAATATAAAGGAAAATAAGATGAAAGACTGTCTTTTAGGGAAGCAGGAACTTCTTTACTGTTAGAGTTACAGAGCACTGGAATGGGCTGCTCAGATCAGTGGTGGAGACTTATCTGGAGGTATTCAAGACCTGCTGGATGCTTTTCTGTGCAACCTATAGCAGGGAACCTGCTCTAGCAGTGGTGTTGGACTCTAAGATTTCTGAAGGTCCCTTCCAACCCCTACAATTCTGTGATTCTGTGAAGCCAACCTGAAAATCAGAGGCTGCATAGAAAATCACTGAGCAGCTTTTAAAGAAGGGATTTAAAGGGCAGACAATAATGCAGAAAAAAAAGGGGAGTGCAACATAATATGAGGAAATAATAGCTTGTCCCATAAACTAGTGATTTTTCTTTACGCTAGATCTGGAAACAAAAATTACTCATGGCTGTTATGGTACACATAAAACTGTGGATGAGAGAAGAAAGCAAAGGCTGCAGTTTCTGACAAGACAAGGACACACGGCCTTCAGTAAAATATGTATTGCTGGTGACAGAATGGGGTTTTATAGAAATTATCAGGATAGTAGGCAGAGATTTGCTATTATCAGCAAAACTGCTGAAGAGTATTTTTAACAACAATGCAAATGGGTTCACATTAGAGAGGCAATACTGATGATTTATTGAATGAGCCTCTATTAAAAAACACACACAAAAATGTAAAAGAAGAATAAAACCATCTTCTCTTGGTAGCACTTTATGTCCATGTGTTTAGAATTCTTAAAAATCTGAGATCATTATTCTCTTATTTTATAAGTGAAAAAGCTGAAACAGGAGGAGTTTGTCTAATTTTTTACAAGCCAGACAACTTGTTGGCACCATAATCAAGATGAAAATATAGAGACTCAAATCTTGTAACTCATCCCCTTGTTCTAGCTAGCTAAGATAGGCAAGGGGTAACTAATGAGGGAAGTAAAATCTACATGCCCAACTTGAAGGAGAGCTATTGGCGTGGAGGAAGAGAGCCTTAGAGCTCTTCTAAACTCATAAATCATAGCATCAAAGTACAGTATACCAGAAAAGTATCTATGTGGGGATTTGGAGCAGTGTTATGTGCTAAGGTCCATGCAGGCTGATGGTAACATTTGTGCCTTAAAGAGTATGAGGCCTCTCCACTTCCCAGAACAGCCCAGATTCAAGAGAGCACAAATCAGAGCTTTCCTTCTCTTTCTCTTTGTGTCTCTCCCAGTTCCTTAAGCTAAGAATAATGAGTTTATGTGTGGAGCAAAGCCTTACCCACGTGTTTTGCCCTGACCCTGTTAAAATCAGTTGTATTTTTGTAATCAACTTAAAATAGACTGGGATTTCTCATTGCCATTTCCCATCCTCTAGTGGTAAAAAGCCTTATAAAATGTTTTCTGCAAGGAATGGGAACAAATGGTGGGACACAACAACCTAAAATGTGGGTTGGATGAACAGAAGGGGAAATACAAGACAGCAACATAGTCCTTGCCAAGTTTGATAGACTTGGCAACTTTTCTTGTTCAAGTTTAGAAAAACAGGCTGAAGGATCAAAATGCAAGGATCAGTCCTTCATGGGACCATACATATGAGCTAAACCATCTATCTTGGTGTTTTTACCTCTGAAGTCTAATGCAAAGATTTGATCCTCTTTACTTTCCAGGTGGGTATGGTGAGAGTGAAACTAGAGGGAAAAATATTTCATCCCTTTGAAGAGTCAACTCTTCCAGCCTGTCCCCTGAATTTGGATAATGCAAATTGACGTTTTTTAGATAAGACTTCTTTTGATAACAGTAGCAGATATTGCAGACCAAACACCCAAAGAGTAGTAAACATCATCAGATATGGTTAAGGCTGTTAATGTTCTTTTTCTTGTCACATAGCCGCTGCTCATGTTCCCAAGGACTTTCTATTTGCTGTCCTCTTTGGATAGAAGATTAGAGGAAGTAACACCGCTTATTAAGACTGAGCTTAGTGAAGATACCTGTTGTCGACGGAGGAAAATGAAACCTGGCCTGATGGTTTTATTTTACTTCCATTAGGAGGCATGGGAGGAAATATGAAATATTAAATATATTGAAGCAACTCTTCTGCTCCTTTTAATTGCAGAGTGTTTCGAAACCGTATTTTCAAATAGGCATAGCATGCTGTATTGGTTCATTCACAAACAGAAGAAGTCTTAGAGAGCAATGCTGCTAAAGAAAATGGTTTACACTTTTCTGTTCTTGATGCATCAGTGTCATCTTTATCTGGTTGCTGTGTTATGTATGTAACACAAGTGCAATGATGGTAGAATCTGACACATGCAGACAGGACTGCAGGCACACTATGAAAATGGCAGTTGCTTACTGGAACGCTTGAAGAGCTTGTGATGCATTATTTATGGAGAATCAATGTTTGTTTGTAATAGCTACATATGCGTGTTTATCTGTCCATTCAAAGTGGTCTCTATCTCACTACTGGTGAAAAGCAGAAGGAAGGTCCTCAGGGGCCTTCGTTTACGTTGAATAATGACCTCTCATAACGTCTGGGGAGAAACAGTAGGCAGGCAGGTTTTGCAGGAAGGCTGACTCTCGAAAAAGAAAAGAGCAATTTTAACTTGAAAGTTCCTGAACCGGCAGATCTCTGTTACAAGGCCCTTTCCATACTGACAGGGACTGCAGTGCAAGACAAGAGTGACACGTAGCAGTCTCTATGGTTAGGAAGACATCGGTGTGAGGCCTCCTAGAGTGCAGTGATGCAGGATCACTGTTTAAAGGTGCCATCCCCTGGGTGAGGGGCATCGGGAGGTGGGGGAGCAAGGGAGGGGGATGTGTTCTTACCATGAACTAAGTGCACTACCATGTTGTCTTTCCATGAATAAAGATGTATTTGCTCATACACTTTCTCAGAGTACTCATGAAAGGGGAAATCAGAGCTGGTAAGGCATCTGGTTTTCTGGCAAATTCGGTGTGGGAATTTAGACTGTTTTTGATTATTTCCCTCAAGAGATGTGAAATACATCAGTGCTATTCTGGACCTGTTGGTGCACATCCAGAGGAGAGCAGCAAAAATTATCCAAGGAATGGAACACTTCCTCTTAGGAGGGCAGGCTGTGAGAGCTGGGGCTAGGAGAAGAGCTCCTAGCTGGCTGCTAGGAGAAGAGAAGGCTGTGGAGAGACCTGATAGCAGCCTTGCAGAATCTAAGGTGGGGATATGAGAAAGAACAGGACAGACTTTTTAGCAGGGTCTCTTATGAAAGGACAAGAGAAAATGGTTTCCAACTAAAAGAGGGAAGATTTAGACTGGATATAAAGATTATTATTTTTTTTTATAAGGGTATTGAGTTACTGGAACAGGTTGCCCAGAGATATAATGGGTGCCCCATCCCTGAAGACATTCAGGGTCAGGCTGAATGGAGCTCTGAGCAACCAGATCTAGCTGTAGGTGTCCCTGTTCCTTGCAGGGGGGTTGGACTAGAATATCCTCTACAGGTCCATTCCAACTCAAATAATTTTATGAGTCTACTATTTTATGTTCTCATTAACCACCTGGCTGAGGATATTAAGTAGACGTTACATTAAGGTAATATAAAATTTTCTATTGCTCTTACTTCTGAGACATCTATGTGTACGTATATATACATGTATAAAACATACACATAAGTAGTTATGTGAAAATTTTCATGGAAGATGGGATATGTCTCCTATTCTCCTCTCCTTTTACTCCAAGCAACATCATTTCTCCTACATACAATATTATACATAACATGAACCAGAGATAGTTATTTTCTCATGCAGATGGAAATGCTGTATTTTTGAGGTGGATAGCTGCATTTGAAAGCCAGAAGTCTGCATGAAAGACATTTGTACAGTGCCATCTGGACAAATTTTTAATTAACATGGAAAATAAGAAATGAACAGAGAGACCAACAATTTCTTCATTTCAAAGACATAATTCCACAGAGAGGAAAATACCCATGGCTATACTTCCAAAAGATTAATAAAAAAACATAGGCCATGGATGTATAAAAGTAAATTTAAGTGAGAAAGGAATATTTAAAACATCTATCATTAGTTTAATTAATTTGTTGTTAATGCCATCAGATGAAGAAAAAAAAAAAGTGCATTATAAATGGTAGATTCTTTCCACCTAATCAAATAATTAGGATAATTTTGAGGAGGGAACAAGGAAATGAGTATCTCTCTGTTTTGGTGCACATCATGTAGGAATTTAGCTATCTGTCTTTTTACAATGTTATCACCTCTTTTGCTATTTGGTCATCAGAAGGAAAAGTGTATAATTACACTGTCTAGTGAGGTGTTGAAAGAGAAAATATGGGCTATTTGATTTAGGCTTAGGCTTGCATTGCTTTGCAGTCTTGGAGACTGCATTTTTTATGCACTCTTTTTAACTACTAATCTGCTTTTTGCCTAGTTTTCTTCATATATTTTACATCAGGAGCATTTGCATTCCCATTTTTCGTATAACAGGAGAAATCAGATGGTTCTTATGACCGTGAAAGATTTTATTAAATTTGTTTCAGAACAGATATATATCCGCTATATCCATATATTTCTCTATATATCCCTATATCTCTCTACATATCCATATATCTTTCTTGTCTTTTGAAACTCGCCAGCTTCAATTTGAGTGGGTATTTTCCACTGATACGAATCTATCCCATTCTCTTCCTTCCTCGTATGTGTTCTGTAAAACTTTTTAAATAATGCTTTGATAGATCCTGAGATCTTGGAATAGGAAGACAATTTATAGTTAAACAGAAATGATACACTTTTTATGCTGAAGGAGAAACAAGTGAAAGATAGCTCTGCAAGTGTGAAACCAAAGGCGTAGAGAACATATGTCTCCTGCTGGGAACAGGTGATAACTGATTCAATGTGAGTAAAGGATGCTAACATTGCTACATGAGGCAACATCTGGGCTCGGAGTGAATCACTTCTGAAAATGGCCAGAAGCTGGGACAGGGAGAAAATACAGTGGCTCTCATATTTGGGTTATTACAAAGTTATTTCTTTACTTTGCTCTAACACTGTTAGTTAAATAACTTAATGATTACAACCTATATGGCAAAGTCTAAATTTAGAAACATACTTCAGACATCAGGACAAGAAGTGTTCAGGAAAAAGTCTAATTTTATTCCTAACTTTCTATGAGTTTGAAAAAATGACCTTATATCTATTCAGCATGTCAAATGTAATCTATGGATTAGTACAAGATTCTCTACTGGACTCCAGATGTTTTTTCCTTCTTATGTCTGTTCATTCTGTTCAGAGTGCCAAGTCTTCGTTTTCCTACTCCAAATTTCTTATTATGCATTTCTAAGGCTGTTTTCTTCCCTGAGTAGCTATAACACTCAACATCAAAAGTAATCTGTTTCATTGCAATTATTCAAGTGGATCCAGTGGAGTCAGATTTGACATTCATCTGACTAAGTATGGAAATACACAACATGAATGTCTACATTTGAACCAGCTGCTTTGTATAACACTGTAGCTGGGGAGATCAGATCAACACAGTTCACAGAGATCCATAGGATCAAAGGTGAACATTTGTGTTAGGATGAGGTGAATCTCGCACTAAACTCTGTTGACTGAAATGGTTGCTCATGTTGATCTCTGACACAGACTGGCATTCTATCTGAAGACAGCTGCATTTAGATTAATTCCACGCTAAGCAAGTAGTTGTCACTGATTTTCAATGGGATTACTGTGACAATCTTATTTAAACAGTATTAGACTTCTTCTTTGTCAGTAAGGCTCCAAAACGTGCATGCGTGATATGGAACTGGGATGTTTCTTTTTCTCATATCTTATTTTCTCTTCCTGAAGTCTCACTGGCTTTCCGTTATTTTTTTCTAGTTTCCCCGTGTTTCCTTCATATGCTGAAGTTGAATATGACTTTACAGAGCAGAATGAAGATTGTTTTTACTTCTCTGAAATATTACTATGGGAAGACCTTTCTGCTAAACTTGGTCTGTTCATATCCAGTATATGAAGAATTGCTTTGAGTAAGAGACAAGCCTGATTGTGAAAGGGATGTGTGTCAGTTCCTTTGGACTCCTAAAAATAAAATTAAATGTAGTGAATACATTTTGTTCAGCAAGGACTCTTCCTCACTGCCAGTTGTTCATTTGTAGAGACTGTAAATTCCTCAGGAGAAGTGTACGGTTTGTTTTCCAGATCCATGTCATCATTCACATTCCAATCTAAAAGATGGGTGGGTGAAAAAAGAGTAACTTCCTGACTACTTTGTTCTCTCAGTTTATATTTGTTCATATTCTGCATGGCACAGAGGCAGCTAATAAGAACAGTGGCCAACACTCTCTCAGTCATATGCAACTATAAATTTGCACTATTTGCTTTTGAAACAAAAATGAGAGCAAGAGTATTGTGTGCAGATGTAGAAACGTAGTTTTGGAGATATGGCCATTAAACAATGAAGCATGTCAGGTAGGAAAGGTGTTCTGAGACATGCATATCTGTCAGGGTCTGTATAATCTCACTCTACCCACGTGTTTAAGGTGACTTTCAGATATGGGCCTAGATATTAAATTTCATATGAAATATCTTCTCCTATACTAAATTACACTTCAGCTTAATGGTATTTTTTCCATTTACATCTTTAGCTTTTGATTTTGTTTTCCTGCGAGCAAAATTGAATATTACAGCTTTTAATTATGAATACATATTATGATGTACCAGTACTACATAAAATTTACTTCCAAGGCCATGAAGAAAATTCTTCTGAATTTTTCTATAAATATGAAAAAATAGTGATTTGATCAAGATGTATTGAATATATACAAGCATCTTGCAGCTTGTTTTGGACAAGATTATGCAAGAAAATTCTGAAAATTATTCTTGGGAAGCGTGAATTGTAAATGTAGTTTGGAATACGTAATGTTATATCATGAAAATTGCCATAAATCTTAAGCATGCATTATTGCAAGGATGATTCATACATTTCTAAAAATGCAAACATTTCATTTTAGTTTGGAGGTGATGCCAAATATCTACTCATTCTAACATATCGTTTTTGTAACTTTGGCTGTAGCAAAAATGACTTTATTTAACTTCTGTCTCCAGTGTATGTTCTAACATCAGAAAACAGACTGACATTCAGATGATTAATTTAACTTAAAAACAATGTTTAATAATTAGAAAGTAGAGCTAGCCAATTGCCAAGTCATTCTCCTCTTCAAGTCTGCTCTGTATAAAGTGTATTTATTCTTCTTCTGAGAATAAATTACTTTGTCATTGTGGAAAATTGCTGCTAAGTAAAGCTGATCTTGAGCCCATGGGGTTATGCATGTGTTGCCTGCAGATGTGTTCCTGTTTCACTCAGTCTTTATAGATGGCAAAACTGAATTTGTAGACTTCCAAATTGGAAAAACTTCAATGTAAATTTAAATCACTATCCTCAAATCATTCATTTGGGGCTATGCTTCCTTAGACGCTGTCTGTGACGTGAGTTGTCAGAAAAAACTTTTTATAGAAAATTTCAGAAAAGACAGAGATAACCAAGGTCTTACCCTACAGAGTGAGGTATTTTGAAAATAAAATGATGTTGTATAAAACAAGAGAACGTTAATACTGACACGTACAGTTAAAGTAAGTTTTGGTTCTGTTTAAATAATTTTTAAAATGGTGTTAAGAGAAAGGACAGAAATGGTTATTCAAGTATCTAAATACAGGCACCTGTGTTGTTGTAGGTGCTGAATAGCATCTGAGATACCCATGTCAGGATGGTAAATTTAACAGCAAAACTCCAATAGTCTAGAACAGCCAGGTGTCACATCCTAAAGCATCTAAAATGGCGTTGAATCCCACCCAGAAAGCCTACCTTGATTTGATAAAAATGTTTCAACATCAGAGGTTTCAGAAAACAGATTTAAGTAACTTTAAAGATCACATTCATACTGGAGATCTCTTCTACTTAAGATAAAGGCAAATTCTGATAATCATGTGTCAAAATGATTATCATTGTCTGAATAGCTGGAGGAGGTTTGGAGGCTGTAAAACCAAAAGGTTCATTTAACCAGTGATGCAAGAGACTGAGAGATGCCTGAGGCCTCAACAGCATCCCCTGACAGGGTGACGGAGTGCCTGAATGAGCTCATACCCTCCTCGCACAGCAAAGATCTCTTTTTCCTTGAAGAATCCTAAATTATGTCCTTGATCAAACAGGTAGGGGAAAAACAAACAAACAAAACACACACACACCAAAAATCCACTCTTGCTTGAAAATTATTGGTTTTTTCATACCTGGTGTGTTGATTAATAAAAAATCAAATCATACCTATGGGAGGGGAATGAATCTAGCTGAAGGTTTAAAGAGCTGTGAAAAAAATCTGTCTGTGCTTTTTTGTTTGGCTGAAGCATTTCTTTACTGTGCTCCTAAATGTTGGTCAAGGGCTTCTAGAGTGTTAGCTGGGCATCCTGCAGTATGGAATTTTAAAACTGGAATACATAAACATTGCTTTATTCAGTGGAGCAAAGTGATTTTCCAATTATGTGGAAATAACAGCCTCAGTCGTCCACCGAGCTGCCATGCTTGTCTCTTATGTTAAAAAAAAATAAAATAAAAAAATGATACAAAAACACAGAGTATATATCTTAGCTGTCACTATCTTCTCATAGATGATAAATTTCAAATGGAAAAACAAGCACTTTTAATGCATAACAAAGCACAACATGGGATGTCAGTTCAGAGCCAGGGCCAGGTGTGAAGTTCTCCTTGAGCATCATCAGAGTTGCAAAGAACTGGCAAAAGAGAACATTTGAGAGGATGTGTCAGATAGCTAGTAGCACTTGTGTGTGCTGCGGAGAAATGACCTTCCACGGACCTGCATGGCTAGCAAAAGCACTGTCCTCTTACAAAAAATATAGACTGCTGGGTCTATGGCAATGGTGATCCTATAAAGCAAAAATCTACGCCTTCAAAAACCAAACCTGAGCTTATCTAATGGCACAGAAGTTCACTGAGGATATTGTCTGTGATTGTGCTAGCTGCCAACACTTCATTTGGACAGAAATGAGATGATGGGAGAAGGGGAGGATGGGAATAGTAGCAGAAGAAAGCAATTTGGGTGATGATGTTGGGATCAATATGTTGTAGATAGAAATGTCCTTTCCACTTTTACCCTTATTTCAGAGCTGCAACCATCTGATAACACCAGTCTAGTTCACAAAAGATCATCCTGTATTGCTGTTCTAGCCCCCTCCCCCCCTTCCGTCCCCCCAAAAAAAGTACATATGCATATTTCAGTGGTATGTGATCATTCCAGTGCCACTTCCAACTCGATACAATAACTAGAAGGTTATGCTTTTGTAAGAAAAATCAGGCAAGAGGAAGATATAAAAAAAACCACAAATCAGTGAGTAACAGAATAACTGTAATTCACCTCTACAACTTCTGTACTGGTATAAATTCAGTTATTTCACTGTCTCCACTGAGATACATCATTCTAAATCTACATATTTGCTGTTTTTCAAGTAACTAATGATTCAAAAAAATTTTTATTTTGATGTACTTGTCCTCATCCTCATTAATCTTTACAATGGCACTCACGCCTATGATCTGAAAAAGTCTGTTATTCCTCCCAAGAAGATATGTCAACAGCACCATTTAGTATTGGAATGGCTGATTTTTTCTTTAAACAGAAAATTTAATGTTGACATTTTTTTCAGGTAGCAAATTAATCATAGAGACGACAGAATGGCTTTTCATTTTTTTTCCTTTTTAAACATCTGCTAGTGTTGTTATTGCCAGCTTCCAATTCAGCAATGACAAGTATATTTTTCACAGTAAAGATTTTTTTTTTTTTGGTTACTGGCTGCTCTGAATGAGCTCAGAATGAGAAACTGAACTTGTGCTGCTGACATTCACTCTAAGCAGTAGAGTCTGGAGGCTCCTGAGTGCATGCAGGCTCTAAACTTCTTTCCCCATGAAAGTACCCTGCTAGGTACTTCATAGAATTTGGAGTAAATAAATAAGATGCAGGCATAGGCATGCCGGGAAGATTTCAGGTAGCTTTTTCTTGGCTCCACTGTCCCTGTTGTACATCACAGCCTTATCTCTGGTTTTGTTGTACAGTGACTGCCTCAGCTTCTGCCGGGAACAGAAATTGATGCCCTGAGAAGTACAGCGTGCTCCATGCTGGGCATGCAGCATGCACTGCTGCCTTGAGAGCTGTGTGCACTTGAGCTGCAGAGGAAATCTGTCTTCTGCTCTACGCCAGGATGAGCAGTCAATGAAATTAATGCCCATTTAGCTGAGTAGGAAGAGAACTGTAGGTAGGAAAAGAATTGAAGTGTGGAGGAAGTTTATATGAACAGAAGTCTATATACATGCCCAGAAGTTCATATGCACAAAACAAAGGAACAGCTGAATATACAAGGTATTCTGGATGGTGCTGCCTTTTGCACATATGCTACAGTTATTTCTGCATCTTTGATTACACACAGACAGACATCAGAAAGAGTATCACTGAGCAAGTCATACGGGGGTGAACGGGATGTTATGCCCGTGCCACTTTTTAATTTCTGCATGCTGATCCATGTAATCTCTGCATGATTGGGCATGGCAGTGGGTTGACATTGTGGTCAGGAGTACTACAGCAAGAGCATGTGGTGTCCGTGGACTCACTTTCCAGTTTTGGAATAAATAGCTGCTTAAGCAACACCGCTACATCACTTATGGAAAAGTGAGAGGTATTTATGATGTTTTGGACACCATGGCCACACTTAAATCTCAAGTAGCCCTTTCAGAAGGCAGCAGATTTGCACAGCTAATGATGGACTTTAGTTCTAGCTAAGAGCAGCTGATGGAAAAAAGTCAACCTGTTATAAACAGACTTTTTTATTTCATTAAATGGTCAGTATTTTTATACTAACAATGGAAATGTTAGAAATGTAAGCATATAACAAGGAAGGCTGAATGTATTGAATACATTTCCTTACATCACCAAAACCATGAGGCAAATGGGCAGCCCCAGCCAGGAGTGCAGTGTATCAGCTCAGCCTGGCTGGGCCCAGAGGTGAGGACACTGCTCTGGGAAGTGGCATTGCTCTTTGATGGCTTCCCAGCCAACATCAGCTCAATTCCATTGCTTTCATCCATCATCTCCTTGAATCGCTGCCTCTCCTGAGGAACCGTACAACCCTGGTGTTCTCCCTCATGCAAGTGCCTGTGGAGGCTGAGATAATACCTTTTGACAGACAATGATGCAGCTTCAGTATTGAATGTCACAGCCAAAATGGTAATGTGGGTCTATTTGGAAAAGGTATGAGAAGCACTGCCTACTCATTTATTTAAGAAGCTGGTATCTAATTACATTTTCAATTAGTTTGCTTTATGTGCACTTATAAATAGATTCTCCCTGAAAAATGACATGACTTCAAGTTGGTAATAGGTAATTCACTGACAAGAAATGGAATGGTGCTATAATAGAATTAATTGGTAATGAAATTCTTTTTTATCAAAGTCAGATAGAAGACTGGTAATTTATATGTATTCTCATTGATGCCAAGAGAATATTCTTAGCTTCTCTACTGGAAGCCTTCAGACTGATGGTATGGTATCCAAATGCATGCTCTACTGTCATTTCTAAAAGGAGACGAGGTTAGCTCCAGCACTCCTGTTTTATTTCTTTTTAAGAAGGCTAAACAACAGTTCTCTCTGTAAAACAGGTTTCGGCTACATAAATTTATGTGTTAATGCATTAAAATTATTTTTCATCGTGAAATATAAGTAATTCTTCAGACAAAGGCAACAGAGTTAAATATTTTGGGGTGAGAAATACATTTTTATCATAGATAATTGTCGGACAAAAGCAAACAATACTTTCTTCTTTTTATAAAATCAGCAAGAGAGCAAGACAAGTTTGTCTTGCTAAAAATTATTTTCCATATCTGGGTAAATTGTTTGTTCCCTTCTAAGTGAAAGTCTTGAGATGGTTTTAGCTTCTTACGAGAATTCACCTACTAACTATCTCTCACCTAAGATAGTTTTCAGGAGTGTCTTGCATCTGGATTTATTTATTCTGTTAAGCAGAGACAGATAAAGAAAGCCAAGTCAAAAGCCTAAACAGTATCCAGAGTTTGCTGCAAGTTTACTGGATTGTTTAAGTCACATAAATGTTACGTGACATTTAACTGAATCAACACTTGGTGAAGTTAAAAACGAAGTGAAGTGGAGGAGTTTATTGACAGGTCTTTTTGTACAACGCAATACAAAAAATCTTGAAAGATCTGGAAATAGCTAAATAGCATTAGCTACCTCAGGACAGAGTATGAGGCACCATCCTTTGCTTTTAGTGTTAATTGAGCAGGGAGTACTAAGAGATACGTATTTGCCTTCAAATGATAAACTTGTCTTATTCAAACTTATTTCACATGCTGATTTTCTGGCACGGTATTCTTAGTCCCATCTGCTAGAGTGCCACTGTGCATCTTCACATCATAAACTGATACATCAATTGCAGATGAGCAAAGTGCCAAGCCCACTTCAATATGTGTTCTGGAAGAAAATGTGCAAAACACACGTGTACAGTCTTGCTGGGAACAACGTGCTGAAATTTTTTTCTGTGTGGTTCTTAAAAAGGGCTACAGTGGGAACATTTGGCCTCTTACATGTTACAAATGCTTTCATCCTCAGCTACCTTTGCCACATGGCTCTGATTTTACTTTTTCATAGAGAAAGAAAGGTAGTACTCTGGATTCAAATGGTATTTGGGAGATCGGGTTCTGCATATTCAGTCTCTGTGGCAACTAAAAATATATGAATTTTTCAATGCATTTTCCAGTTGCCTTGTCACTCTGCAGGATCACTTAGAATAGCAAACTTCTGATTTTATTTTTATTTTTGTTAAAATTAGAAAATGTCAAAGCATGACTGGCACAGTCAATAAAAGGCATGCCCAAACTTAAGCCTCCCAGCCTCAGCCACATTGGAAAGGAGAAAAATAGTACTATTATTCCTCTCTCTCTGCCCAACATAAACTATGCATTTTGCAGATGGACCACAGCTTGCACCTGTTCAATATTTCACCAATGCTGAAATGTGACTTAGATAATTCTGCATAAACCAGCAAAAACAAAACAAAACCACAACAAAATAAACAAAACTGATTATCTTGAAATGCTGCATACAAAATGAAAAAAACACAAAACAAAACAAAACAAAAAAAAAAAACTGAGGTCAGGGAAATATAATCTAAGTGGCATGGAAAAATGTTTGTCTGCTGACTAACTCAGAGAGTAACTCGTAAAACTCCAATTTTGTATGAGAAAACCCTGAAGCAGTTCCTAACATAGTTGCTTAGGAGAAAAGGCACCTCAGATAACCTCTCTGGAGGAAACTGTTTTTCGTCTGGTTTTAAGGGAGGAGGTTTGCAGCAGGGCTGGTGATACATACCCAAGCTGACAGTTAAAAATATGGGTGAAAAACCATATGAGAGAGAGGATGGCACTGGATGGATCAGGAGATTTTAAGATAGAAATGCTCAAAATGTGCTTGGCTGATGCAGTCCTTTTTCAAATCCTCTGACCATTTGGATTTTCATGGAGAGGATCTGAAAGTTACTGCAATGAGTAACGAAACTCCAACAGATTTCAAAGAGGGAAGGGTTTCTACCCTTTGGAGAGGACCCATGTTATCAGTCTGTGCAGCACATGGCATAGGGAGGCCCTGGTGTCCTTGGTGTCTGTAGGTGGTAGTGTAATGTGGCTCAAAAATTAGAGACAGTAAGCAGAATTTGACTCCAAAGGCAGCTACAATTGTACTTTTCCTAATTAGAGAGAATAAAAAGAACAGAAGATGCATCAGGATTTGAATCCATTGTTCAGTACTTTTTCCTGGGAAGGCCAAGGAGAACTATTCTTACAAGAGGGAAAATAAATATAAAGGATGTTTCTCTAAGATATTTATTGCATTGAAATATTCATAGAGAAATGCTAGTCCTGAAGGACAGAAGAGTGTTGTTTTCTTTCACTGTTGTTGTTTTTATGGTTTATTGTTGTTATTTTTTAACAATTTCAAGATATTTCACTCACTGGCTAAACTCATCTCTGTAATTCACCAAGTAGCCTTTCAGACTCCTATAATCAGCTGTGGCTTAAGATGCACTGATGGAAAGAATGTGAATTTTGACATTTTTCATTAGGAGGAGTTTAGCATGAGAAAGGATGAGTGATATGATTCACTTTATTTACCTCTGAGAGATTATCTGGGCCATGAGCTGTAGGGCAGGCACGAGTATCCATTCACCTTCTACGCTGGTTTCAACTGTTGGACTGTCAGTGGCACAGGGAATGAATTACTGTCATGTCAGAGAAGAGGGAGACAAACTCAATACAGACTAGAGAACTCTATCACATTCCAGCCTATGAAGTTTTAATGGTTATATGGGGTGTGAATACTGTTAATCTTTTGTACAAGTTGTGTGATGTTGAACGTGCCTGCCCACAGTTGTGATGTTTGCTGGAAAAGCTTTTCTGTTTCCAAGGATCAGTGATTCACTAAGATTCATTAACTCCAGATATAACTAACACTGGCTAAAGAAGCTGTAACTCTCTCAGGTTTTAGCCAGGGATGATACTCATCATATTCTAGCCTCTTTAGTTCAATCTTATAATATCCAGACCTCTTTAGTTCAAATGAACCATTTTTCTGCTCAGGCTGCCTGGGCTGTGTAGAGGTGAGTGGTTGATGAGGCAACATTTCAGACTGCAAGGGCCAATGCTCTTCTCCTGCTGGTCCCATCACCACCTCCATGACCTCACCCAGCCATCGTCAACTTGATGGAGATAAGCATTTTGCAGTATGTAGAGCTAAATGTTGAAGTGAGGGCAACTTCAGCATAAACTGGGCAATTAGAAAATGTGTACATAGGTGAAAAATAGTAAGTGACAAGGAAGAAGAGTGATTTTACAGTTCAATACAGTGTATGGAAAATTGAACTCTTCAACAGAGAAATACTTTTAAATCCATGCTTGATGCAGAATATCTCTTTGCAGCGTACTCTGTCCAGCAAAATACACTGTTATTTATTGAGCATTAAAAAGGATTCAGATAGCTTAAATGATGTGAAAGAGAATGATGTATTTAGGCCTCATGGTTTAACTTCTCCTAATATAAGATTCTGATGAAAAACACCCTCCACACTTAAAAAATCATCTTCATTTTTGCACGGGATTCACATCTACAGGTCTGAAGTTGGGGAACGGTATCAGCTGTAGCAAATACTGCCTTTCTTTCCTTATGATCAGCTGCTGCACAGACAGTGAGGAAGGCAGTTATTCTTTTTTCCCATGGTTTTACCTCCCTGTAATTTCCTAAAGCCCATAAAAATAATGATGAAGAGATCAGCAATCCAGGTTTTTTTTTTCCTGGTGAGGGAGTCTGTGACCTTTCACATTTTACAAAATAGAGGAAGAATATTAAAAAGGTGCAGTTAAAGAATGAAAAGATCAGAAATAAAATACAGCCTGTCATTGAACTCCTGTTTTTTATTTTACTTAGAATGTTCTCAAACGTGTATCTTGTTCTTTTCCTTGGCTATCACTGGTATGCTACCACATAATGAAGAGGGAAAAGAAAAGATTATTTCAAGTTTTACAGTGCCTCAAATCTGTCATTACTTTTGGAAATGTGAGTAGACCAATAATGATGAAACACCAAGAGGTGCATTACGTTAGCCCCATGCGGTTGCAGTATCCACGTGAAAAAGCTGTGCAACAGATGGCAACTCTAGCTAGTCTTTGTCATATTTACTTTATTTACATACAAATGAATTGATTTCTTTTTTTCCCCCATCGTACCATGGAAATCCTTTTCACAGTCTCAGTGTGTTAAGAAATGCTGATAATGTCTGTTACCATAAGTGAAGCTGTTGTGAACACCGCCACCTCAGCTTAGGTGAGACATAAAAAAATTAGGTCAGTTAGTTTGACCTCTTCCATGTAACACTGCCTGCCTATCTGCATGCCCAGATCCAATAATGGAATATCAGAATTCAAGAACAGAAATGCATTTAACAGTAAATAGCAGACAGAGTATAACAACAATCTACATTTGTTCTTTTGGGGAACTGAGCTTGATACTTACAGATGTAAACTATGAGCTTGCCCTAGTGATTCGTGCCATCTATTTTTGGACATGCTTATCTAGAGGTTTCTCTTGAAGGAAATAAGATTTAGTGCTAGAGCTGAAGTGCCATCCAAACCAAAACTAATAAGACACACAATGTACAGAAGCTCTGGAATAGCTACTTGGCCTTTGCTAGCCAAGAAAAGCCCCAGAAAGACAGAAAAGTCACAGCAGAAAAATTCTTTCTACTGTGTAAAATGATGTCCGGAGAATTTCATTCCCTGCTTTTCATCTCATATATGGACTTATCTGAGAACTAAAATGTTACCAATCTGTGTCCAAATGGTTGTTGTTTCCTGATTGGCAATATTTAGTGTTCTGTTGTATCCTCAGATATGAATGCCACTGTGCAACCTCTGCATTTGTATTGTGATTGCATCTTTTGTCTCTGTGCAACCCCTCTTTATATGTTTTACACTCTTTCTGCCACCTATTCTGATTGTATTTTCATGGCAGCAGCTCTCATTTGAATGTGCACAGATGAAAATCACATGAAGCTCCTTTTTATAGCAGCAACGTAGCACTGATACAGAAACATTCCCTGCAACAGATTACCATTGATTCATTTCTCACATTTCCATTAAGCCCTCTAACACCAGCTTTGAGGAACAATTTGTTTTAACACCTCCCTTGTCACTGTTTTTACCCTTTCACCTCTAATACTGAGATATTAAAAACTGTCTCACAGTCATAATTGATCACAGCTTTTGAGATCTTTCTCATCTTGTTATTTCATCTGTTAATTGTAGGCTTATATTGAAATTATAGGTTTCCATGTCAACAAAGTTTCTCTCTTTCCATTCATCCAGTGAGCTCTTCTTGAAAGCTGGCTTGCTGGCTTTTTTGTTTTTCACCTTGCCTTGAGTTTACAATGGTAGCAAATGGCTCATGTTACATATTTTCTTAGCTCTTAGCCTGGAGGATGACTGCAATGTAACAGAGGTAGGCATGGATGTAGGCAACATTTTGAGGCCTTGGCTGTCCTTGGCTTGAAGCATATATTTCAAGTCTGCATGCTACTGTGGTACCCAGAAAGGAGAAGCAGTCTTGTACCCAAGGATGTGCAGAGCTGTAACTGTGCTTTATACAGTGAGCTGCGTACAGAGGGAAGGTTCAACAAATCTGTCTTCCTTGTTTTATATAAGTCTAACATTTTTGAACCATCTGTCCCATAAGAAATATTCTCCATTCCAGAAAATGAGCCTATAAAAATATCAGAAGAGTGATAGGATTAAAAAATACACTTCAAACATTTTTTA
Source organism: Phasianus colchicus (assembly GCF_987193195.1). Taxonomy (NCBI): domain Eukaryota; kingdom Metazoa; phylum Chordata; class Aves; order Galliformes; family Phasianidae; genus Phasianus; species Phasianus colchicus. Next base: position 77,740,941 of record NC_143438.1, read on the forward strand.
GGCTCTTTTCTTGGGGTCAGCAGATCTAGAAAGAAAGTTGCTTCCAGTCTGGGATTTACAGTCAGGAAAATATTATTTTCATTAGTTTTGTTTCATTTGTTGAAGCTGCTGAGAGGCCAGAGTGGGTCCAGTGAGCATACACCAGGCCCTGGAGGTCCTAGCTTGCCAGCTGGCCATGGAGGAGAAGTCTCTGTGATCCCACATCCTGGTGGGAAGAGTGGCCTAGGAGTGGATTGAAAGTTTCATGTGGGTCACCATCCAGCAAGGTGAAAGGCAGCCCCCAAGTGTAGAAAAGATCTTTTTAGAATTCGTTCTCTACTCTTTCAATTTGATATATTTTTTATGCTGTCTCCAAAATGCAGCCTCCGTGCTTTACACACCCTGCACACATTCAGATCTCAGTAAGGTTGCAGCAGTCATCCAAGTGGAGCAGGATGGAAGTGCACAGCTTTTAAATATGCCTTCTTTGATGCAGCATGCTAGATCACAAATGTTTCCTTTCCTGCTTGAAGGAATATAGAGAGTTAATTGATTTGCACTCCCAAGTGCAGGATGGAACCTACAAACCAATTCTTATGGCATTTTGTTTTTATGAACAGCTAATGCAGTTGAAAGAAAAATACATCACAAATTGGAAGAGCAGAGCTTATGAAGATATTCATGAATGTAAACAGGTGTAGAAAAAATGAAATCTTTCAGAAACATAACTGAGGAAATGAAAAGGTACAAGTAATTCAAAAAAACATCGAAGGCCTGAATTTTCTGAGGAGCTGTTGTTAATGAAGAAACAATTGACTTCACAGAGCAGCTATGCTAATGGACTGTGCTTCATGGATAATAATGAAGTATTTTTTATGAATGCCTAATAAAGACAGAGCTGGAGAATCAATGAATAATAATGAAAACTGAAAATCTCTTAGAAATTATAGGAATTGTGAACAAATATGTTTATGCTATACGGAGGGCAATAATTACTTATGTTCTTTTCACATTTTCAAGGGCGAGAAACGTAAATTGCCATTTCACTACAGTATTTAAGCACAATCTTAAAGTGGAGCACGAGTTTAATTTTGGGTGGTTGTAGGCAGAAGAATGGCTTGATAATGACAAAGTGTAACATATTTCATAGGTAACCAAATCCAGGGTTTATTACAAATAAATTAGATATATATCTGTCTGCTGGACCACATAAGAAGACAGTGGTCAAAGTAATTGTGCTGTGTGTTTGACACTGGCAAATTTGGAAGCCTTGAACTGGTTCTGTATGCTCAAAGCTGAAAGGCAGCCATGGTTGTCAGGGACAGTGACAGACTTGACATGAAGTCCTGCCTGAACCAGAACCTGAATCATAGATAGAATCATAGAATGGCTTCAGTTGGAAAGACCATTACAGATCACCTAGTTCCAACCTCCTGCCACTGACAGGGCTGCCGCTCACTGGGTCAGGCTGCCCAGGGCCCCATCCAGCCTGGCCTCAAACACCTTCAGGGCACCCACTGCTCCTCTGGGCAGCTTGTGCCAGTGCTTCACCTCCCTCTGAGTAAAAAATGTCTTCTTAATATATGAATTAAATTTACCCTGAGTTTAAAAACATTCCTTCTTATCCTATCACTATCAGACAATGTAAAAAAGTCGATTTCCTTCCTGTTTATGAGCCTGCTTTAAGAACTGTAAGGCTGTAATGAGGTTACCCCAGAGACTTCCCTTCTCCAAGCTCAACAAGCCCAGCTCCCTCAGCCTTTCTTCATAGGAAAGTTGCTCCAGCTTTCTCATCATCTTAATGGTTCCACGGATCCATGGATCTCTTCTGGATCCATTCCAACAGTTCCGTGTCCTTCTCATGCTGGGGGTCCTAGGCCTGGATCACAGAATCACAGAATCACAGAATGCCAGGGTTGGAAGGGACCTCAAGGATCATGAATCTCCAACCCCCCTGCCACATGCAGGGCCACCAACCTCCCCATTTCATTCTAGACCAGGCTGCCCAGGGCCCCATCCAATCTGGCCTTGAACACCTCCAGGGACGGGGCATCCATAGCCTCTCTGGGCAGCCTGTTCCAGCACCTCACCACTCTCTCTGTAAAGAACTTCCCCCTGACATCCAACCTAAATCTCCCCTCCCTCAACTTAAAGGCATTTCCCCTCATCCTGCAGTTATCTACTCTTTCAAAGAGTTGATTCCCCTCCTGTTTGTAGGCTCCCTTTAGGTACTGAAAGGCTGCAATGAGGTCACCCCGCAGCCTTCTTTTCTCCAGGCTGAACAAGCCCAGCTCCCTCAGCCTGTCCTCATAGGGGAGGTGCTCCAGTCCCCTGATCATCTTCGTGGCCCTCCTCTGGACCCTCTCCAACAGCTCCCTGTCTTTTTTGTACTGGGGGCTCCACACTAGGATGCAGTATTCCAGATGGGGCCTCACAAGAGCAGAGCAGAGGGGAACAATCACCTCCCTGTCCCTGCTGGCCACCCCTCTTTTGATGGAGCCCAGGATACCATTTGCCTTCCGAGCCGCAAGGGCACACTGCAGTACTCCAAATGGGACCTCACAAGGTCTGAGCAAATGGGAACAATCCCCTCCCTTGCCTGGCTGGCCACCCCTCTCCTGATGCAGTTGACCTTCCAGACTGCATGTGCATGCTCTTGAATTTTCATCCACCAGAACCCTGAAGTTCTCCTCTGCACAGCTCACGTCACAGACAAGGATGGAAAATTACTTACAAATGCTCAAAATATAACGTGATGCTTGCAGTTAGGAAAGATCTATGAGATTAAAATACTGTGCTCTGAGAATAGTGTTGTATAGACTCCTACTTGCAGAGCTCAGATTTTATGATCAAAAGGTGTGAATTTAGGAAATACTAGAATTACAGATGTAATAACTTACCAATTCTTATGTTTAAAATATTTTGCACTGCAGTTGAAGATGTTTTGTGCAGGAATCACAGGCACGGGAGCAGTAACCTAATATTTCTTTCTCAGCTGTATTTTTGATCTTAAAATTTCCCACTATAGATTTTCTAATTAGGATATTGCTCTTTGAGTCAACATTGATTCCAAGTTCTTCTTGAAAATGAAACAAAATAAAACAAACAAAGAATAATAAAAAAATAATGAAGAGTTTTGCAGTTACCCAGGTATGCCACGAGATGTCATAATCTGCAAGTGCTGGTTTCATAACATCTGACATATTTTAAAATAATACATCTCTTTTTCTCTGTTCTCTGGATGCCTGCTTATTTTTTACTTGTTTCTAAGTCTTCTCAATACTCTTACTGTTCTCTAGACAGAGCTGGAGTACCTACATTCTTCCATAAATACAGAAAACCCTTACATGCGAATAACTCTATATAAATTATTATGGCTATCGAAAGTAGAAATATATTTACCGGATAAATGCAGACAGTATATCACATTAATGTAAGATTTAGTATGTTTTTCATTTGCAAGACACCAAGATTTTTGCTGCTGATGCTGAGTCATGATTCTTGTTTTTCTCCAGGGAGCTCAGTTAGCTTCTGGATTTTTTTCCTGGTATTTTGCTATCTGATTTTGAATGTATATTTGCCCCGTCTTCTTACTCATTCATTACCATGTTCTATTATTATTCCACAAAAGTCTTCATCTGCTGTTCCTACAAACACTGTTTCTGTAGCATGAGAGCAGTGTTCAGTCTCTGGGACCATCCATGCTTTCTCTAACACGACACACGGCCCATCTTCAGGAGGCTCAGAGGTATCAGCCCATGCTCAGAGCTGTTCCTGTGTGCAGCGAGGTCCAGGGCTTCCAAAGGAAGGGTCACACCTCCTGCTAGTCTAGAGAGGGAAATCTGTTCCCTTCCAAAAATGGCATGTTAGCCTTCCAAGTGACAGATTAAGCTGTGAAGCATAGCATTTCTGTCCTTTTCAGAACATGTTTTGGCTCGTACAGCTGTAAATATTCCTGCTGCCTATATGTACCGCCACCTTACCTTAAGTCTCATGCTTCGTCTCTGAGATCTTGCCACAGCCACACTTTGATAACACACAAAATCCCCTCTCTATCTGTTAACAAGCTCACCATTAAGTCTAATCACATCTGTTCATAGCACATGAAAATGCAGGTGATGCTTGGGTAGCTGGTTAACATCCACTAGTATGGGGTAAGAATAGCACAGAAGGCTTGGCAGCAAGAACTTCTGCACAGGTTGCATAAGACTCGTGGGAAGGGACTCCCCAAGCCTTGCCAAATGAGGGCTTTACGTGTGTGCTGAACTGCAGAAGCACACTTGGATCCCACCAGGCACAGACCGGTGCGGGTTGCTGAAGATGAGAAGGCTTAAACGTGACCTTCTTTCTAATCAACTGCTTATGTTCTTTGCTGGACCAGAGCCCCAGACTTTGGTGTCTCCAGCAGCAAGCTTTTAATCTTTTATTTTGGCATGTAATTTAGGCCATTCTCTGGTGGCACTTAACTGATCAACATGGAAATGTTTTCATCTAGGAAAATAACATAAACTTATCTCCTGTATTTAGAATTATGCTTCCTTATGCTGACAATGAGAGTGTAAAATATGTTGACAGTTACCACTACTCTAAAATCAACAATAGAACCTTGGTCACATCACTGCAATGTTTGTTTATCCAAAATATTACTCAGTACAGCATATGCTTTAAATCTGTCTGAAACACGTTTGAATGTCATGTGAGCTTCTCGTCAGCCTTCCCGTTGAGTGGGCAGCCATCCACCGTGTTGTCTTTGTTAAAATTACATTACTATTATTTTTTTTTCTATTCTAATGAAAGCATCCAATTAGATATTTGCTTTTCAGTCTGAGGGCAGCCTGGAAACAAAGAGATGAGGCTAATGGCATCCTAATGGCCTGCAAAAACGAACCTCTTATTGTGATATTTTAAAGTACTTAATGGGTTCTCTTGCTTTTGTTGCTGTCTGAGTGCAGAATGTGAACACAGTACTCTAGCATGTCTCGTGACTTTGTTTCTCACTGACACCTTTTTGTATTTCAACATGAATATTGCACCTGTCTTTAGTCAGACATTGTTCATCCCAGCCAGTAAGCAAATATATAGAAATTTATTTAATGCACACTTTTAAACTCTGAAGAGTTTTTATTTCAATTTGCGTGCCTAATAGAAACTGAGGCTATAATTACTACTCGTCTATGCTCATGCTGAAGATGAGTAGGCAGTATTTGGCACATGCTCACTGTCTACCCAAAAAGAAATACATATGACATTTTATATGTTGACAGCTTAAAAATATAGACCAGTGTAGCCAAAAATTATAGTATGACTTCAGTTATTTAATTTATGGGCTGACTTGTCTAATGCCAAGCTTCAGTGGCAAAGCACTTAACCGAAGTGAGACAGATGGTCACTGAATCAACATTTCTGTGGGGAGTGATGCTTTTATCCTTTTTTTTTCTTTCTTTCTTTCTTTTTTTTTTTTCCAGTTCTCTCAGAATTATTATCGTGATATTGATCCAAGCATTGCATTTTGTATCAACTTATGTCACCTGATACCATATGATTAGGATAAGAGCAAGCGTAATCTTTCTCCAAGAAAAATGCAATTTTAATAAGCCTTCTGGAGGAAACAGCTGTGGTAATTTTCATGGAAAACTAGAGGTCAACCCTCTGTTTACATACATATTTAGATCCTTTTAAGGCATTCTTCTGCATACGCATTTCTGTTACATTATCTTTGAAAACATTTTGTTCCTTGCTGCTTAGGAAGAGGTCAGAGATCCATAATGCACAACCTCCTGTTCTGAGCATCACTGTATTAGGCAGCACTAAGCAGGCTGTTGTTAGCTCTGTTTTATAATTTTTCTAAAAGAAAACACTTTAGGAGCTGGAGGATTTCTTCACCATCACAATGACATGTCCAGATTTTGGTGAATGAGCAATTTTTGCAAAGAAAGATGTTTCAACTGCATTTTTGTGAGCAGGTTTACTGTTCAGGTAAGCGTTAGAATCTGACTTATCCCGCTGTGTTTCTCATGGATGGAAAATAACCAGTTTATTTCAGTTCTCCTCCATATCACATATCTGGTCTCCCTGGCAATACATATCCCTTGTGTAAAACAGGATCTTTGGATGCATTCTGCAGCTGATGGGCACTGTCTTTCACAGGCACTCCTCTGCAAGGCAGAGCCATGTTCATGGTCTGTAAAAAGAACTAGGTTACAGCACTCAGTAAAATGTATGCAGTGGGCTTCACCGGGGTTTTTACCTTCTTATCCTTCTCTTCTTCCATAGGCCTAACTGCTTCCCATTGTGGGGCAGCAGTCAGCCCAGATGGCATTTCAGTGGCATTGGTTTTCTTCCTCTATTTCCATTCTCTCACATTCTACACAATACACAACATTCTACATTGCAGTTTACTTTACTTGCTCCATGTTTGTTGGGTTGTTTTTTTTTGTTTGTTTGTTTGGATGGATGGTTTTATTTTGGCGAATGTTTGTGGTTGTTTGTCTGAAATGAAAGGAAGGTTATGTCAGAATGGAACTTTGTAATGGCAATGAACTCTCTACTGGAGCACTACAACTCCACCTCAGGGCTTTCATCTGGTTGTAGGTGCAGCAGAACTTATGTACTGTATAGAGATGAAGTAATTTTACTTCCAAATCACTGTGTATAATCTCTTTTCATGAAGCAAAAAAAAAAAAAAACCACTCTGAAAGTAGAGATTTATGTGCACCACTTGCAACAAGCTGCTACGGGTGCTAAAAGTTGATGTGGAATAATTTGACAGCTACATAGAAAAGAAATCCACTGAAGTTTACTAAATGCACAGAAACCGTGTGACTTCACCAAGGTCACAAGCTACAAATGAGTGTAGAAGAGCTCCAATGTGTGGTGGTCCTGTTTTGTGCTTTTCTGTAGACTTCTGTTTTATGTTGTAGACTGACCTCGTATGTTCTTACACAGAGAACTTTCTGGAAAGCCAGCTGGAGGCAGAGAAAGGTAACAGAATACAGAATAGCCCACCCTCGGAATTATTGCTCTGGTTTAAACCCAGCAACAACCTGCTCAAACTAAAGAGTTTTGCTCACTCAAATAAAAGCATTTACACAGAAAACAAAAATATTTCTCTCTGCTAAGCCCTGCAGAATATATTATAGATTAATAGATTTTACTTGTATCACTTACCAAGCTATTGAAAGCAACTCACTTGAGCGTTGGAATGATGAGGAGGTGCGTAAGATCATGGCTCTGCTCTAAACAACAGAATATACAATGTGACTATTCCTATAGAAAGAATATTTCCTGTAGTAACAATCCCAGATGCATGCACAATCAATGAAATGACAGCATTACTCAATATCTCAGATTTTGCTTCTTGACCTTGATATACAAACATGAAGTTGAAAAATGACTGAACTCTGCAATTATTATCCTTAATCAATATAAATAAAAAATGCAAACAAAAAGCCTCTTTCCTTTATTTTTCAGTTTAACCATGAAGATCTCTGGATGAAAAAGGGCTTGCCAATCGGTGGTGCACTGGAGCAGGGCATCATAGCTCAGTGTGATATCTCAGCAGCTGTGCACTGCCAGGGTTAAGCAGAACTACTGAGGTTATTAAAACATGAAATCACTGTGATACAATTGACATGAAGTGATGCACTTCAACACTGATGTCACTCTCATCTGACCTACTGTGGGGAACTTGCTTTAGAAGGGAGATGGACTTGATGATCCCCAGCGGTCCTTTCAAGCCCCTACAATTCTGTGACAATTCTGTGACAATTCAGTGACAATTCTGTGATTACATCAGTACAGGCAAGGCCTCTACTGCCCCCACATCCCATCAGATTTGATTGTCATTCAGGTGATTCCTGGTATTTTTCCTTTGCTTATAATTTTTCATGGTGTATAGGATGTTCTTAAGATTCAGAAAATGTTTGGTCTAATTTTCATTTTCTCTTCTGGCCAATAGATGGGCCTCTTCCCTCTGTAATCTCTTTTTCTCTTTGGCCTTATTGTATAGATAAACATTGCAGAACCCTTATCCAAAATGTGAAGCCCAAGGGTTACGGGTGACTCTTGTCTCTAAAAACATGGAAACAAAGGACAGCTGCAGTGCTTGAGCATGCAAACAAACCAAATATTCCAGTGGATATTGGAGACAGCAGATTAGGGTAGTTTGATCTGTTAGACAAAGTGTTTCATGAACAAATTAGAAGTATTTCCTATCCTGCTTTCAGGTTTTTGTTTTCTCTCCCAGGAATAATGGATTCTATTAGTCTATTAAGCAAAAAATAAACTAGCAAACAGGTCAGGCTGACTGAGGGTGAGTCAGTAAGGACTTTGTCCCTGTTGTCTTGGCCTCTTAGACACCAGACTGACCCAGAAACTGCTAAAGCTGAACGGGAGCTGGCCAGAACTCAACAGAAACACCAGCTTTCATTGGGAGGTGCCACTTTGGGTGGGAGGTGGTTCCAAGTTGGGATACTTCATAGACATGCTACTTTCAGCAATTTTCTGGTGAAACATATGTGGGGAATCACAGAATCACAGAATGTCAAGGATTGGAAGAGACCTAGAAATGTCATCTAGTCCAATCCCCCAGCTGGGGCAGGAACACCTAGATTAGGTCACACAGGAACACATCCAGGTGGGTTCTGAATGTCTCCAGAGAAGGAGACCCCAAGACCACAAGTTCCAGTGTTCCAGTGTTCTGTTACCCTTACTGCAAAGAAGTTTTTTTCTCATACTTATGTGGAACCTCCTGTGTTGCAGCTTGCACTCACTGCCCCTTGTCTTATCGTTGGATGTTACTGAGAAGAGCCTGGCTCCATCTTCAATGGATGGAATCAGTGGATTTCAGCCTGCTTTGAGGCTCAGTGGCTCTAGAGGCAGATCCTTGATGACTCTTATGTTCCCCCTTTCCTAGCCTAAGAAATTCCCACTGCAAGATACCATCCATGGCTCTTGCAGTTAGTGTGCTCAACCTAAGGGCTCACTGGCTGCTGTGCTGGAGTAGGGGAAGTCCCTTTGCAGAAGGCCAAGGAGCTCAGTGTCTGCAGGACACACTGTAATTTGCCTAATGCCATCCTGGTGCAAAAATGAATTAATGTAATTCATCGCTATAGGCAAAGAAGGTACTTGATAAAATGAAATACTAAATTTTTGTGTTCAAAATCTCAACAGGTTTTCCTTATTTTGAAGCAAGCAAGCTCCACCATCTATGTTACAGTTATCCCCAGTGAGGGGAGTGCACATCAGTCAAGCAGTGTTCAGCAACTCCTGCAGCATCCCTCTCAGTGCTCCTTGAAAAGAGGAGAAGGTTTTAATCATCTCCTAATTAAAAAAGCAAAATACAAGAAGGAGCAGGGGCGCTTTTTTATCATGTTGAAGTTCTGCAGGTAGGATGTGTCATTCTCTTTAACAAAAACTTCCATTTCTCTCCAACTGCAAGCAGGCTGGCCAGACTGCTCAGCCAGATCAAACATCATGTCAGATGATCAAAAGTTGTATTTGTTTGCTTTTTCCACTTTTTACTGCCCTTTGCAATGCTTTCCTACTGATATTTAGACAAAGGCTTTGCTTAACGTTTGACTCACCTGATAAATGTGGAACTGTGTTTTTTACAGGTCAGCTCAATATCCAGCGTATAGGTGATATACAGCATCCCTATGAGTCTCTGTGTTGTCCCTCAGAAGGAGCACTCTTCCTGCCCACACAAAGACATGCCATTGCTACATTTGGTCTCAAATTATTTCAGTTTCTGTATCAAGGCAGTAAGAATTGCAGAATATTGTATTGTCCTACACATCTACAATGTTTTATATTTCTTCTGTCCCACATGATGGATTGTTTCTCGACCCCTACTTCCCTCCTCTACACTCCACAAAATGTGTTGAAATTGATGACATCCACATTTATAGAAATAAAAAGAAGCATGATCAACCTTTTCTTTCAGCTGAGGAGGAGAATGTTTTTTTGAACACTACACTCTGAAAGGGGCAGAACAATTTTAATGTCTAATAGCTTCAGAATTTTAATACATTTAGAGTAATCAGTTGTTACACTTTTAGGTGCAGTGTGACTATATTAGAAGACAAGAAGCAATATATTTTCCTCCAGACAGCAAGTTGCCTAGCATAGTAGTGATTTTGCCATTACACTTTCTCCAAAGTGTACACGTCAGTGTTGATAGCTGGAGGCTGAATTTATGGAAAGAGTAATCTGAACTCAGAGGGCAAAGAGTACTGTCTTTCCTGGGAACTTGAAACCATTACAGGATGCTTCTGACCCATGATGCACCTGTATACACCTTTTCTAGCCTTTAAGCTCAGGAGAATAATAATTCATCTGCCTTGTGGAAGTGGCTAATTGGGTAGGGGATGCTCTGTTCTGCATCTGTAATGGAAGCTGGAGGCTGGCAGCCAGACTTTGATCTGAGCTGCTCGTCATCCTCTCGATCCTCTGTGCCCCTTCTCTGCCTCCAAGAGCTCCACAACCACACTTAGTGCATGAGGTGAGAGAATATTTTACCGTGTTTTTCATTCCTGTGGAAATATGAGTGCTAGGTCAAATGATGCTTTCAGCTACCTCTGGATAGGTACACTGGTTGAAGCATGGTCCATTAATGTAATGATTATGAATTCATTATACAGTGTTTTTCTCTTCTTTACAGAACAGTTAAGTTTGGTAATGGATTTCCTTGTTTTCCACACCTGAAACCTTCTGTGCTATCTCCTTGCGTGAGAGTGGATGACCAAGTTCAGGTAGATTGTATAAGCAAACATTTGCACTCCAAGACTCCAAAAATAGAAGAGCTGAGTCAAGCAAGCAATGATAACAGCAGTGCCAAATAAACTAAGGACCCAGGATGGCCTTGTACAAAACTGAAGGTGACCTATGAAATCCAGAGAAGCCAGAAGACTTCTTACTCTGCATTTTACCTATTAAAAATAAATAAAATAATGAAACTTAATACAATTTTCACATATGCTGACTTCATCTGTACTTTACATATTAAAAATTAATGCATTAATGAAACATAATTTCAATAACTTCTGATTTTCAGATTATTTTATTTCATCACTGGGACACTGAGAGTCAAGGAGAATAATGTGTACCTATACTAGCACATAGTGAAGGTGCCTGCTTCATGTCCTGATTCACCATGTCTTGCACATTCCTCTTTGGCTGCTGCTCAGCTTTGCTCCATGCAGAAAAGCATCCCTCCCAGACATGGTTACTGTGCAGCTCTGGGCAGAGCATACTCTGAATGGACAGTTCTTACTCTCAATTGGCACCTCAGGTAATGCACAGAGGTGTGAGAAGCAAACCAGTCTTTTCCCCTCAGCAGATAGACTCTTCACCAATAAGAGATCCCAAGACATTTCACATTTCACAAGAAGCACCAAGCACATGCTGGGCCTGCAGTATGAAGCAGCCATGCCAGTTTGAGACATCTGTTGTACTTTGCCATTCATTACTCCCACCTCTTTGTCTTGATATCCTTTTCCTTCTGGTTATTGAAGTATTTCATCATTTCTTTTTTTACTTCTCAAGAAAAATATGTGCCATTTTCCCTTCCAGTTTTGTCTGCAGGGACAGTGATTGGTATCCCATTTGGGAGCTGGAATTGACTATTCCTTTCATCAGGCTGTGGTGGTGATGGAGGTAAGAATTTGTTTTCAACAGAAGGACCAGAATCTGTAGGAAGAGAAGACTTCATATCTGCCTCTCCAGACCATGAGAGGAAGGAGAAAATGTCCAAGAAAATGGAAGCTGTAAAGGTTGGAAGATGTCTTTCTGCAGAATAAGAAGCACTGGTCAAAGCAGTCTATTGGGTATGTCCACAGGTTTGGAATAAATCCACTTTTTAACCTGCAGCTCACAATGCCTGATATTGTGTCCAGTATCATACCTGATGGCTTTCTGCAACTGAAGGGACCACTGAAAGGAAGATGAACCTCAAAGAAAGATACCAGCAATTTTGTTGAGAAATCAACAACCATTTTCTCTATCTGCAATGCAGAAGCAGGATTTTCATTTGCCTTTTTTTTTTTTTTTAAATTAAATTTTCTTGCTAAATAAAACGACATCATAAAACTATTTTGGAGAAAGTTTTATTTCATTATCAGTTGCATGCAGATGTGCCTTAAAGAAGAGGAAGCTCATTGAAGCAATAAAAACTGGCAGCGCAATGAATACAGTGTGAGCACTCATCCACAGAAAGCACACAAACGTCCTGATGTGGGTCTCTGCCTTGACCTCATGAAAAATCCTTTCATTCCATATGAAGCTGAGAGGTGACAGCAGCTTTCCTGAGTAGGACTAAAAAGGACTGGCTATAGAACAACAGCTGCTATGCAAATTACTTACATTAATAAGCAACAGGATATGGGAGTGAAAGAAGTGATTTTTCCTTCAAGAGAGATGAGTAGAGTAGCCTTATTTCATCTTTTCATTCCTTTTAAGCTGCAGAAAGAGATGTTTTCCATTCCTTTCCCCCCAGAACACAGTTTTAATTGGCAAACACAAAATTCAGTAGCAAGCTTGTATTGCTCATGCTTTTATCATTCATTCATTAGATTAATTCTTAGAGGAACACCCACTTTGTTCTTGGTGCTCTCCAAACAGCCAATATGGGTCAGTCCCTGCCTGACAGTGGTCTACGGAGAACACGGACCAAAAGTAGGACATCATATCCCCATTACAGCTCAGGAAATACGGAACAACTATGTCCTTTGCCTAGGTGATGGATGGTATGAATAAACACTTCTTGAGCCAGTTCAGCTCCTAGTCCAGTGCGTCATCCATTAGTTTTATGTACAAATTACCATAAATGTTCTGTTTAGAGTAATCATCTAGTGAGATGCATGAATATTTGGACTATTTGGACAAGGAGTGTTACAATTAAAAGACCATTACCGTCTGTTTGGCATGTCATAATGAAATATATCTCCAGGCAGCCATACTTTTTCAGTTTTTATTATAAATAGTATTTTTGTGATTAGCACTCTTCTATCCCTAAAGCAAGGAACAGCCCATTTTTCAGCAACAGCTATTGTTTTCTGAGCAGCAAATTATAATGAATCTGTCCTCCTGAGGAAAGATCTGTAATATATAAAGGAGGAAACTGTATATGTATAAATCAGAAGCACCTCATAAGAAAAAGACCCAGTTATTTTACTGAATTTTCAGAAACCTTATCAATGAAAAAGGAAATATAAATATATAAAAGTATATGAAGAATCAAAACCAGTGCTCAGGGACTCTTCTGATTCATATGAGAGAGCACAGTTAGAGAAAAAGAGAAGCACAATTTATGTGAGAAACAATTTTTTGTATTTGCCACTCCTGCTTTTTTACCTCCTTGCTAATGTGTTTTTCAATGCTTCCTGTGATACTGAGTTGAATGCTGATGAGCAAATACTTGGAATAAATATATAGAAGAGCAAATTGAGGGACTTATCACTCTAGCAGACTTCTGACTTTTCTGTCTGGAAGCTGAAATGTTTAGCAAAACCCCATTATTTGTTGATGAATTATGATGAGTGCCAGTGCAGGATTTATATTCCTCATTTGGTGAATTTTCATTGGATTGAATTGTTTTTATTAAAATTTGAATAAAGGCAGGAAACGTTTGGGCATGTGTCAGTAAAGGTGGGGGTCACTTCACAAATGGAGCACTGTTGACAGTCAAACCAGAAAGTGAGTATAGGGACTTTAAGTGTCGCATTTAAAAAAGGGAATAACTGGTATTTTCCACTCCAAGCCCTCGTACTGAACAGTGTGGTGTAGGTGCACAGTGGGAAGGTATCCAGGCAGACAAATGTAGTTAAGGCTTCTCCAAGAAATCTCAACATGTGTGACCTTTGTATAGCCATGTCTTCAGAGGCTTTTTCTCGTCCCACTCCCACTTGCATGTTTCCCTTCTCTACGTCTTTGTCAGTGTCAGTGGGTTTTGCAGCACCCCCGGCAGACATTTCTGCAGAATGTATCTCTTGCACTGCATCATTAGAAGTGGGCAGGCTTGATTTACATTTTTAAAGAAGTAGGAAGGGAAAATTACTTCTGGTCAAAAACAATCAAACCAAACAACACCCTCAAAAACAGAAATCAGCCTGAAAAACCTCAAATTCAGAACCATGGTCCGTGAGATATTGATAATTCATCTTCTGAACTACTTTATTCTATTATTTGTTTGTATGGTTATAAAGACTGGAAACACATTCTGGTCATTCATGATATAGTGTACAACAGAGGTAAAAAATCCTCCTGCTTTCCCAGAGTTTTTACAGTCAAACTATAAAGAACACTCTCAACTTTAAGAAAAAGAAAAACAGCAGAGAACATTTCTCCAGTTCCTAATGGCATAAGAGGCCACCAAACATTTGGAATCCTGCAGATTTGTTCAGCCAGAGGAAGAAATGATTCAGGATCCTAATTTTCCCTTGGTTTTCCTTAGTTTTCCCTTGGTTTTCTCTTGGTTTTCCCTTGGTATTCCCTTGGTTTTCCCTTGGTATTCCCTTGGTTTTCCCTTGGTATTCCCTTGGTTTTCCCTTCCCTGTGCATGAGAAATGCAAACAAATTCTTCTTTATCTGAACATAGAAGAATCAGACAAAAGTAAACTTTTTTTTTTTTTACTTCTTTTTAGACTTTGACAAAGAAGGCATCAAATGGCAAAGAAGCCTGTTTCTTAGTGATTGTTTACTTCTCAGGGAAAATCCACACCTGTGTCACAGCCTGGCATGTGCTGAGCAACACCAAGGGAATGACCAGGAGGCTGAAGTGTGAACAATCAGCTTGTCAGAGGTCTGCTTTGCACTGTTCACTGGGCCCTATGTAATTAATTTCAAAATGATGGAGGCTGGGAGTGAGTCAAACTTTTTTTGTTCTTTTTGTTATTCTTGTGCATTCATAGATTTAAAAGATAATAATACCAAAAAATATATATAAAATTATATAAAACCACTAAGTTAAACATGCATGGAGCCAGTAACAGGTGAATTTAATGACTTCCAACTTATTTAATGTCAAATGTTCTCTTTAATTTCATAATAGAGTGTTTGTTCTAACTAGACTTTTGAAATGTAATTAATAGCAGGTTTCTGCTAATTAGAAGCCATCTAAATGGGCTGATGAAAGGGTATTCTCCTTGGCATAAAAAAGCATTTTTGTATTTTTGAAAAGAGCTAGAACAAGCCCGAGCAATTGCAAATTATCTGGTCTTCTAGCATGTGAGCAGTAAGTTCTAAAAGTAAAAAATTCTGGTCTGTCCTTACACTTATCCTGAAACAAATAACCAATGGATCTGTGAGTGTAGACAGGTACCTTCTGGATCTTCTCAGATATGCACGTTATCAAATTACAGTTTATTAATCCCAGAATTGCTGAGGCTGGCAGGGCCCTCTGTGTCCCTCTGGCCCACTCCTCCTCCAGCAGGGACACCCAGAGCAAGGGCCCAGGCCTGTGGCCAGGTGGCTTCTGAACATCCCCAAGGAGGAGATCCCACAGCTCTGTACAACCAGCACAGCACAGCACAGCACAGCACAGTAGTGTTGCCTGGTGCTCCAGTTGGTGCCCATTGCCTCCTGTCCTGGCACTGGGCACCACTGAAAAAAGCCAGCTCTGTCTTCTTGGCACCCATTCTTCAGGTACTTACAGACAATTATGAGATCCCCTGATCCTTCTCTTTGGCAGGCTGAACAGTCCCAACTCCCTCAGTCTCTCCTCATAGAAGAGCTCCAGACCCTTCATCATCTTGCTCACCCTATGCTGGACTTTTTCCAGCATGTCCAGGTCTCCTTCGGAGTGGGGGGTCCAGAACTGAACCCAGTATTCCAAGTGTGGTCTCACTGGTACTGAATAGAGAGGAAATTAGAGGTAATGAAATGAAGACTTGGTGGTATTCAATTCAGTTCCCATTCTAACATGATGGATTCATGTCAGTGGCCGGATCACATTATTCCTTATTTTCCTGTTCATATGTAAACGTAGAGTTAACATTTCTTATATTAGAATGATTAAGAAGCTTGTAATTGGATCTGGACGAACGTGAGAGAATCAATACTGTTCACACATTGTCATAGTCTATCATAAGAGAGCTGAAGTCAGAATAGAGTCACAGTTCTGTTTTAGTATTTCTGCACAAGTTAAAATGTTGTTTGATGAGGTCTTTGGAGAACAGGCAAGCAGAAATACTTTGTAAATTCCTAGTGTTGTAATTATATTAGCAAGTAGAAAAAGAACTATCTACTGGAATAAAGAAATGGTTGAAAAAAAACACATCTTTTTCAATTTCCAAAAATCAAAGAGAATATGACCATCTTTTTAAGAGATGACAGAATGACCATTTGAATCTTGCCACTCTGCTTACGGTTTTAAAGTGACTTCAGGTTTAACACCTTGGCTGGAAAATTGGTTTGCATTGCTGTTGTCATTATGCCAATTTCATCTGCCCAGAAACCAGCTCATGCTGAAAATACATTGTTTATAAGGTAATTTATTGTTTCAGATTGCCTTGCAGGTTAAAGATTTCTTTTGCTTGGATTTATCTTTCCTTCCTATTGGACAGTTTTCTTCCTATGTTAACCATATGTTGTTCCCTGGAGTATGTAGAATTCGATTTAAAAAGATCTTCCCAAAATGCTTCCCATGTGTCAAATTGGGTGACAACAAAAGAAAAAAAGCACTCATAGTGGGATCCAAAAAGCCTATCAAATTGTGAATAGAAGGCGAATGAAAAAGGAAGAGTTGTACAATACCTATCCTGAAAAGAGAAGTAGAGAAGATCAAATGAAGCTTACAGCTGTAAGTTTCAAAACAACCTGGAGAGCAACTTTACCCTCATGATGATCTGACCTAGTATGATTGATCTTACATTGTATTATAACCTGATTCAACATGAAACAACTAAATTCTTATTTTGAATTTTAAAGTTTATTTGAGGAAATATTTTCCAATGAGATAAAAAAGCAATAGATTAAAGTAGCTCCACTGCATAAAAACAAGGGAACACATTTATAGAGATATGGAGGGAAGAAATAGATGGTAAAAAATGTCTACATGGGTTATTGCTTGTTTGGTTTTATAATTCTTGGGGAAAAAAAAGTAGTGAGTGGAAGGGAGAAGGAACTAAACAAGTGCTTAACAAATACTGAAAAACAAACAAACAAACAAACAAACAAACAAACAAACAGTTATCATTTATTGAAATACACTGGTTTCCACAATTATTTCTAGGTAAAGTTCCAAAGATATCAATGTCATTACACCTGCAAAGTCTGGATCTCTTTCTTAACATCTTCTCACATATAGTGTGACTGTATTCAGTTTCAGTTTGGGACCCCTCACTACAAGAAAGACACTGTGGCTTGGGAGCATGTCCAGAGAAGGGTAGTGAATCTGTGAGGGTACTGGAGCACAAGTCTTATGGGAGCAGCTGAGGAACTGGGATTGTTCAGTCTGGAAAAGAGGAGCTCAGGGGTGACCTTATTGCTGTCTACAACTCCCTGAAAGTAGATTGTGGTAGGTGGGGGTCCACCTCTTCTACATTACTAGAGATAGGACTAGAGAGAATAACCTCAAGTTGCACTGGGGTTCAGGTCAAATATTAGAAAAAATTTCTTCTCTGAGAAAGTGATCAGACACTAGAATGGGCTGCCCATGGAGGTGGTTGAGTCACTTCTCTGGAGGCATTCAAGAAAATTTAGATGGTGTGCTAAGGAACGTTGTTTACAGTGGGGAAATATTGTTGGTGGGCGGGTGGTTGAACTGGATGATATTGGAAGTCTTTTCCAACCTTGGTGATTCTGATTCTATGACTAACTTCCCGTGTTACAGGAACAGTTACAAATTGTTCTTTCAATTTCTTTTGAAAAATTCTTATCCTTTTTAAAAATATAGTCCAATTTCAAAAGAAGTGCTTTGGTTCTTTTCACGAAAAAGGACAACAGAAAGCAATATTAGCACAGAGGATTTGAGTAACTTTCAGATTTTTCTCGAGATATTTCCTCCCTGGAAGAAATTGGAGACCAGAATCTGTGTGTAAAACTCTTGTTTTCCACAAAGAGTTGAAAAGGTTATTGCTTCTGTTCTTCTATCAAGCTGAAATGTCATAGGGAAAGATACTTGCACTAACTTAAAATCACGTAGTCTTATTCTCATTTGAAGATTTTTCATTCACATTTTTCTTTGAGGGATATTTTATTTTTCTGAGGCTTATTGATGCACAAAGAACAATTCTGATATTTTTGTGCTTTAAGCCAGAATGATCTTTTATCTCTTACAGGAAAATAACAAAGAACTGTCAGCACCAGCTCTACTTAAACATCTCTTGATCAATGTGTTTCTTCAATGGCTGGTAACAGCCGAATTCCTTTATGTTCTGAAGTAGAAATGTGACTTCCAGCTGAGTCAGAAGAAGGTATTCCCCATTATTAAGAGATGGTGCATGATAGAACTGCACCAAAAAAAAATCTTACTTCTGTCCAGTTGAAAACCCTGCACCAGACCACCAGAGAAGCACCTGCTGGGTGTGATGGAGACCTACCACTGCTCCACATCAAACAGAGCAGGGACCACGATCTTCTGATTGTATGGAAACAGCAGCTGTCACTGCTGAAATTGGCGAGCTAAGAAGAGGAGGCAATATCAATAAGCAGAAGGCTACAGGATCAGTCTCCCTAAGGCTATTTGATTAACATGAACTGTTACGGCCCAGCTGAAGAGAAGACACAGAGAGAAATGCAAGTCTCTGTGGAGGCTTAGTTCAGCTCTCCAGCACAATGCTCTGACCACTCTCTTCCTATACATTTTCACAGAACTTTGTTTAGAAGAAATAACATGGTTGTTGTTTTTTTTTTTGACTGATGGAAGTATCGCTGAAGTGTGTTTCCAAGCAAAAAAAGCCGTAACTGCTACCAATTACACTTTCACAGGCTTCTCAGTTTTGTGGGAAGGCTGTGCTTCTCTTATAAAAGAAGAGATGTTTT
Organism: Phasianus colchicus; assembly: GCF_987193195.1. NCBI lineage: Eukaryota > Metazoa > Chordata > Aves > Galliformes > Phasianidae > Phasianus > Phasianus colchicus. The sequence continues at coordinate 77,759,898 of NC_143438.1, forward strand.
AGAAGGGCATTTCTTCAGCTATGAGTCATTCTGCACAGTAATATTTTCATTGATTTGAGACTGATAGAAAAGTTCCATTTTCCTGTCCAATAAATTGGATGGCTTTCAAAACAGTCAAAGGCTTTCTTCCTTTTAATAACTTTTTCTGTAATATCCCCAAAGTCTGTTTTGTTATTTAGGCACTGTTGTGTGTTCTACAACTCTGCCTCCTTCCTATTGTGCATTTTTGGACAAAATCGAGAATCCATGGGAGATGCATGCTATATATCACAGAATCATAAAATCATGGGCTCATTAAGGTTGGAAAAGACCTCTAAGATCATCTGCTCCAACCATCAACCCATCACCCACTAAATCATGTCCCTCAGTGCCACACCTACATGTTTCTTGAAAACCTCCAAGGTTGGTGACTCTTCCACCTCCCTGGGTATCCTGTTTTAGTGTATCACCACTCCTTCTGAGAAGAAATGTATCCTAATATCCAACCTGAACCTACCTGGTGCAACTTGAAGCCATTTCCTCTTGTCCTGTTGCTGTTACCTGGGACAAGAGGCTGATCCTCACCTCTCCATAATCTCCTTTCAGGTTTGTACAGCATGATAAGGCAATCTTTTTCTTAGTCTCAGTACTGATTTTTGTCTTTTCCTTATTTGTTTTCAGTGAATACCAAGTGCCTGATTTTCCTAAGCAGCAGATGGTGGTGAAGAAGGATAAGAGAAAATCTGCAAATGATGTTCTGGAAACTTATCTGTACTTGCTTTCATTTTATTCTAACACCTCACTTCTGTATCCAAACAAAGCAGTACGCTAATCCACTTATTGTCAGATGTTATTACACAGCATAAAATATACTTTTCTGAGGATTTTTTTTTTTGGTAACAATTAAAATTCCTCTGAAACAATTTTGATTACTTCTGTTCTGAAATTATCCTTGCAGATGTGTATGCAAATTTTCCGACCTTCACTCCACCTCTGTGCATCTTTTCAAAGGCTGTGGCATGGCAGCATTGTGCCCAGTTGCATATCCACATATGGTTGCATCTTTAAAGATTTTAGTCCTCGGTTCTTAAATCCTTTTGGAACATATATTTTCAAATATAATGAAACAATTACCCCCATTCACACCCATTCCAGTCTCAGCCTTGAACATGCTATTTCACAGGTTCACTCAGTGCCCCCTGATGGGGTGGATCTGCCCCTGTTGAAGCTGTTTTGTGAAGCAGGATTGAAGCTGCAAGGATCTACTGCCTTCATGCCCATCGCAGTTGCAGAGGCTGCATGTGAAAGATGTCTCCATGTATTGCTAAAGGTACTTAGGAAATCCACACCGCCTCCCTAAGCCTTTGTTATATGTATTTCACTATTTAACATTATTTTAGTGGGGATAAAATGATCTGACCGCTAATGCTGTGTTGTCAAGGAAATATTTGGCCTTTTTCAGATGGAGATCACTGTGTGGAAAGCAAAAAGCTCAGGATAACAATTCACAGAAAAGCGCCCATACATAATCATTGATACTGTACAGAAAGCTGCATGCATTAATCCCTTTCTTCTATCTTCATGAAAAGCTGTAATCCTAGCCAGTGCCTTTTCCAGTGCTTGAACTGGCTGCAGTCTGAGCCCCTTGAGAAGACCTCTGACAAAAATGTTTTGCATTATTTATGGCTCTGATTGAACAAAAGATGAGGAAGCAAATTCTAACTATGTATTACTGCAATAGCAGAAATCAATTTATGAAAACAATGTCTGAAGCCCGTCTAGAAAGAAAGTAATTCTGATGGCTGTGAATAAGATTGGAAGTGTTTCTCATATCGCATTTCATTAGAATCTGATCTGATGTCTATTGGTATCAATGCAGAAAATTCCCTTCTGCTTTGCATTTTGGATCCAGTCTAGTGTAGGAACACGACTATGGGCAAAAAGAAAAAGAGAAGAAAGCCAGACATGAAAAAATGTCTTTCAAATCCGTAAACCCAAGAGGCTGTGTATGCTCAGAGCAGCTTAGTGCTGAGTCACTTGTAACACTAGCCCAGCTTATGGAGAGAGATATATCCCTGGGGATGATCCAAGCTGAGATTTATTGCTCAGCTGCATGGGTAAGAGTTGCTCCAGATCAGAAGCACAGTTCAGATCTGCTCCTGAGCACTTCCCAGCTCTTCCTGAAGGGAAAAAATCTGCTTGTGCTGAGAGTTTGGGTGTGGTAATGGTGCCACTGCAGGAACTGTCATTTCTCCACTGATAAAATGCTTTCGGAACGCAATGTTTGGAAACATCACCCAGAGTGAAGGAAGGTGAACACTTCCCTGGAGATGTTCAGTAAACATTTAGATGTTGTGCTAAGGGGCATGGTTTAGTGGTGGTAGGTGGATGGTAAGACTGGATGATGTTGGAGGTCTTTTTCAACCTTGGTGATTCTATGGCTCTATGATTCTAAGACGCTATAGCCTGCACAACTTCCATGCACTACAGCCACTTCTCACAGAATCTATTCATTGCACAGCAAAATCATCTGTTCCTCCATTAACAGATTGGGAAAAGGATGTCTCTCCACAAATTTGCTCAAGGATTTCTTTCTCTGCAGAGACCATACCCACCTTTTCTCTTAAATATCTTGTTCTCTTTGTCACTTGCATTTTGCAAAACATGTGGGGTCCTGCACTTGCCCTCATGTTTCTATAGGACATAAGTCACCACATAAAGCATCTGGTCTCCTCTCCAACTCTAGATTCAGTGACCCCTTAAAAATCTAGATCTGGGGGTTGTCAACCCTATTAGAGACACTAACCCAGAGATGATCCTGGCTGTGGGTTAAAAGATGTAATATCCCCTGTTATCTTTTCTAGATAAAGTGGTAATGTTCAGATTCTTTTCTCATTAAAAAAAAAATAAAAATAAAAAAATCTGATTCATTAGCCATATCTTCCTGTAATTAACAAGTGGCATTTTATTAACTGCTTGTTTACACTTGGCTGCATGAAACATCATGTATTTTTCATCTGAACTATTGTATTTTGTGTGTGCCTATTAAATGTTTTCCCTGTTCTAATTCAAAGGTCTCCATCCTTTAGATGTACGTGACTAAATCTTGCTAAGACCAATACCAAACAGTACACAAATATTCCTCATACACAATTACAAAGATCACTTAGATCAAATCTTTAATGCAAATGACAGAGCTGTAAATGGCTCTGTCACATATTATACTAGGCCACCTCTCTCCTGCATGTGCTGTTATCTACTGAGAAAAAAAAAAAAAAAAAAAAAAAAAGGTGCATAAACTGTGACCAGACTACACTCAGATGGGCTGTTGGTTATTATACATGTTTGAATTTCTGGACAAATTGGACAAACAGGACATGAGTTTTTAGATATGAATTTACAAAACTAGTTCAGTGTAGGATGGACACGAAGGTTTTTTCTTTTTAAAGAAGCCAGTGGAAGTTTTGTAAAACCTGAAATTTGCAGAAGTCAGCTGGTTGAGGAGCAGTGCACTCAAACCAATGCTTTCCAGAGGAGAAGCATTTCAAAACATTTATCAGGAGAGATGTCTTAATACACTCTGTCCTACCTATTGATAATCAAACAGTTTCTAGTGGTGCTTCGCTGACTTTTTACATTGATGTCAGATCATATTTTCAGACAATGAAGGAAAGTACACACTCTAGGTTTTAACATTATCTTAGTGGATACCAAGTCCTCTGAAGATGAATTAAATAAACTGGTAACTTATGCAAGGAGTTTCTATATTGCATTGGAATAATAATAAAAAAGGCAAACTGCTAACTGCAATAGTAACAGTAAGTGGTGTTTCCCTTTATTGTAATGGTGACGTAAAGAAGTTGTGTCAAAATCAAGTGTTCTTCTGGTAAGTGACAAAATATGCACTTAACAGTATTCTTTTCCTGGAATTATACCCTAAACAATGACTACAGATAAAGGAAAAAACCCCCTTTTTTTAAAAAAAAACTGTCATTGATGTTCCCTAGCATGCTAGTGACAAGGCTGCTCTGAGGGCCAGGTGTGTGTGACAGACAAACACCTGGGCCTTGCATTCATCACAGATCTTTCCATGCTTAAAGCATCTTCAACACTCTATGACAACTCTGGGTAAATCCTAGTGTATCATTTAGTCCTCTTACCTTGCTCACAACCAACTCAAGGGTTTCTTATTAGGTGCCCTGATTTAAACATATCTATCACTTCCAGAGCAGAGTCACACATTTCTCACCAACTTTATGTCCAGAAGAAAACTGTGCCATTTCAATGTGAGATTTCTCATATGATTCTTCTTTTGCTCTGTTTATATAATTTGCTTTTTCTTTGTTAAACAGCTATGCACCAGAATTAATTTTCCTCTTACTTTCATTTTTTTCCTTTTTCTTTTGTTCCATGACCAAAGCATGACCAATGTAAATTGGAACACTGACTGAAACAATTTTGGATCATTGGACTCATTTCAGAGAAAGGATGAAAAAAGGCTTGGTGATCCCAATGCAAGTCAGGTTTTCCAGTTTCTACATGTTCTATTCCACTGGCTGGACTTCTGTACTCTCAGAGGCTAAGTACTGATGTGTGCTCCAGTTGTAGAGATACGTTCATGTGAGACAAGATGCAGCATCATGGTCATACAGTTAAAAATTATCATTTACTATCTGTTGTTCCACTTATCATGGTTTTTTTTGGTTACCATTTTTGGTTTATTTCTGTCATTTTCTTTTTTAGTCTCACTGAGGCTTTACATTGGTGCTTTTCCATTCATGTACGGTGATTACTCTTCATTTAGAGAAAATCCTTTTAAAAATCCACTTAACATTTATTGTAAAAGTAAAAAAACAGAAGAGTAGCTGTGATGGAAATGGTAACCGATTTAATTTATTATACTGTTATTTCAACAGCCTGACAGACTGCGACCATGAGAGACATGAGTGGGCAGAGGAGAAGTGAGGTCTCTGCCTTGCCACAAGCTAGCATGAAGCCCAGGATGCTCCCCTGGACTTGCTGAGAGGTTGCCTCCTTCCAACAGAGACAGCGTACAAGGATCCCCACACTTGCCCTGCTCTCTCTGCAGGACACCTGGGCGCCTTTCTAGCTTTGCAGTGCCACAGCAACAGAGCTGGAAGATACAAGCTCCCTCAGGGAAGACTAACCTGGGAGTATAACCTCCCTCTGCCACTGTTTTGGCGTGGCTGTCCATTGCTTGCTTTGGCTGATGCATAAGAAAATGTGAAAATGATTTAGAGGTACACGTTGTTCCTTCCTTAGGAATTACAGACTGCCTTATCCAGGATGTAAATAGACATTTTAAAGAAGCAAGCAAAGTTTAGAAAGGCCACTCTAAGTCAAAGGCGAGCATTCATTCTGAAAGCAAAACATTTATATGGTATGATATAAAATCAATTAAAAGAATTAGTTACTATACCAGGGGTCTCCAGCCTCTGAATGTCATCCAACAGTTTCAGTTTTCACTGTTTTCATTCTTTTGTTACTCTATCAACATTAAACATCACAAAGTTGGCTTAGTAGGTGCTTATCAACAAGAGCTGTGGCTGCCTGTTCTCTCTTAGAATCTCAACTGCATAATGAAGACCAGAAAGAAAATACAATTCAAAAGGCATTTCTCCATTTGCTCAGTACTCACAGCATTTACCATCCTTCAAAAGTTCATTACTGAAAAGTGTGTTTTCAGAACTGGGAAGAGCAAGAAACACACCTCTAAATCTTGCCACATCAGGAACACTCCTCAAGATTAGCTCTCATCTTCAGATGGTGGTTTCCACCCACAGATGGTTCTATGCACAGCATGAATCACCCTTCCTCTGGCTAACCAGTATAGCAGAAATGTTTTTAAAGACTAGGGCTTTGTTTTAAAGTCTTGGTTTCCAGGGATATTTTTCAGTTGTTTTTCTCCAAGAATAATTTTTTAAAACAAAAATCCTTCATAAATGACTTGCTGTATTTGCCCCAGGAAAGTGTGAAGAATGAATAAGTGCAAAATATTTACATTTGATCTGATTGAATATATGTTATGTTTTACTTCTATACACCATTTGTAAATCTATTTCTAGTAAGAGAGCATCAAATAAAAACTATTCCAAAATGACACCCAGTGTACACTCACACAGACAAGTAGCAACAAAGAAGTACTGCATATTGTGAGTGGCCATCCTTCCTTTCTAAATCCATAATGTTTCCAGACATTTTCTGATACATATATCATAGCCAAATAGCTTATTTGTATTGAAACCATTCATAAAGGGCTTGTTGCTAGGGTAACTGTACCTTTTTCTGAAATGTTTGTGAGCACTGAGGCTTTCTGCTTCTCTGGCTGAAAAATGAGAATTCATCTCCCCAATACACAAAGTCATCTGCAAGGCATTAAATGAAAGAAATCTAAGTTTTTGCATGTTGTTAAGACTGACTTGGTATATTCTGATTGCAACTTACATCAACGTATAGATCTAGTTGAGTACATTAGAACCAGCTCCCTTTTTAAACTTAATTTGAAATATGTGGGTCTTTTGGGCATTAGTTATTCACTTGATATTGTCTTATACTTTCATATATTTTACCTTGCTGGCTTCCTTGTGCTTTGATACTCTTCCTTCTTGTCTGCTGTAAGGCCCTTCCCTAACCATCAGTTTAACAAAAACTGTCCATACAAATCTCATGAAGCTCAAATGTGGAGTTTTTCCAAGACTTACCAGCTTTATGAGCTGATTCTATTAAACAAAAAAAAAAATAGTGAAGTGAAGGACTATGTATCTTTCCTTAATAGCCCTAGCAATGGTCTGACATGCAAAGAAAGACCATTTTGAACAAATAGTTTCTATGGCCACAAATGACTGTAGCAATTAATGGACTGTAGCAATCAATGATTGAAAAACTGACCATGTAGCAACTGAAAAACTAAATGATATTCCAACACATGAGCTTGATTCTCTATTTCTTTTCCTGCAGAAGTGTTTTCACTCCAGTGATACATGCAAGCCACAGCTCCTGAAGAAAACCCCTCTTCAAATCCAGAAGTACTTACAAAGAGTACAAGTTAAATTTACTTTCAGTGTAAGGAAGTGGATTCCCCTGAGCCAAATCACTTTTGCGTCCAACAAGTAGGACTTGCCACTTCAATAATTTTTGATATATCATCCTGACTTGTCTGCCAGCTTGGCCATTTAGCCAGAGAAGGGGAAATATCAACTTCAAAACAACTGCCATCATGGTTGGATGGACTCACTGCCTGCCTACCTTGCTGAATGTATGTGTGACCCATAAGAGCAGCTCTGCAATTCTTTCTTGATCTTCTTTGACCAAACATAGAGACATGTTGAAAGTCTATAGATGAAAATGTAAGGTGATATTTGGGCTTACAATTCCTCTTATTTTTTAAGCATGTTTTAATGAGGTAGTAAGAGTGCAACTTACCAAGAGTGCCAAGAGGAGATTTAGTCTACAGATAAGCTGGACCAGAGGAATATATTCTTCACACTTAGCTTAATAACTACTGAGAAGCCTACAGGCATCCTCCCAGAGAAATTACAGACCTTCAGGCTGATACACTGTGAAAATAGCTGCTGTCTGATGGGTAACCACACAGTACAGTTTACATCCCACAAAAGCTACCAAAGGGCAAGCAAGAAATTTTATAGAAAAATTCCTAGCTTTGTTTGTCTGTGTTTTACTAAACTGAAATCCTCTGTAGATTTTTAAAGTAACAATGCATTACACAAAAAAATAAAAAGAAGAAAAATGACAATGTGTGACAAATTCTTAGAGTATGAATGAGTGCCATCATAGTAAGACAAAACCAAAGTTTTTTGGGGGGCTCGTAGTTATTTGTATTGCCTCTAGGTATCTGTGAAGACACGATGAGAAGAAAAATCTGTCACACATATACATGTGCAGAAATATCAGATTTAGAGGAAGGAAATGTGGAATTCCAGCAGAGTAAGGTCTGGATCTGAGCCCTGATGCTCACAGATGTGAAGATCATTGGTATGGAAGTAGTATATTGCACCTGAGAGGTTGTGAGCAGAGCAAGCATAAAGCATACTGATGCCAGTGTATGGTAATGTACACAAAAATGCCCATGTCAGACAAACAAGTCAGTCAAACGTTGCACATTACTGTCCAACAGGATTAATTGAAGTATAAATGTTGGTTTGGTTTTTTCCATCAACTACCAGGACCCAGTCTCTCAAAAGACTATAAATAGTGATGCTTGGCATTTCAGATAGTTTCTCAGGCTGTTTTATTGCAGAGGTAAAAAAGGTGGGATAAAACATTAAAAAAAAGGAGCTGTCTTGTTTTTTTTTTCCATCCTTTTCTGCAAAGCAAAACTTACCAGTGACCAGTAGTGTTTGTCTCCTAATCAAAGTTTAATGATGCCTTCATTTGTCTGTCCTCTTGCTCGAAACTGTAACATTTTCATCCACAAAGTTTGCTGAGGACTGTGTCGAGCAGCCCTCTTGCAAGAGCTGCAGCAGGTTCCTACCTGCGCTTCATCTCTGTCAGGATAGCATAAACAATAACTCAATCCATATCACTGTCACCTTCAAGAAAACAGCCCTTGTACCCATCCTTTTGCTTACAGAGACACTTCTTAAAAGATCCAATCAACCTTGAATATGCAGCTCACAGCTCTCAGCACTGCCTGGCTTCAGAAGTGGCCTTGGCCACAAGAGAAGATGCTAAAATCACATGAATGGGCAAAGTGTATCAGATATTTTTTATTGAGATTCATTGAAGGAGTGTGTCCATTAAGATCTGGCTTTCATTTAACACAGAAAACACCCAGCCAAGTCTTCATGAGGCAGATTTTTGGGGTTGTTTCTCAGAAGCAATGGGGGTACGTTTGTCCAAATAATGTCCTTGTGCCTCCTGTTTGAAAGGAGTGTCAAATTGAGAGCCAACTCAGTGAACTGCAATTGGCAGAGAATTTGGTCCCAGAAGCCCAACCTTGACTTATGGTGTGTCATATAATCACATATTTCAGGAGTGTTGCAGAAGCCTAGGGACTGACTAAAAGTTCATCCAGCATGGAAAATGTCAACTATGACCAAGGCAAGAAGAAACTGTTAAAACAAAATGAAAAACAAAATCCATCTGAAGAACAAACAGAGCAGTGCAAATAATCATCCTCTTTCCCTCACGTCAGCAAGGGCAAAGCTGCGGTATGGCTGCTGTTCAGTGAGTCACACCTGGCTTGCCCCATAAGCAGTGCTGAAGAAAGGCAACATCAGTAATGTTTCTAAGAAAACAAAGGAAAGCATGCTTCTTCTGTGGTATGTTTTGTTGTTGTTTTTGTTGTTTTTCAATATCTGTCCTTAGAATGAGGAAGGTGAGAAAGCTCTTGGTACAGCTATTAGCCCATCCAGCACATCCTGTGTTTTGTTTCAGATGAGCACCAAGCTTGTGTGGGTGTCTGCTACGCTTGTTTTCTGTTTCATTAGCCATTGATGGAAAGAAAAAATGTATCTGACTTGGTTGCAGCTCAATTCCGAATTTGAAGCCTGCAGCACAGTGCTGTTTGACTAAAAGGTCCAACCTCATCCAGACTTGCTATTGATCTTGGTGGAACAGGATCTGGGCCTTCCCCCATGCCTCCTGTAAGAAGCATGCTGGGTGCTGACAGCCAGGTACAGATGGATCTGCAGGAAAGAAAGCCTCCTAGGCCCTTCTCCATGACCACACATAATGGGGCTGCACAGGACAAGCAGGATGACAGGGTCTCCAGCACTGGGGGGAGGCCTTGCTGGCTTGCTCTGCACAGTGAACTGCTGACCAAACTCTCCCTGACTCCATTGGTTCCTCCTCCTTCCAGTGCTGCTCTCAAGACCCAACTCCATGCATGGTAGCTTTTATTAAAAAAAAAAAAAAAAGAAAAATATATATTGACTTTTCTGGCTGTCTTAACTATCCTAGCTCTCAAAAAAAAAACCAAAAAGTCCATCAAACATAATATTTTCTTCCCAGCTGCTTGTTCCCTGCAACTTTTCCTTTCACATTTCTTTGGCAGTTATTTGTCAGAGGCATGTCAGAGCCTTCAGCAGCAGGCAAGGAGTGTTTCCCTGAACAGCCATGTTGCCTCCTAGAGCTGTGCTCTGCCCAGCACACACCATGGCTGCTGCCACCCGCACTCATACCAGTACCCACCATCTCTTTGGGGGATACTGCTGTTCAGTCTATGTGTATGTAATCAGTATTTATTTCAAATTACTGCATCCACTGCCACCGACACTCATGTCTTCCCTCACTGTTTCTTTTCTCCTGCCTTGTTTATTCCACTCTTATTTCTCTTATTGCCCTCAGGAACTCTGTTGACCCTCATAAACTATGCAAGCGAAGTAAGAAGCTGCAGTATGAAAGCATCCCTTCTGTGTTACATCCCAGGTTTTGGAGCTGGTCTTGCTGATTACTCATCCTTGGTAAAGCCATTTATTCTCACATGTTACTAGAAAGTCATAGAAAAAGCTGTGTATATCCACTTGTAACCTGGTCCATCCTGCAAGGACGAGGTACAGTCAGAGAGGCAGAGGTTATGGCTGTGTTACAGCTCTGTTGGTGTTCACTGGTTTTAGCCTGTGATGTTAACATATCTTCTTCTGATACCAATTCCTCACTGACACACAGCAACCAACTCTGGCAGTTCATCTTGAAGACAAAAGCAAAAGATTACAAGAGGCAAATGATGAGCAGCACCAGCATACTCTCAAATCTACATACTGTCTAAAATGAGTGGAACCACTCCTACTGACTTTAGAGTTGCTTATTCATTTCAGTGACTGAGGTCTGTGTCATACGTTCCTACTTTGATTTGTATCTGATTTTAAATATGTTTTCTGCTTTTTATTTATCTTCTCTGCTGACAGACTAATAGGAAGGCACATCTGAGCCACCACTGTCCTGCTGTGCTGCTGATCACTTTTAAGAAAAGGTAGAGCACTGCTATCAGTGAAGCCTCTGCAGGGGTGATACCATGCTGAAGTTAGCTCAGCAGGTATTTTTTTCTGCTGTTTTCACTGTCCTTAGATTTCCAGTGATATGGACAACAACCCCATGTGCCTGCTACAACTTTGACCTTGCCATGTCAGAGGGGGCAATCTGACAGATATCTTCCTTCTCCCCTCTGTTCCATCGTGCTGTGAGCAGCTGTAACAGAGAAGTCAAGTCTTTGACTTGACATCCACAGCTATGAGCTCATCTGTGTCGGCGTAGCCTATGATCCTTTGTTGCTTACTGTGACTGTGAAAAATATCCACAAAATTTACAGGCGAGGGCAAGAGGGAAAGCTAACAGGAAGGCTGTGTGTTGTATCATACACAGTTGCACACAGGTTTATGGAGGAAGAAGGAACAAGAAGCTGAGCAGAGTGATGGAACTATGCATACTATAAAATTGTCTTTCTAACCATGCCATCCATTGCTGAAAATATGTTTTTACAATCATGTGAGACAACACTTCAATTCTTAATTAAAATCCTTTTCCATAATAATTCATGCAAGTATATCTCCTAATGCATCTGAAAAATGTGATCTCATATATGTCTTAATGGGGATATTTATTATGATTAAGGGATATTAATATAGCTGTAGTGTTATGTGGTGCATTAAAGCAATTTGCAGATGTTAGCTACCTCCTCACTGCTCATTCACAGTACAATTATAATTATGTAGAGAGCAAATTTATCGTTCTTTAAGCCTCTATAATCTAAGCAATAAAAGAATAAAGGGAATATCAGCTTTATCTCACAGGATTACAGTTTGAGCAGATTTTATTTGATTCAGACCTATTCGCTTATCTCCAATTAAAAACGTAACAGATTTATTCCTCTGTTTGTTATCACTGTGCTTTTTTCAAATGAGCTATTTCACATGCATGTCACCGCATTGTCCTTAAGACTGCATGTCTCACTGTAATTATCAAACCTGCACTTACGGAATCAAGTGAGCAGTTCTCTGAGCAGCAGAAATAAAGCAATTGGTTATTTGCATAAATGCATTTCTGATTATGTTTTCTAGCATCTCACAAAGCACAGATTCTAATCAAAGTTTCTCTCTTGTCTTAAGGTCCGTATAATGGCTTTCTCCTGCATTGGTTTACTGATATTCTTTTCAAAACACTAGATGAATCTTCTATCTTAAGTTTTTGTGCTTTATATACCCATTTGTCTTACTATTTGACAGGCTTAAGTATATGAAACTGCTGACCTTTCTGTTAAGCATAATGAAAGTTCATTAAAGCTACTAACAGTTCTTTAGATTGAACTAACAGGTGAAGAAGCACAAGATTCATTCCTTTCTCGTACCGGAGTGAAAATCAGTTCACTGAATCCTGAACTGGACTAGTTTGGTAGAGGGACAAGAGAAGGCAAAAGGACAAATTGATGGTCCAACTCTACACTTCAGCAGGTGACTCTGCTTCACCTTGACCCTTCTGCCATCACACCAGCTGAGAGCTGCTCTCCCAGTGCCTTTCTACAGGATTTTGTTGAGCTATTTATTCAAGAATGAAAAAACATTTTTTTAACAATTGTTTTGCATGACCAAAGGAGTCAACCTCCTCAACCACCATATTAGTATTTCAAACCCACTGAGCATTTCTTATGGATGTGCCAAACTGCCTGCTGGCATTGAAGGTACTCAGGTGAAATGAATAATTGGCACAGTAAGGAAGAATTTTCATTGAACATAGTATAATTAATGAAGGACTTATCCTTGCATTGCATTTCTTCTGAGTATGAGTAACTGGTAACGTACTGAATTATGGCAAACCTTGCTTCTACGAGTGAAGTTAAACAAATGTCTTGAAAGACTGTTGAATCATTCATTACTATACCCTCTAGAATAATAGACAAGCAACTATAATTTTTTAATGACAAAACTCAAGCAGAGACATGGTAGAATTAGTATTTAGCTTCCCAATCTAAGGCTCTATATAGACACAAAGCAAAGAGAAAATTCATTTTAAATAGAAACCAGAAATTTCTTCTGACCTTGAAGTAAAATTATGGGATTCATGAGATCTAAAACTCATAGCCACCAAAGACAAGAATCCTGCTTTGTTCTTTCAGATAGCTATTATATTTTTCTTTTGTTTCAAATACTGTATTTATTAGGACATTATTATTGATGGTTATAACAAAGGTGTGTGCTCATAGGAGCTAAATCTTAAAGAATGAGATTCCCAACTAATTATTAAATACTTTGAGTTTTATTGAGTGTTTGACAGTATAATCTACTTATTGTCCATAATTACAAAGGGATTTCCACTGTATTTTTCAAAATATGAGCAGCTGTATTAATCCAAAGTATGCATATGAAATAAAGCAGACTTTTCTTCTTTGAAATTGTGTTTTATCAAATGGCATCACTTAATGTTCTTTGAAGGATAATAAGACTTCATATAAGTCAGAATGGTATTAAACTACCATGGTGTTATTTTGGAAGAAAGGCTCAAGAGAGCCCATGAGGGATAAGCAGGGCTTCCCATGATGTTGACAACTCATTTAGCAGAAGCAAATCTCCAGCAGTTGCCTCATTTCAGACTGTACAACACTCATTCCCCTATCATTCCTTCTAAATCTTGTTTTATGGTCCCTTCAGCACCTTCAGTTTCTTTCTCTGCACACACCAAAGCAACTCAATATCCTTCTTGTAGAGGGGTCCAAAACTGAACACAGTATTTGAGGCCTGATCTCATAAGTAGAAGGGGACAAAGACTATTTAGTCCACCCCTCCTATCACGGATGGGGACATCTTGAACTGAGTCAAAACCCTGTTCAACTTGATTTCAGACACTTCTAATAATGGGGCACCAAACCTTCTCTGAACAATCTTTTCTAGTGTTTCACCATCTTCACTGTGAAAAATTTATTCCTTATTTCAAATTTAAGTCTATTCCCTGAATCACTGACAACAGAAATAGTTGTGTCATAGCTATTGATGCAAGACTGAGAACAAATTACTGTTCCTTGTACAAGGAAAAAAAAATTACCTAGAATGTCTTGCCAGTGATAATTGAGACTTCTGAAGTCTCACTATGCCCAGCTACACCATTTTCAACCAAAACTGTCTTTTACAGGCATGCAAAATATATCTGAAAATGGCCTTGCTGGACTTGCTGGCAGTACTGTTGAGATTCCAAAGGACTGACAGATTTTAAAGGGTACAAGGCTGGACTTCACAATCAAGTTTCTGGCATATATCATAAAAGCTATTTGAGATAGAAAACAGAGGAAATAGCAAAAGTGTCTGAGGATGACGAAGAGGGACAACCTTAGCTGGCAATCTGGAAGGGCATTGTTCTCTTCTAGGATTCTGTGTCACATTTTCCAGCTGAACCCACGACCAAACCACCTTTAAGCCTCTTGATTTAAAATTTGCGTCTTTCCTTGTTTGTGTCTTTACAAAAAGAGGTGGAGAACGGAAGTCTCCTTTTTACCCATTTTCAGAATAAAATAAGCAAAAAAATAAGAACAAAAATCTCACATTCACCTTCCTTGGTTTGTTCTGTTTTAAATCTAATTTTTACTCTTTTCTAAGAAGAATCTGATAGATAGATACAGATACACAGATACAGTTTGATTCAAACTATCTGTAGAAGTTAATGATTGAATGAATTATCAGTATAGATATGTCATCACCTAGATGTTCTGTATATTAAGCTATATCACGTGGATCTAGAAACCTATATTTGAGTAACTGAATCAAGCCCTTAAGGTGCAATTCAGTTCAAAACTGAAGCACATAAATATATGTTTATTATAATGGTAAGAGTCTGCACACCCACTGACTTTCTAATCTCTTGTCAACACTATTGGAGAGCTGCTCAATAGACCCAGTAACAACTAAGCACTATTTGGCTGGGCAGGATGCAGCTAATTGGAGATATGTATCACCCTGGAAGACAATCTGGTAAACCCAAGCCTTACGCAGGGCTGGCAGCTAGGACACAGAATTTCTGGGAAATACTCTCCTTTTCCAGCTCACAACCAGAGAGAGGCAAGTAATGCATGCAATCTGCAGCTGAAACAATGTAAAATGCCTACGTGTCGGCAACCCACTCTTAACTACACTACACAGAAACTTAAAAATCCATAAATGATGTGTGCATGTGCTGTAATTCTGTGCCTTAGGAATATATATAGGACGTGTTAGAATATCACTGAAATCCCACTGAAATCAGTAAAGGTACACAAAGGACTTGAAGCATCTTCTCTGGGGTTGATTGTGAAAATGGATTAGTACTTACAAAAAACCTTGAAATGAAGTCTACTTTTTCTTGACTTAATAAAGGTTCTCCTAATGCTATCTTAACAAACACAAAATATATTTACATTATAAAAAAGTCCCGCAATTAAGCCAGTAAGTCAATCAACATTAATAGCATGCAAAAAGATACACAAGTCCATTACATATTCTGCAAACTCTGTTGCATTTGCATATTAAAATAATTAATTCATTTTATACAAGCAGATCCTTAATTATATTATTTTTAGTCCAGAAAATAATGAGAAAGTTTTCTATATAATAAAATGTAAAATAGCAACATTAAAGCAATTACTATTGTTTGCTTATACAGTAAGAATGTTTTACAAAATAGGAATTGAAGGCGTAACAACATCAGTAATCTGACTAACTGAACACTCCCAAATGGTTCATACCTGAAAATACAAACATTCATGCACACTGGAGCTTTAACTGTGCATTTTTATTTACTGTAGTAGTCTTGGTCTAGTGAGTTTGTTTTTTTTTTTTTTTTTGCTATGTCAAATTTTCTACTTTTACATAAACTTTTATCATGACAAAATGAGTTTTGTTATGAGCCCTTTTAAAAGGTTATGTCACTCTACTGCGGTGCAGAATTAGTGATGTGTGACTCCATTTGGTAAGTCACAAGGAGCACAAGCAGTGTGTGGCTCAGCATGGCTGTATGTCATCCACAGCCTTTCAGTTCATGTCACCTATCTGATTATTATATTATGTATCTGCCCAAAGCTCAGTGCTGGAAGGTCCTCATCCTACATCTGTCTGAAGTACAGTGAGAACTTTCTTGTAATCCAGGAACGTCCCAAGGACACCCAGTCTGCCACAGAATGCATTTCTTCCAACTGCAGCTTTTCCATGGAAAGACATTTCAGAAACTCTCCATGTTGCTGTGCAAAATTTAGGTCAGTAGAGAAATTTGGAAGTCATGTAGTACAAACCCTTCTGAAAAGGAGCCAACATTTAAAATTAGATCTGGTTGCTCAGAGGCTCAGCTGAGTTTTGCAGCTCTCTAAGGGTGAAAGTGCCAACCTTCCTCTGGGCTCCATCACCTGGCTCAGACTTTCTCAAGTGCGAGCAACTCTTTCCTGTGTTCAACTAGAATTTCCCTTGCTCCAACCTGTGAATTTTATTTCTTTTTTTGTTTTGTTTGCTATCTAAGATTTTCTAAGTACTCAGCTCAGTACTCCATATGTCTGTGTAAAGGAACTTGGGGATAAAGAAGAATCAACATATCCAGAAATTCAGGGCTCACTTACTACACATATGGAATGTCTATTTTGGATAGTACTAATCCAGTTGCCTAACTGCTGTGTGTGTGCTGAATTACAATTAGAGCAAACTGACTTATCCTTTTCCCTTCAGCAGGTTCCATAATGACTTGAAACATTTAACTTACTGGGTATAGCAATGATTAGCTTGCAGCTAAACCTTGATTTCTGACTCAGTCCTTCCACACATACTACATCACTTACATCCCTGTGTCAATGATGTATCTGCTAAATGCCCAAAAAGCAGGTAGGACAGGCCCAAGAAATTATTTTGAAATAAATCATTCCATGTAAGATATGGAGACAAAACTATGTAGTGGGGCAAATCCTTTGAGCTTACCTACAAAAACAACAAGTTCAGTGTAATGCCTGGAATGCCACAAAAATGCTCTGCTGCAGAGAGAGATATAGGTAAATATAAGGATACTTAATTATGGGTTGTTTCTTTCAATACTTTATCTGACATGCTAACACAAGTCTTCCAGTTCTAGTCTCTCTCTCAACTTGCTATGTTTCTCTTTAAAAATTCCGATTTGCAGATTCTCATTTTTCTTCAGCAATGTTCTCTCTGTCACAGTCTTATCACTGACTTTTTCCTGCAGTTAGCTTGGTGGGGGCTTTTCTTCCATAAGTCTTTGTGCTGAAAGCACAAAATTAAAAAGAATTCCTTAACATTTTTTTCAGTTTGCTTCCAAAATGACAATTATTTATTTTATTCTTACATTTATACTCTTCTTCTTGAAACATGTACATTACAATTTAAAACCCCACTGTAGCATCAGGGAATAAATGCTTTGCATGAATGGGGACAAGAACTATCAGTTTTCTTGCTCTGGATCCTGATCCTCAATGCCCGGGTGCTCATGTACACAGCAGGAAAAGTGGAACTTAATTTTACAAATTTTACAAACAGACAATTTTACAAACAGACAATTACTTAAAACAATTATTATGATAAATCTGCTTGGGTTTTAGGAAGATAATCCAACAACACCTGACTTGACTGATTCCTGAAGATATTATCACAGTAAGAACAGCAGCTGCTTATCCGTGTAACAACGTGTTCTATGTTCTGTTAAGTTCACATTTAATTGATGGCTGATAATCTCATCTCAGTTTTTAATAGAAGAAATGAGACCTCAAAGAGCATGAAATTGCATACTTCCAGAGTGCCTTGCCTACCATATTTGGCATATGTATACTACAGACATTTTAAGTCATGTCTTGTTCGTCGTGTGGGTCATTATCTTCCAGTTAATCCAATTAATCCAATTCAACAAATTATTTCAGACAGAAATTGTCATCTCCACATAATGATGTTTATCTTGAAAGCATTTGTTGACATGTAGCATGAGATGGGAACTTCCATACTTTCTTCATTCTTCAATTCAGTAGGAAGTAGAATGGTCAGCTGTACATGAAAAACTTGGAATTGCATTTTGCTTGCAGAAATATCCTTTCATTTTGTAGGTCAGTATTGTTTTGAAGTGCTCAAGTCAACCGAATGCTAATGCCAAATGGGCAAAGCTCATTTTGTAGTGTCAAAATCCTTTTTATCAATATTCAGTATGCTGACCTTCACAGCTAATAGCTCTTTTAAGCTTGTCTGGAAAAATTTGAGTGTATTAGTGAAATTCTAAGCATCCTTTTTAATCTAAAATAGCATTAAATGTTTGCTGATGCTTCCACAATTCATTTCTATAAAAAGCATAGGTGAATGCATTTGTAGAAATTTTATAGTCATCTTTAATAGTTTTTTCTAATGAAAAACTATGCTTTTTACAGTGCTCAGTATATTAAAGATATTAAAAATGCAATGTTTTACAGGTATAATCCTTCATGTAATTGATTTCCTGGGGAGAGGTATTCTTTCTTTCCTTTTCACTGTCTTAAAATGGCAGTTTCTTTGTTTCCAGTGCACTTGTCACAATATCATTTAGATAACTGTTTTTGAAGAAAAGAAACTCCTGTTTCTTTCTCACTTCATGAAATGGAAAAATAGAAGGGTTCAGACCTTTAGACAGCTCTAATGAACATAGCATTATTAAAATCAACTCGTGGATGATCTCACTACCACCTTTAAATTCGCTCCTAGAGTACAGTGATTAGAATTCAAATAAGTATCATAAGAATTTTACACTGTTTTGGAGACTGCTTTCTTAGTAATAATTATTTTAATGACTACACTGTGATAGGAGGTTTGGGCTGGAAAAGGAAGGATAACAAACTGATCTACAAAAAAATCAATTATCCTTGATTATAACCTTTATTTGCAATTTGAATTCAACCTCACTGCTCACAGATTATTGTAGGAAAGTCTGAAAAACATTAATTCATTAAAGTAGTGGCAATTTTGTAACCAGACCATGACTCCTTTTTCTGCTGCTCTTCAACTGCCGTGCTTTATGTCTATCTGTGCCACTGAAATCTAGATGCCATTTCACCATGCAGTGGTAGAGCAAAGCTCAAGCAGAGGCTCTGTGCTCCTTGTAAGGCCTGTCCAATCTTCCCTGTGTTGGATGCTTTCCAGCTCCCTAGGAAAGGCACTGAATTACTCCAGGCTGAAATTCCCAGTACAGAGAACTTCAGTTTGTAAAGTACAGACCTGTGTTTTTCCAAGGTTGGCAGAATTCAGGCCTTTCTCCTTCCTATGAACAGTGAGGCACAAATGCTGTGATGGGATTTGTCACCAGATGCAGAGTACCTTTATCCTTTACCTTTAATTTACTGGAGTACTACAGACAGAGTAGTTCTGTCTTTGCTGGTCTTCACTTGAGGACCTTCCATATCCCATTGAAAATATAAGTGCCTGGATCATTTTCCTTCCTTAGGAGTGCATAAGAGAGGAAGAAAATGAAAGTCATACCCAAGGTTTACAGTGATGGAATCAGAGGGCAGCAGGGTCAGAACAGACCTCATGTAGATATCCAGCTCTTCCTAGGACTCCTAGGCCAAATCAGCTGTATCTATGACAGATGGCTCTTTACTGACCTTCAGTTCTGAAGATTCTTGCTTCCGCAGGCAGTCTATACCAAAGTTCACTTGCCAGCTTTTCTACACTGAATTTGAGTACTTACTTTCTCCTTTTGACACGAAGCATTTTGTGTTTATCCCTGTTGAGCTGTACCCTCTCTTTCTTCAGATCACCTTTTTGTGAAGACTTTGACTTACATGATAGTCTCTTGAATGGTAAAGTCCCAGTCAATGCAGGATTGATTCAGAAAATCAAAAAGCTTCATTAAACCAGACTTTCTTGCCCCTTCAGTAGTCTGAACTCTCTGCATTTTATTCCAGTAAAATTCCCTCTGCTTCATCTTTCTCTAGTAACAGTTTCTCTCCGCTCAAGTTGATAGATATTAGTGAAGAAAAGAGTAGACCTCTTTAACATCCTTCAGTCCTCTTTGCCCCATGATCTCAGATCTGTCTCAGCAGATCACAGTACCCAGTGACCTTGTTGCCAGGCAATAGTTAAACAGTATTTCCAATATGAGCCAACTGATTGCTTACAACCATTTTTCTTATTCTTTGTGACAAGTGCTTTTTCAGAACAATTAATTAGGTTAAAAATTCTTGATGTAACAGCCAAGACGAGTCCATTACAAAGATTATAAGTAAAAAAAGGAGATATGCAAAAATCAGCATTGATGTGGGATTTGCACTTTTATGTAGATATGCAGATTAAAATCCCCCAAATCAAATAGAATTTGTGAGATGCGCTTAGGAATCCTCAAGTCATCGTAAGTCATAAATCACTTGGACACCTCTGGAAAACACGTCCAGGATCTTAGCAGTGCTTTAGCAGGGGTGCTCTTTGGTGAAAGTCTTTAAAAAACAAGTTAGAAAGGATTAGTGCCCGTGGGTAATGAGATTCATCTTGAAGAAGATGTGCTTGATTCTCTCAAATTTTCACTCATAAAAGATTTTTCCAGATGCAGATTTGTCCCACAAACCAAATTATGCTATAGGCTCACTGCATTAGCATGAAAGTATAGCTGTGTGGTGAAGCAGATGTAGGAGAATAAATTCTTCTTGACCACCTAAATTAAGTTACTTAAATATTTTACCATGTCAAGTGAAAATACAAAACCCATTTAGAGCTAGTAATCAACTTTAAAAAGCCAGCTTTTGGATGATACTGGAGGTCCATCATGGATGGTGGCTTTCAATCTTTACAAACTGCAGACCTGGAGGCATTTGCACAGCAGGGAGCACTTGACACTTCCTCAGAAGTGCATACATAGTAAAGAATACATGTTATTTAATAAATTTTATTAATTCTGAGACCAGACAGGTAATAAGGTATGAGATTGCCATTTTTGCTTGCCATTTTTCAGAACAGAAAAGGCCAGCTGGGGAAGTGATCTGAATTAGGGAAACAGAATTAAGAATAATTTACAGCTGTTGGGACAAAGTGTTTGTAGTGATTCACTGTTCCATCTCAGTTGTGCCTAATGGTATGAAACAGTTTGTTATGGCTTTGTTGTGCCCCAAGTGAGCAGATGCATTGTAATTGAGACAAATCGGGGAAAAAATTGTACAAGAACGTTGTTAGCTAAGCAGTGTTCAGCACAGGGTGTATCAGTGTAATGCATACCCTCTCTCTCCTACACAAATAGTTGTAACAACAGAAAATTATTAGCAAGAGTCAGCACATTTCAAGAGTTTGTTTTTCTGTCTGTTGTTTGGACTTGCTAGCAGCATATTGCTCATTTGTACATGTAATATCAACTGATGCCTGGACCAACAGGTATGTGTATAAAATGGAGCAGCAGACATGCTATAAAAGTTTCACAGCAATCTCTGCTCCATCTGCTCTCACAATTTCTCTGGCACAGCTGCTGGGCTTGCATATATTAATGCTGAATTGTTTTGAAACTAGCCAGTGTATTTTGAAGGCTGCAATATTGCACCTACCAACACAGCTGCTGGCAAAATTCACACAGCCACACAGTGGGAGAAAAAGCCAATCTTTTACTGATTTCCAGATTCAGTATGTGATCTCTGATTGATGATTATGTTAAGAAGATCATTTGAATGTAGCAGGCAATGCACATCATACAATATTTGTGCCAAGTCCATGACACTGGATGCTTTAATTACACAGAACAAATATTTACTATCTTGAAATTCCTTCTGAATTCAGATTTTACAGGAATATTATAGCTTGGGGAAATACTACAGGGAAAGCAAAGGGGAGTGCTCCATAAATGGTGTTGATTAATACTATCAAAATCTTCTGAACACTTTTTGTAGATATACTCACTATTGAATGATAACCAAGATCTATTTTCCATGCTTTATAGTCATACAGCAACAACTTCCATCTCAGATACAGACCAGTAGCAGATGCTGAAGGCTAACAAGCAATAAATAACACATTTCTTCACTTCTTGAAGCAAAAACAATTGCCCTAAATGGAAAGAAGGAAAGGAAAGGAAGAAAAGGGAGAAAAGGAAGAAAAGGAAGAAAAGGCAGAAAAGGAAGAAAAGGAAGGAAGGTAAGGAAGGCAGGAAAAGCAGGCAGGCAGGAAGGAAAGAAAAGTAAGAAAATAGGGAAGGTAGGGGAAGGGAATGGGAAGGGAGGGGAGGGGAGGAATTAGTTTTTCTTGTTGCTTACTAAAATTGAAGTATATTTCTTTATGACAGCTCTATAGGAATACTTACTGTTCCCTGCAAAGCAGGGGGGAAGTGTAAATCACTGGCACTTCCACAAGGACACGGGGGAAACCAGAGTTTTAGAAATCAGTGTATTTTTATTGCCAGTCAGTTTCCCCTTTGATTCCAGGGCGGATCAATGTGATCGATCCGTGAGCCATCTGAGAGCAGAGGGAAAGCAGCGGGAAGCAGCAAACCTGTGGAGCTTTACAAATCGCTCTCCCTTTACTTCCCGCTGCTGTCTCCACCCTCAGCTCGTTGTGGCTCCTCCTGGAAAGCGGAGATGCTGAAGGCGGCCAGGGCTGTATCCGCTCAGTCCCGTGCAGGGCTCCAGCCAGCTGGCAGTGCAGCAGGGCTGCCTGCTTTCCCTGCCTCCTCCTCCTCTACCGAGTGGAAATCTCCACGTGCTGTGTTCTGACGAACACCTCAAACCAGCTATGAGAAAAGTTTTTTAGTCCGTGTACATGAACTGGAGTCTTGGAAGGATTAGCCTATCTGGTAATTGAATTTGCAAAGACTGAAAGTCCAGGTGCTTTCAGGTGAGCGGAGAACAGGACAGGAATGGGACTGTGACTACATGGAGAATGCACTCTGGGGCTGTGGCTCATCCACGCTCTGCTCCACTCTTCCTTTCGCAGGGACCATGGAGAGCATGTGCTGAGACCAAGTGCCAGGCAGGAGCAGCAGCAGGCTGGTGAAGATGGAGAATGGCACAGGCGACGAGCAGAATCGCACTGGGCTGCTGTCAAGCCAGGAGATCATTACAGCTGAATACCAAGTGGTTACCATCCTCTTGGTCCTCCTCATCTGTGGACTGGGCATCGTGGGCAACATCATGGTGGTCTTGGTGGTCCTCAGAACCAAACACATGAGAACTCCCACTAATTGCTATCTGGTGAGTCTGGCTGTGGCAGATCTCATGGTGCTTGTGGCTGCAGGACTACCCAATATCACAGAAAGTCTGTACAAATCCTGGGTGTATGGCTACGTGGGGTGCCTCTGCATCACTTATCTCCAATACCTAGGGATCAATGCTTCTTCTTTTTCCATCACTGCTTTCACCATCGAGAGATATATAGCTATCTGCCACCCAATCAAAGCTCAATTCCTATGCACATTTTCAAGAGCTAAAAAGATCATTATTTTTGTCTGGTCTTTCACCTCCATATACTGTATGCTCTGGTTTTTCCTACTAGATCTCAATACAGCAGTCTACAAAGACACTACTGTAGTGTCTTGTGGCTACAAGGTGTCCAGGAGCTATTACTCTCCTATCTACATGATGGACTTTGGAATATTTTATGTTTTGCCAATGGTATTGGCAACTGTCCTCTATGGACTGATTGCTAGAATACTGTTCCTGAATCCCATCCCTTCGGACCCTAAAGAAAACTCTAAGACATGGAAGAATGATGTGGCTCACCAAAACAAGACTGTGAATTCCAAGATGACTAACAAGAGTTTCAATAGCACTATTGCTTCTAGAAGACAGGTAGGAACAGCAGTTTGCAGTGGCTTTTTGAAATCTAAAACTTGTTTCAGAGATCAGTGGTCTAAATACGTGGAAGGAGGTAAAACATATTATCTCTTTTGATATGTTTTCAAGCAGAAATTCACAGATACATATATACATATATATAAATATATATTCTTTCTTGCCTATTTCTTATCACCTACTTCTCGGACTAGAAAATAAATAGTATTCTTTCTACTGTAACAAAAAGCAGTTAGGAAGTGTCAGTAATGAATGAAATGCTTTCAATGACAGTTTCTTTTTATTGCAGCCTATTAGCAATCCAATCAAATGCACACAGTGACTCTTCAGCAACTTTTGAGATCTGAGGAAAATAAAATAACCTGAGAGTTTAGGAGACTTCTTGTTTAGTTCCCACTAAGGCACTGTGTGACTCTGCAAATATAGTCAGGTTCTTATTTTTCTTTATTATCTTCAATGCCCCCTGTGAACAGTCTACATAAGCATATCTGTATATAAAAATGCCTGGTAAATGCTATTCTGTCTCTCAGAAAATATTTTCTTTTGTACTGGTGGCTCAGAAGTGAGGCATAGGTCTAACCAGCTTCTTTATATATTGTTATGTATGCATGTATGAATTTAGTTAGTGGAATGATTTATGGCTATTTGCAATGAATCTCACTACCTCCCACTCACACAGCTGTCAGCACAGTTAGTCCAGTCCTGACAAATTCTGGTGTATCACTTGGCAGATTGGCTTTCAGGATCAGGCTGCAGCTGCATCCAGCAGTGTGGTGTGAGCATGGAGATGCGTGGCTCCATGCTGAATGCCTGGTTTGTGCCTGTCGGCACCTGCTGCCAGGATCTGGAGCAGAGGGCTGCTCTGCCAGGTGGGATGCTTCTGCCTCTCTACTCTGTGCAGTCCTGCAGGAAGCAAGGCTGAGCTGCACACCCTTTCAAACAAGCTGAGTGCATCCTCAGGTTATAAGCTAAACTTTATGTTGTTTTTATACTATGATGATTGCTACTGTTTAATGAGAGGGGTGGTACTCCCTTAGTACTGACATAGATCTGAAAAGTTAACTGAGTTGCCTGCTAGAGCACCAAGAGTTTACAAAGCACGAGAGCTGTGCCTTGGAATGCACAGCTGAAACACGTAGGCTAGGTTATATTTAGTTATATCTCCAATTATAGTTAATATTCAGCCCAGATGTCTTTAAGTTTACTATACTTTGTCCATGAATTAGTAGAAGAAAACTTACTTTCAAGTTCTCAGTATCACTTCAGCATGCATGTTTGGTAACTTGTGCTAAGCATCACTTGAAAAACAGACAAATCTTTTGAACTGAGTATTGCAAAGAATTGATGCTGTTAAGTTATAATGAAAACAGAAAATTGGGATTACAGTGTAATGTGTTTTATGTCTTATAAAGGCAGCAGAGGTTTTCTAAAATCCCAAGCAACCTATTGGATGAGACTAACTGCGTTATGTGTAAAGCTAGCATTTTCTCTGCAGTGCAATGCAGGAAGCAAAGCAAAGGCAGCGTGTTTTGTTTTAGTTAATGTCTGCACAAATGTATGTAGTGCTTTAAAATGGCAAAATGCAAGTTCAGATAATCTAACATCTCAAAATCTAAAATCTTCATGTGATGTCCAGGATATGATCTTCAGAGAAAATGACTGACAGTGAGGTGCACAGTTCTATTCCTGCGGTAGCTCTTATATTTATCCAGGTACATTCTGACAAATGAAATCAGCTGATGTTCCTGTGATGGGCTGGCTTCAGTCTGAAGCAAACTTCCACCCAGCTGCTCCCTCACTTCCTCTGCAAGGATCAGGGGACAAAATGGAAAGAATAAGAGCAAAAAGCTGCATGGGTTCAGATACACAGATACCTAGGGCACTTCCATTACATTCTTATGATTAATTATCTTAATTAACCAACTATGAGCTCATATTTATATGACAGTGAGACTGCAGGTTACTTTGGTTTCCTCAGCCTTCACGCATACTTAAGCCAAGGCTTTTCAGAGCCTTTTTTGATGATTAATCCAACATGGCAGTATGTGAATTGAAGCACCCGCTTAGTATAACTTGGATTGCCTGACTGACATGGATTTCGCTTGACCCAAACTGTTAAGTCATACCATTTAATTTTTCTACCCACTATCTCATCTATATTTTGAAAATGTTCCTGTGTTGAAGAGTTCAAAGCTTGCTAATTACCTGCATAAGTGCAGGCTCTATCCTCTACTTCATCACACAGCAGCTACATTTCACCTGAAGAGAACCAGCTGAAGCTGTTTCTGACTCACAGCAGAAATGGATTCCATCATCTTGTTGTTATTAGGCATTTTCTACCTATATTAGTGTGTTACTGTAAAGCACATGCTATCAACTTTGTATTTCTATGTCAGCTTCCAAGAATTAATGTTAAGTTTCAATATATCTATGGTACTTTTTTTTTTTTTTTTTTTTTTTTTTACTGTGAGTCATATGGCTGTGTAATTTCAATGGTTTTCCTCAAAAATAATAATATATCAGTTAGGTTTCTGGTAAGAAATGTAACCCAGAGTTAGAAGCTGACTTTTTAAAATGTGAAGAGTAACTTAGAAGTTATCTAAAATTCCACATCTAGGATGCTTCCTTACATCTGACACCTCTCTGTTCTGCCCTCATGAAGCCCTACCTGCAATGCTGCATCCAAGTCTGAGGCCCCCAGCACAAGAAAGATATGGAGCTGATGCAGTGAGCCACGAAGATGCTTAGAGGGCTGGAGCACCTCTCCTACAGGCTGAGGGAGCTGGGCTTGTTCAGCCTGGAGAAAGGAAGGCTCTGGGGGGACCCCATTGTGGTACTTAAAGGGAGCTTACAATCAAAAGGGAGATGGACTTTGTACAAGGGCTTTAAACTAAAGGAAGGGAGATTTGGTTTAGATATGAGGAAGAAATTTTTCCGAGGGTATTGAAGCACTAGAATGGATTCCTGTAGAAGCTGTGGATCCCTGGCAGTGTTCAAGGCCAAGTTGGATGGAGTCCTGAGCACTCTGATCTTGTGGGTGGCATTCCTGCCCATGGAACTGGAAGATGTTTAAGTCCCTTCCAACTGAAATCATTCTATGATTTGATGATTCTATGAAAAAGGACAAGAGAGCTGCAACCATAACATGGCATCTAAGATAGGTCTAAGCTCAGAGAGGAAGCAAACATAGAGTAAACTAAATATTTTCTAACAATTATGGAGGTCAACTGCCTGAAATGAAACGGCGGGTGTATGGAAGATCAACACTGAGAAGAACAGGAAGGAAGGAGCTGACTATTGTAGAAGAATAGGTGGAGCATGTTCAGATTCATTAGAACAAATACTTTCTAACATAAATAAACATACTGCCACTATGAAATGGGGAAAAAAGAGCTCAGACATTTTGATTTAGATCACTCTATGACTTAGAAGAAAGGCCTGAAATGTATTATAGAATGGTGAGTCAAGCGTATTTTAACTATTTCTTTTCCTGAGTGATCTATAGGGATTAGCTCAGACTGTATGACGTATCTGATGAATGCAAGTCAGCTCTTCCAGGTAGAATGTGATTCTATGTTTTCATTCCTTTCCTTGCTCTCACCCTCCCACCCATATGATTTAAAAGTAACTGAACTGTGTTGGTTCAAAGAACATTATTTATTTCAGCCCAGTGTTTGTAAAGCCAACAGAAGTAAAATCTATTTACTAAATAGTCAGTACCCTAGGATCAACCAAGAGTATTCAGCCAAAGAACAAAACCTTCAAAGTAATATTCAGGGCCCCCTGAAGATCTGTTCATTCAAAGCACTGCGAGACAAAACTTAATGGGGAGGACAAGCAAAAAAATGTATATAAAAATGAGTTCTTTTTTTTAACATCAAACTAGAGGGAAAGGCACAAATTACATTTTATGTTCTCATAAAATACCTCAATTTCCAACACATTTTCACTAAACAGCATATGTTACTGCTGATATTGGACAATCACTGAAATTGCGAGTTATCTGTTTACACTGCAACTGAACTCTAATAGGGAAAGAAGCACCAGCACGTGCTTATAGAACATGTCAAACTCCATTCTTAGATCCACTTGAAAAGAAGTAAATCTTTTAAAGCAAATCTCACTCGTGGGATTTGCTGAACTGTACTGTATAGCAGAGATTGATAATTCTATTTTAGAGGGTTTTTTTGAGTTTTTTTTTTATTTTTAAATGTTCTTTTCTGATAGGTAGGCACTGCTTTTTATGTTGGAGTCCATTTCTAATTTGTATTTTCCATCAGGCTTTCTCTTTCTCAGAAGAAATAGAAACCAGCTCATTCTACCTCTTCTTTGTCAAAAGCTAAATACTTTTCTCTAAAAAGCAATGAATCCTTTATTTCCACTGCAGAGCCTTTGATCAGACAGTATAAGTCAGTAGGTAATTCCAGACTGTCTCTTGAGGGAAGATCTCTTCCAGAAGAAGGCCAACCTTGATAAGTTCAGTGTTCAGAGAGGAAAGGCTCATGGCTGCATAGCATTAACCAGTATTAAGCTTGTTTTCAGTACTGAAGCACGCAGGTAAACCCTCAAGCATCACAGAATCATGGAATCACTAAGTTGGAAAAGACCTATAAGATCATCCAGTCCAACCATCCACCTATCACCAATGGTTCTCGCTAAACCATATCCCTCAACACAACATCCAAACGTTCCTTGAACACCTCCAGGGAAGGGGACTCCACCACCTCCCTGGGCAGCCCATTCCAGTGCCTGACCACCCTTTCAGAGAAGTAGTATTTCCTAATATCCAGCCTGAATCTTCCCTGGCGCAGCTTGAAGCCATTCCCTCTAGTCCTATCACCGGTTATACGGGAGAAGAGGCCAAACCCCCAGCTCGCTACAACCTCCCTTCAGGTAGTTATAGAGAGCAATAAGGTCTCCCCTGAGCCTCCTCCTCTCCAGACTGAACAATCCCAGCTCCTTCAGCCGCTCCTCATAAGGCCTGTGCTCCAGACCCCTCACCAGCTTTGTTGCCCTTCTTTGAACACGCTCCAGGGCCTCAACGTCTTTCTTGCCGTGAAGCATCCTAAACTCCTATCAGGTCTGATAGAGCTTTTAATGATTGTGCTGAGTGAACTTTCACCTGTTCACTGCAAAGGAAATAACCTTGCTAGGCTGAAGATCATAGAGAGTTGAAAATATGACTTCTATGTGAAATTTTTTGAAGGCCTACAGAGGGTTTCGGTCATGAACAATGGCCAATTGTTCTCTGGAACAGAAGATTAGGAGAAAATGAAAAGGTAACTAAAACTAAAGTGAGACTCTTTGACCACCTCTTTGATAAACTTTATAGGATATAGTTTTTGCTAAGAAATTTACAAAAGCCAGAGAAAATGAGATGAAATAGTTTTTCTGTACACATTTTCCCAAGTTAAACAGCAATGACAAAGCAATTTTTGCAGCACTCTTCAGTTAAACTAAGTTCAAAGCTTAATAGAGGAATGATCAATATGATTAGAATATGATTTCTTGACAAAGGGTATCTCTTAAGGCAAGACAGTTCAAAGTCCCATTTACTTCACTGAGAGCTGAAGAAAGAACTTCAATGCAAATTCAATGCTAAGATATATTTAACAACTGTATGATCATTTGGATAGATGGTAGCAAGTCCTAAGAAGTGAATTAATTTCTAGTCACTCACCAGAAAATACAGACTGTGAATTTGGGTTTTCCAATTTAGCACTTAATTTGAACATTTAAGGAAGCCTGGTCCTCCTGAAGAACTTGTAAACTGTATTTATTGCAATAGGACTAAGGTAAGAACTGCATTTATGCACACAAAAAGATTGAAGGTGCATATTTCAAGTCATTTTATAAGCGAGCGGCAGTATAACATCCTAATTCTTTTCATCAGTGATTTGTCACTGATTTCAACACAGCCAATATTTTAGTGGCATTATTCTTTAGGATGTTCCACGGTCTCTAACAGCATGCCACAGCTGATAGATAGAGGCACTTCTCAAGAGCCCAGAGAAAAAAACGTGTTTGAGATTTCACTACAACAGACAACAAACCTGTCTAAGAAGGAAGCATTCCTACTTTTGCTTCCTGCTAGGTATGTATTTCGTAAGAGATTTCTACAGGCTTCTCTTAGCCTTTGAGAAATCCTTTATATGTATGTTCTTACTCAATCTTTTTCACTTACTGAATTATTCAGGTATTTTTAATTAGTTAGTTCTTACAGTAAGCAACCAATCAAGATGTAGGTCAAAATACTCTCCGTTTAGTCACATGATGCATTTAATATCATCTTCAACATTTCTTAGTCTGTGTGTTCTGCTCCATAGATGTATTTAGAGTAGTACCATTATCAGTGATGCTGTGGGAGGCTCGAGACCTTTGGCTTGTTACCCCATTATACAGCCAGTGGATTTCAGTTTCTTAATTGCAGTTACAGAGGCAACTGCAGTAATTAAATCTTTGATTTTTCAGGCTTTAGTCTATGAATCTGTATCTTTGTTAGATCAAAACAGCCTGTTATTGGTACTTACAAACCATCCATACTGTTAAATCTTCCAGAAAACTCATTCCCAGACTGTGTCCTAGTCAAAATGAACAGCAACTGAGGAACCTTATTAACTGCAGTTACAGGCACTTATAGCACACAAATATCAATGTATATGTGCCTAAATTCAGTTTGGGGAAAAAAACTGCCTGTACCATTGGTCATTACTGAAAATTCTAGGCAAGAAAGATTCAGTAAAGTCAGTTCATTGCCTCATCATGAAGTTCATTTTCAACTTATATTTATATTCATACACATATTACAACTTAGCTTTACACATCTGAAATTTAAGGTAATAATTCTTCAGTCTTTAATCACAGCCTTTTTTTTTCCTTTGCACCAACATATAAAGAAGCCCTACTTACTTAATTTACTCCAAAGGGCAGGTGAAATAAATATATTTGCATTATAACATGCACATACAACATGGAATCCAGGTGATGTAGGAACTGAATGCTTACAGCAAACTTAACAACAGAAAGCACCTTTCCCAAGGTGAATATTTGAGGGTATTCTTAAGTCCACCTTCTGGAAATACATCAAAATATCAGCAAGACTGAAAGTTTACCTGTAAATACTGGATGTAGATTACAGCAGACAGATGAGCTACTGAGAGACGTTTTTACTTGCAAGTAGGGTTAAAAATACAGTTCTAATTAATTATGAGTGTTACAGAAGAGCAAGAAATCAACAAACAACAACAACAAAAAAAAAAACAAAAAAGGCCAATCCATTCTTTCAGTTTATTAGTTTAAAAACAATGATGCTGCACGTGGTTGTCAATGTCAAAATAAACACTTATTTTTCTTTATTTTTTCACCACCAGTTCCAATTTCAGTAACATTAAGTATCTTTTGCTTGCAGGAATAGAATCATAGAATCATACAATCATACAATTGCTCAGGTTGGAAAAGACATTTAAGATCACTGAGTCCAACCACAGCCTAACCATATATCCTAACTCTAACAACCCTCCACTAAATCATGTCCCTGAGCACCACATCCAAATGGTTTTTAAACACATCCAGGGGAGCCTATTGCAGTGCTTAACAACCCTTTCTGTAAAGAAGTTTGCCCGATATCCAAACTCCCCAGGCACAACTTGAGGCCGTTTCCCTGTGTTCTGTCACTTGTCACCAGTGAGAAGAGACCAACCCCACTCTTGCTGTAAGCACTTTTAAGATATTGAAAGAGAGCAATAAGGTCTCTCCTCAGCCTTCTCTTCCCCAGTCTAAACATGATAATGGTTGTTACTTGAACACTGGAAGGTTTAGCAACTTATTTTATGTTTCTGTATGGGATAATGAATTCAGAATGTGGCAGTAAAAGCTGAAGGTCAACTCCAGTTTCACTGATACTGTTCATTTTAGGCATGCCATTCTCAAGGTGTTCATTAAAAAGATCAGAGGAAAAGAAATATTTTCATTTTACGAACAGAAAATGAGTTATTCAAAGTACATCAGAGCAAATTTCTTAAGTAAATAGAGGTTCACTAACAATTAACACCAGTCAACAAGTCTGTGTATGCATCTTTACTTCATAGTTTATGAGGTAACTGCTTTTTTTTTTTTTTACTACTAACTCAGGGGTGAGGATGTGTCAACATTTCTAAAATGTTAGTGTCTTTCTTGTCTGTGGATAACATAAATGTTGAATTACTTACTTGCAAGTAGATTTCATAATTTCCCCAAAGGAATTCCTAGATATCAAGGGAAC
Organism: Phasianus colchicus; assembly: GCF_987193195.1. Lineage (NCBI taxonomy): Eukaryota > Metazoa > Chordata > Aves > Galliformes > Phasianidae > Phasianus > Phasianus colchicus. The sequence continues at coordinate 77,791,841 of NC_143438.1, forward strand.
TGTGAAAAAATTACATAGTGAACATAGCCTTAAATAGTTTATTTACACTTGGAATGCAACGTTATGCATATCTCTCAAAGTTAGCTGTTAAGTCCAATCAAATTATCTAAGGGCCCTTTAGGATTGTTTAAAAAAGCAGGTTACCCTCCAGTGAGACTCTTCTCTATGATGATGATGCAGTACGTGAAGAACTGCCCTCTATAAAAGCTTCGGTATTCAATCATATCAGAGCAAGCATGAATTTCAACTAGCAATGGAGAATACAGTTCTGTACAGCTTATATGAAATCCTCAATCACATCACTTAGTGCCATTTGCAGTATTATATTAATACCATATATCAATTTATTTATTTACTCCTCTTCCTCATTGTACAACTTTCAATATTTTGGGTGATAGCATGTACACTCTCTGCTTTGCAATGAATGCCAACAAGCATGAAAAAAATGATATCGAACACAATCAAGCACAGAAAAAGGAGATACTATTACACACTTGTAAAACACCAGTGAGTCTATGGCACAGTGACTCAGTATGATTTTGACTTTTACTTATCAGTGAAAGAGATACTAGTGATCAAAGGAGAAACAAGCAACTACCAATACTGTGGTAATGAAAATGTCTTGTAAAATCACTTCCTTAGAATTATGAGGGTTTGGAGCAAAAAGGAAAGGTAGGAAAGCAATTCAAAATTAAAATATTGAGAAGAGAATCTGCTCAGTAAAAAAATAAAAAATAAAAAATGTTTTTCACAGCATCAGAAACAAAAAGATTGGACATGATTTCATGCAGCCAGAAGCATGTTCAGTCTCAAGCACTTTACATTCAAAGTACACTTTAAATTTTGATTACAATGGGTTTTCTCAAACACTTCTGTCATCTTTTCAATTTATTTAACTAAGAATAGTTTGTACTGTGAAGACAGAAGAGGCTGTGCATACCCACAAGAAAACACCTGAGTGGACATACCTGTACCTTCTAGAGTGTTCCTATGGCCATGCTTCCTTTTTCTGAGAACTTTCATGCATGGTTAGATAGAATAGGTACTAAAACAAAGGTCCTTAAAAAGTTTGTCCCCCTGATGTTTATGTCCCACTTCACTGATACAAAATAATTAGCCCCTCCAAAAATAATCACAAAATCATAGAATGATTGACTGGCTTAGGTTGGAAGGGACCTTGAAGATCATCCAGTTCCAACCTCTCTGCTGTGGACAGGGTTAACAATAATAATGTTTGCTTAAATTTCATATGAAGTGATTTCAAAATGGTTGTGACAGTTATGTAAAATGGGCCAAACTTTCCCCCATTCCTGCTCATACCCATCCATCCCAGTGGAGATTTTTGATGTGGAGAAGAAAGCAGCTTTGACTTAAGACATGTGTAGATACTGGGTTCATCTGTAATGACAAAAGTGGGGGAAAAAGTAAAGCCCACAATAGCAACAGCTTTAGTTCAGAAGCCCTGAGAGTGCAGAGAGGTGACAAGACAATGGGGACAAACTAATCAGTCCAAAGCAAAGGAGCTGCTGTCATCTGCACAGCAGTTATGGTCTGAAGTAAATGGACAAGAAAACTCTTTGCCTCCAAGAAGGACGTGCTGCAGCCACTTAAGAATCGTGGCAAATTCTTGTTGGCTTGCATCAACTGAAGGAACAAGAGGTTCCTGCTTCTTGCATTTACTGTAGAATCCATGGCAGAGAATGGGTTAGGGTGTTCTGGCATAGGAACTGGCTCTTCAGGACAGCAGGATTTCAAGAAGTGTTTGGACAGCACTCTCAGATGTTGGGCTTGAATTGTGGGTGGTCCTGTTTTGAGCCAGGGGTAGGATTTGATGATCCTTCTGTGTCTCTTTCAACTCGGAATATTCTGTGATTCATTCAAATCTGCAAACTGAATTGAACTCAGCTCAGAGTACTTTCTGCTGTCTCCATGATATATTTTATCTGGTGCTAAAAGCCAGTCCCAATATTTTGTAAAATCACAGCCTTGGTGAGCTGAACATGACAACAGTGTAAGCTAGTGATGTTAGATAGAATAAAAAATGCACCTTAAAGGCACGAGTACACATAAATTTAGCTAACAGTTTGTGCAGTACATGTGTATGTCTTTGTGGCATATAGAACTTGAGGAATAGCAGCCATTTTTTCATTGCTGTGCCATATCAATTATGTGACTTAAAATTTCATGAATTAATGTATTTCCATTTTCTAACAGTAAGTACGATGAATTTACTTATACAACCTAGGATTCAAAGTGACAGCTACATCACTGAAAGTGATTTTCTGAGCAATTGTTTCTTAAAGACATAATCAGAAGAAACTTAAATTGTCACTGATCAGTAGCTATGATTACGAATTCCCCTCCTGAGCTTCTGGTAGACTATTACCTACTCTCACTCTGAATGCCTGAGCAATTGCAACACATCTGTTAGTTAGTTCCAGTGTTAATCTAAGCTCTACAAAGGCATACTGTTTTCCTTTAAATGTGCATTATTTTCCATATAAATGATTATTCTCAGTTGAATGGACTTCCTCAGTTTGGAACTGCATACTGGGGCCTAACTGGAGGGATGAAAGGAAGGAGAGATAAGGAATCCCCAGTCTTGGTGAGCCAGAGCAGGCCAGCACTGAATCACAGTGCTCCTTGCGGCCTTCTTTCAGATTTGACTCAGAGATAAGGAAAAAAAAAACAACTTTTCAGCTACTTGAGATATTCATATTTTGGTTTGCTCTGTTATGATGATGATTTGTGCACAGCAGTCAAGAAAGGCAGTCTAGAAGTTGCAAGGAGATGTATCAGTCAAGTGAGAAAATAGGTAGATAATATTTCTCAGTCTGGTTTTTGGCTCCTACTGAACAGAACTGTAAAGAAATAAAAAGTGGGGGAGAAGGGCTGAGAATTGTAGTATCAAACTATAGCCGTTGTATTAGTGCATTTCAAGAGATTATACCTCTGATCAAAAAAACAAACAATATTCATCTAACTTCAAAGCATTGCTGTATGAGTAATTTTAGTGGAATTATCTGCCTTAGAGGCATCAGCTGAAACTCATCTCTTATTAATCTACATCTATCAGATCTGCAAGCAGTGAATTATAACCCATACAGCCAAATAATGTTTCCTGTGGCAACAGGAGCTGCTGCTTCATTATGTATATCTTCACATACCCAGGTTAAAAGGAATAAAGTATAACATGACTGAAGCAAAGATAAAAAGTCATTCTTTAAAATATTCTGTCAATAGGCAGCAACTGCTTTATGTCAAGAAGAAAGGCAAATAGTAAAGGAAAACACAAAACATAAAAGTAGCAGGTATAGCTCACCAGAATCTGTCTGCTGCTTTTCAGTTCATGCAACACAGTTAAGGAAATCATCCCTGCTGTACGTGAGGGCACCCCACTGTATTATCTCCTTGTATTTACCATGTAGTCACATTTCACTGTACTTTCTACCTTGTTTTAATAGTTTTCAAGCTTTCTTTAGTGTAGAGATGGGAATTTAAAATATACAGTGTATGTTACAATATATTAGGACTTCAATTACTGTATGTATATATAGTATTTTTTTGCAATGAAAGTAGATTATAATTTAAGAGAAAAGCCCTCTTACATGTTTGGTTTTTTTTATAACTTTTCAATTATTTCTTGTTCATTTCAGATATCCTTGGTATTCTCAAGGGCTGTTTTTTATTTTACACAATAGATGAAAGCTCTTTTAATAATCAAGTCTTATGATAATCCCTTATATTCCTCTGTTTGTAGATGACAACTGACATTTCAGAATAAAAACCAAATCATGAAGATCTAATTAAATATTAGGATTTTAGGATTAGGAATGAATCTATTTTCTTTAAAAAATACTTTTGGCTTTTGAAACCCCACAAGGTACTTCTTAAAGCAGATCATCTAAATAGGCTTCAAATTGAATTAGTTTACAGAGTGTGTCAGTCCAAAGGAGATCTTCCAGCTTGAGGAGCTGCAAAATCTACAGTTATTTAACAAAAACTGGGAGGAATTTGAAACCAAGTGCTGTTTCTTTTGTTTTTTCTTACTACAGTAGAACTTAATGAATCAAACAGTTCTGAAATTCACAGCTGAAAAAACCTGTCAGTAGTTTTGCTTTGGCCCTAGAGATTTAGGAAGATATCTGTTCCTTCCAAGCTGTATTAACCTGCTCACCTTTGTCTGTCTGTGTTCCCCCAGGTTACCAAGATGTTGGCTGTGGTGGTTGTCCTCTTTGCGTTTCTGTGGATGCCTTATCGAACACTGGTGGTTGTCAATTCCTTTCTCTCCAGTCCCTTCCAAGAAAACTGGTTCCTGCTATTTTGCAGAATCTGTATTTATTTAAATAGTGCCATCAATCCTGTAATTTACAATCTCATGTCCCAGAAATTCAGAGCAGCCTTCAGGAAACTCTGCAACTGCCATCTGAAACGAGACAAGAAACCTGCCAATTACAGCGTGGCTCTAAATTATAATGTCATCAAAGAGTCTGATCACTTCAGCAGTGAACTAGAAGATATTACTGTCACCAATACCTATCTGTCCTCTGCAAAAACATCCATTGGTGACACGTGTTTGTCATCTGAGGTAACAGTTAATGCCTTTTAGTATTTGGTGTGTATTCCTTATAAAACAGCATGCTGATGTGCACTGGGTGGTACTGGGATAGCTTTCAGGTGGGGCAGCGCAGTGAGGGGCAGGGTAAGGCTGGTGGTGATGACTGGAATGCCACCAAACAGGACAATGTCATTACTTTGTCTGACTGGATCAGGAAACTGATGGTCTCAAAGTCCCTTGTGCTGGGCATGCTGTGACCAGGAGAACATGGTGCATGCTGAACAGTGAGGAGAAATACATAGGTTAAGCCTTACTCCCTGACAAGCAGAGGGCAGTGGTGCAGAGGGGTATTTTCTTGTGTGTCACCTTTTGACTCCAGCTCAGAGTTAACTAACCTGGTGGCACCATGCAGATGGCACAAGGAGAAGACCCAGACTTCCCGCACAGCAGCACTCCAGTCCTGCAAAGACATGCCCATTTCCCAGCTAGATGCACATCTCTCTAACCCAGATCTCTTCATGTGATGATGCACGTTGCTATTTTCAAGATGCTTTTCTTATGCAACAGTGTTTAGCTGTTCATAAGTCCATATACATAAGATCTTACAATGTAGATAATTCACTGGGTGACTTTTTAATTTGCTTGCAGATGTAATGAAGATGAAAGATATTTATTTCTCTGTTTCCTCTCTCTAATTTTCAGGCCTGAGACACACTCTGTTCTGAGTATGCAGTCATACAAATCCTTCAGATGATCTCTTTGCACCAACCTGTGTGAAATACAAAGGCATTTCTGCTCACCAAATAGCAGGATTTACCATGTGTCTCTACATACCTGTCAGAAACATGCAAGAAAACACAGTTTCTTGGGAAGTCAAAATAGTACAGTGCTGGATCCAGTTGAATGAAACACTAAACAAAACTTTAAGAGGTGAACGGGCTTCAGTGGAATATGCAAGTACTTCAGCTTGTATTGTGATCTCCAAAACAGCAAGGCTGCTCTGCAAAGAGACAGACAGTGAAACTGAGAGAACTGCCCTCCTACGTGTTGCTGTGTGTACTGAAAGGACTCTCACCACATGTCTGAGAACAGCCATAACCACTACTTATGACAGTAACTGTCCTCCACTGACTCCATCCTCCCTCAGAAATGCAGATCTAATTGTAGGTGTCATAGCATGCTTAAAAAAAAAAAAAAAAAAAAAAAAAAAATCTGATGACAAAGAGTTGAAATCTTTATTTTTTTCTTTTACCTCTAACAGCATGAAATAGGAGGGTTTTTCAATCAATTCACAGCAGGGAATAAACAAATTAAAGTAGGAAGCTTTCAGAATTCTTCTTTCTTCAGCAAGCTAGTTTAGGGATGGACCACTTGAAATAAATCTTGTCCAAACTTTATACTGAAGATTATTTGGAAGGCTTTTACTAGTTAATTTTGGCCTAGTTCAATAGTTGTCTCTCAGGCTGCTGCTAGGGGTTTATAGCTTTGATAATGTCTAAGGAAAAGAAGAAAACACAGTAAAGAAGTCAGTTTTTTTTCAATTTCCTTTTCAGATGGTATCCAAGAGAAAACATGATGAAAGTATTGCTACTTTTTCTCAATGCTCCAAGTTCATGGTAATGTTTCATTTACATTATCACCTTTTGCACTGTTTTTTATGATCTGGAGCCAGAAACAGAAGCTGATATTATAGGCAATGCGTTTCTACATTGCACTCACCTGCTGGGCTCGGTCTGCAGTTGATCCAGCTGCAGAGGGTGCTGATCTCCATGGCTTATCCCAGTTCCCTGTGAGAAGACACCATCGCTTCCTAGTTGCCAGCTTAGCTACGTGCATACTCTTCTCATTGCTCCAGACCTGTCTGTGTTTGTGCTACAATTATGAGAACAGAAACTCAAGACAATGCCTGTGTATTATTGTTCATTATGAACTTGCACAGCTTTTGTGCACACTTAAGAAGCTATGAAAAAAATATTGTTCTACTCAAAATCTATCCAGTGTGGGCTAAAAGGAGTAGCCTCAATAGCATCAGTGGAGGGGTACAAGAGAGGCAAGTCAGCCAAGCAGTTGTGTAATAACAGTAACTCAAAGTTACACAGTTGTCGTGACCACTTTCAGAGTAGATCAGGTTGAACTGGAACTCTTATAAATTGACAATACCAGAATTAAATTCTATCCTTCATTTGCCTTCTTGCTCCAAAAGTATCTCTGCTTTCTCAGCCTGTACTTCCTTTTAAAGACCATATTCTGAGTAAGATTTCAACAAAAGTCTAGAATTCATGTATGCAATTTCATATGCACCTTCACTTGCAGTAGCAAAAAAGTAGCAAAAAAGTGTGCACAAAAATGTGTGCAGAAAGACAAATTGCAGATGTAAGTTCAGGTGCAGTTTTAATTCATAATTTATTGTGACTTTAAGGATGTTGTTCTGAAATACATTCCAATTTTACACTTACCCATATAGCTGAACTATGAAACTTTGGTAGAGATCTTGCTGGTGTGACTTTAGATCTAGTACTATGTTTGTTCTTCTCTATATAACAGCAACCAGACATTTTTCTTGTATCTACACTGTACATCAGATATGTGAGACTGCATTTTAAAACTTGTGTGTTTTTGTTTATTAATAATATTATAGCAAACTTTTTTGCTAGATGTGATTAGATGCCAACTACAGACTTAAGTAATATAATTATTTATGTTCCTCTGTAACATTTAGCTTGAAAGAATTGTCTGAAGTAGAGCATTGTTGAAATCCATGTCTGTATCCTCATTTCATGGCTTTGATATAAGTGATGATGTTCTTACTGCACTGTTATTTGGAACTTTACTCAATAATTGACAGAAGAAATACTACTTTTAGTATTTTATTTTGGAGCTACTGATAGTGAGATGTTGCCAGCTTCAGTGCTGGTAACTTGTGCGGATGAGAGAGGTTTCATGTATTTAAAACACAGTAGTTGAAATTAGTGCAGAGCCTCCTGGAGGAAAGGAAAAATATACCCTTAATGAGTATATAATAACGCAGCTCCAATAACATTATGGAGGGGTTTATGATACTGCTGTGGAAATGAATGGCACAAATAAACTGATAAGGTTCTAACTTCACAGAAGTATTGTCCAATACAGCTGAGAGCCTGATGCTCCTTTAGAAGCTGCTGCCTAACTCTTGTACTACACAGGATCAACCACTCAGCTTTTGCAAATAGAAAAACCTTCCTCAATTATTTTTAAAAAGCCATTGTAAAAAACAAACAAAACACAGATCTGAGAGTTGTTACCATGGAAAAAATAAGAAGCTTATTATTTCAAGAGTGTGTAAAGCTAAATTGTTCTTTCAACAATGCTGTGTATGCTTATTTATCTTTCAATTACTGTATGAATTTTGTTGTGTATAATTGTTCTGTTACAAACTGCAGTGAAATTTCAAAATGATCTTGCAGTATTTAGTTTTCACTTTTTGAGATGGAGTTTTATCTGATGTTTTGTTGTTTCAATACAAGATTGTTCTCTTGTGATACTTCATTGTTACTCAGCTGCAGTGGTACACTAAGTAGTAGTACTAAGTGGAACCTAGTACCACTACTAGGTTCAGCCTTTGTGACTCAGACACCAGAATCCTGTCACTATTGTATTGAATTGTGAAAATTTGTATGGAAACTATAGAAGATCAGTTGATCCTGAAGGATTTTTTTTTTCACCAGAGTAATTCTGAAATCATTCCGTTACTATGTGTGGCTTATAAAAATTATTACTAATATGATCGTGAAATTGTTCTGTGTGGATCTGAGAAGTGTACTGCTGATAAATATATTCCTCCAAAACAGGAAGAACAACTTTTATTCCAAATAAGCATTTTGTAATTATTTGATGCATGCAGCTATGGAGATTAATGAATTCGTAGTGGATTTTTTTTTTTTTTTTTTGTTATTGTAATAAAATACGAAGCAAGATTATTATATTGCAACTTGATTTTTAACAAACACATGAGAACATACTTTCAGTTCAGTTTTGCCCTGGTTCTATTGGTATTCCATACCATGACATACATCATGCAGCCAGCTGTTAGTACTGGAGCACAGTGCCAGGGAGCTGCACTTCCTGGGTCCCGGCTCTTGGAAATCTCCACTATACTTACATTGGTTATGGCTCTCTGAGAAGAAAATGTGCTAAGAAGAGACAGACTGCAATTCCCAGAAGTCTCCAGTACTCCCCGCGTGATTTCCAATTCCAGGTGTTTGAGGAGAACTCTCTTCCATTTCTGGGCAATGCAGCAAGCAGCACAGTCAGAAATCCACTGCTGTGTCCTCACCAAAGAGAACAAGGGAAACCCAATGTTTCCTCGGTGTTATGGGTTTCTGGAGAATGCATATCCCAGATTATAGTCTTATTGTAAGACCTTTCCATCAGGTAACACAAAAGAATGATTTTTTTGTGGAGCCCTGAGCAACAGCAAGTCTTTAAACAAATTAAATGGGAGGTAATCCATGCAGTAGCCCTGGGACCAGTCCAGACAAGACAAGATGTAAAAAAACATGCTTTACACTGCAGCTAGGGAAAAGGACCCCACTTAGAGTCTCTGGCAAAGAACAACAGGTGAGATCCAAAGTAGACCTCTAGGATTTTGGAGCTGAGGATACAGGGGAACCAAAGAATGCTACATTCCAACTGAAGAAAGAGATATTAGCAGCATACGAAGGGGTTTGGGCTGCTTCAGAAACTTTGAATTGGTACTGAAGTGCAGCTTGTTTTAGCACTTTGACTACCAGTGCTAACTTATTTAAAGGAAAAGTTCCCTCTACACACCATGCTACTGATGCTACATGGATTACATTGACTACACAATGGGCTCAAATGGGAAACCCTAGTGTTTTATAACATCTGGGTAAAACTCCCAAACGATAATCAGAAAGATTTTTAAAAGGTGATGGCAGGCCAGCTAGCCAGATGGACTTCTTCAAGACTTAATAAAAGCGCATGAAGTAGAAAAACTGACAAAAAGAATGAAACAAAACCAGAGCAGAACAAAAATAAAGAACAGAAAGAACAACAAAACATGCAAATCAACCAACATAGAAAAAACATTCCAGATTTAAGAAATGGGATGTACTTACAGAAACCACCTGCCAGCCACCTGTCTATATTATTCATAAGACAAGTGTCTTCACCCCACCCAGCATTTAAGCCCCCATTCAGTCTGTTGCTCACTCTACCCAGGGGGAGAGGAGAGTATAGGAAGAGCAAAAATGAGAAAACTTGTGGGTTGAGGTAAAGGTAGTTAAATAGGTGAAAGAAGAGGAAGGTGGAAAGACATACTATGCAAAGACAATCACTCTCCACATCCCACAAGCAGACTGATGAGAGGCAGACACCTCGGATGCCAAGAATGCAACACTCTCCTTCTTTGTTATGAGGTATAAGATGTTCCTTTGGCCAGTTCAGGTCAGCTGTCTCAACTGTCCCCTCCCAACCCCTTTCCGATTTTGTCTACATCCTGTAGCAAAAGAGCAGATAAAAAGAGAAAACAATAGCCAAACACTCATGTGGCATCAATGCAGTTGCAATGACAGATCCAAACCACAACACCGTATGGGCTGCCATAAAGAAAGTAAACTTGATCACAGCCAAACTCAAGGAAACTATGCTTCCTCATCGTGTACAGAAAACTCTCAACTACTGCACCCAGCCTCATCCAGTTGTGTCTTTATTTCTGGCTATCTTCGCCTCTTTCCATCCATCACTCATATTTAACATTCTTTAAACTTAGAATTAGCTTTGTGTCTTTGGGCACACAGGGCAGCTTCTCTATAGTTTCTTCTCTGTTCTTGTCTAAAATCATAAATAGCATTAATAGTAAGTACCTAATCAAGGAGTCAAAAATACTACAACTTCTAAATAAAAAATGAGTTAAATGAAATTAAGTATGACATGAAATGAAATAACAACCCAATCAAGCCTATATATTATGCATTATTATAGCTTTGTAACAGCTTTGTTCTAGATAATTCTAACTACTTTTATAACTTGTATTCTGCCTACCTGGTGTGCCTTGGATCTTATTGTGGACCATGGCCATGTATTATTTCTCAAACCACTCAAGGTAGTACATCCTGAAATGCAGACAAACTCACTGGAGATTTTAGAATTGTTTCTTTTAAAGTCTGACAGATTGTGACAGTGCTCCTTTTCTCACTGCTGGCCATCCACTGTCCCTCTGGAGAAGGAAAGCTTGGAGCAGGGTGTAAAAATCACAGTGTATTTCTAATCCTCATAAAATAAACTGGGTTGCAATGCACATCAACAGCCTGAGAAGCTGAAGGAATTTCTGGCCAGCTTGTTTTCAGATCAACTGAACTGCTCAAGGGAAAACAGAGTTATCAGGAAAACTGGACTACATGCAGCACAAATTTATTTATGAATGATACTTGACACAAGATGAGGGAAAGAAGAATTTGCACCACAATTTGCCTTGTTATATAATTAGTGTTTGCTTGTTTTTCAAAACTGTCATATCAGGAGCATAAAATCTGGCTAGTACTCTTTTTTAAACGAAGAACATATGCATATTTGCTAGCTTGGTATGCTAAAGGTGGAGGAATGTGGAAAAGCACGAAAAGGTTGTACAAAGAAGGATGAACTGTAATGCGAGTTAAAGGTTCAGTCGTGGGAGAAGACAAAGGGAAACACAACAGTGTAGGTTTAGGAAGAAGGGCAAGTAAAGGACACAAATTGGTTAGGATACATGTCACTTTCTGATTTTACTATAAGAGTGAGCACTGAGTCCTGAGGAATGGTGGATTTCTGAGCCCTCTCCTATAAAGAGATCAGAGAGGACATACAGGTAGACGTGTCATCTGGGCAATATTTTAAAGAGGAGGAGGAGAAGGAGGAACTTGTCCGTCTTCTGTCTTGTGACCACTGATAGGACCTGAGGGAATGGCACTGCTATAGGTGAGGGACAAGTTGGGTATTAGGAAAAGGATTTTCACCAGAGTGTGGCTGGGAACTGGAACAGGCTCCCCAGGGCAGTGGTCATGGCCCCAAGCTGCTGGAGTACAAGTGTTCGGACAACATTCTTGGACATAGGGTTTGAATTTTGGGTGGCCCTGTGTGGAGCCAAAAGTTGTCTGTGGGTCCCACCCAACTTGGGATATTTTGTGATTCTATGAAACAAGTACTTTTTGCCAATACCGTGATGAGGACATTAGCATTAGAGAGCAGAAGAAAGACAGGATATAGCTCTGGAGGCCCTCCTTACAGCTATGAGCAACTCATGATTTACACTCCATGTGTAGAGTTAAGTGATGCCATTGCTTCTCATGTGGAAGTGGAATAAATATGGGATGAGAACACTGCTGAAGCTGAGTGAAGCATTTCTCACCTCTCAGAGCTATGTCCCAGGCTGCCTCTGGCTCTCAAGGGTATGTCTGATTAATCTGAGAAAATCTTAACTAGAACTAAGGGCTAGCACCATCCCAAACCATCCCTGAGTGAACTTCAGTAGCAAATGTGGCTGGGCTACAAGAAATGTTGGGAAAGTGATTTTACCTACATGATAACATTTTGCAGACATGAACACAGTGATACTGTTTCTCGTAGTCATTCTGATAGGCAAATACAGTAGTTTAGAAATGCACTTGGTGAAAAAAACACGTCTACTGCCCCTCTCACAATGAGCACTGCCATGGATTTGTTACCTTGCCTTGGGAAACCTCTTTAACCCTGTCTCAAATCACCTGGAAAACTAGTCTTAATAGTCAACTTGCATGGTTTGTGGGACACATGTGAAAAACACGGTAGAACATTCAGTGAATCAGACTTTTCTATAGATTTTCTCTTTTTTTTTTTTTTTTTTGTACAAATGGGTCATGTACTGGTTCCACAGAAGACTCGCAATCTGTGAAATAGAAATAATGCAGTTTCTTCTTTTTTATTTGTTTGTTGATTTCTTTGTTCCTAGTATAGTCTTCCTGGTCTGTTGGAAATGGTCAATGTTAGAAAAATGTTGCTGGATGGAACATCTGGGAAGACATCAATAGAAATAAAGGCAAATAAAAATTATTAACAGCACTTAGTTTCAGCTGCAGTCACTGATGATACCACAGAGAGGTGAATGTACTCACTAAATCTATCATGAAAACAAAAGAATGTACATATGATGGGAATCACTTTTATTAAAACATTGGTAGTACTTCAGAAAGAGGAGATTAAATTATAAATGCCAAATACTGCAAGAGTACAGCTTGCATTCTCTCTTTGACTTCGTTTCTATTTGTGACATGAATTGTAGTTTGTTCTATAATTTGTTCTTAATGTAATTTGTAAAGCGATTATTATTTTTAAATCATTCATGGGACAGAGAGCCAGAACTTCAAGCTCATTTAGAAACAGCACCTACAGACACTGAAAGGTATACACTTTTTCACCACTTATATGAAAACAGTGAATTATTAGATATTTGGAATTAAGATATAGGCAGAGCTACAGACTACTGAAACTCTGAGGTAACTTGTACTGATGACAGCACAGAGTGGCGACCATGTCTTAGATTAAGGGTCCCACACTGAATCCAGGGAGCAAGTGCTCAGTGCTGTGGGGCAGAGCACCAAGCATCAGCTGCAGAAAGGTTCCCGAGGGCCTCAGCATCCTTCAGACACAGGTAGCCCCCTGTACCTGACTGAGTTCCCATCCTGAAATAAATGCACTTTCACTCACTATTTGATATCATTTCCAAAAGTGATATTGTGGTATATCACAAAACACTACAGAAATACACTCACGCAAAGATGCTGACTTACACAGATTGGACCTGTCTGATGAGGCTTTTCCTTTTCTATCATGAAGTGATGCACTGAACTCTGTCACACTTAACGCAGAGAACCCTTGGGCTTACTGTGAAATTTAGAGCTTGAATTTAAACCAGAAAAAGTATTAAGGGAAAAAAAAACTGCTTCTGCGTTGGCAATTCTGTATCTTGAGTGAATTGTATTCCATCAGATGGAATATGAGATATTTCTACTGTGTACACATTTCTAATTCAGAGGTTTGGAGGACAAAACCTTGAAAGACCAAAGTGTGGGGCAAGATAGAATGCAAGGAATAATAATAAAATAATAGCAATCTCACACAATAAATTTCTATGAAGTGAGTGGTACATAAATGCTCCTTCTCATTGCTAGCCACTATTTATATTCAATAAGTTGGATATATCTAAATAAGAAATAATGAAAATAAGATTACAATAAGAGATTCTTACACTAATACTTCACTTGTTTTGTAGTTTCTGTTGAAAAAAAAAAAAAATCCAAAAACACACACAAAAAATCCAAGCCCAGACCAGGAAGCAAACAGCATCTAAAATAAATGACATCTATCCAAAAAGGATGATTTGTGAGGCATGACAGTTTCTGTCTGTGATGGGCATACGTTGAGTTTATATCAATTTTAGAACACAACAATGCAGATCCCCTGACAGCTCTACAGAATAAAGAGGTCCTGTGGCAATGAAATGCAACTATCCTGTCCACAAAGAGCTTTTTCAAATTCTGGACAGTAACTATATGAAAGCAAATAAATAGTAACAGGAGACAGCTCCCAGAGTCTGGAGAAAATATAGTCAGCAATTTGGGATAATAGAGGTCTGTTCTATTCCAAAAAGCTGTTCTGCAGGTGATACTTGCACATAGAGGATAGCAGTGAATTGAGAAGCAGCACAGCACAGGAAAGGGCGCTCTTCTGCCCCATCAGCACTGGTAAGGTTGTTGTAGTAGAGCCTCTGAAGCATATCTCATGCCATGGGAAGTAACAGTCCCACAAGCACTGTCAGTGTTGCAACACTCTCTGGGGGTCAGAGAATTTATACAGCACGGACACAGGTCATTTGGCAGCCCTTGGGTCCAAAGCTAGAAATCATCTGCTCATCTAGTTTGTGAGAGAGGTACACACCTCCGTTCTCACAGAAAGTAAAGGAATCTACTACCTTTCTTTTATCAATAGAATCCTCTTTTACAAAGGTACTAACTCTCCATTCTGCTCATAATCATAACAAAATTAAACTCTCTCTTTCCACTTAATGACACCTGTAAAAAATCAGATTTTTCTGATTCTGGTTTTGGCCAAAAAACTGGACCTCTGTCAGTATTTCAGAAATCTGTCACTCTAAGACTGTGCCAGGAGTAACCAGGCTACATAAATGTATTGGATACACAGTGGGAAATAAAACATTGCATGGAAAAAAAATCAGATGGGAAATAAATTATTTTAATTCCTCCTATGGTAGTACTCAAAAGATAATTATTCAAAGTGATGTAACTTAAGTATGCCACAGGAACAGGCTAGATATGTAAGAGAGCTACTGTCAAGGGTGAAGCTAAATGCAAATTTATACTGTATATCTTATCAGGCTAACCACTAAAGCCTGTGTATATTAACAGTAGTTTTAATCCTCATACATTGATGTTTGTAACAGCAACTAATGAGTGACTCTGAGCTCTGCAGCATGGATTCAACCTCCAAACATCCAAATGAAAGTATTTTTTTCCTTTAGTCTGTTGTCAGAATAATTTTATTGTTTTTGCAAAAAAAGTGCTTTTAAAATGCACTTTTTTCCCATGTGCTCTAGGCCATTTCCCTAGCTGTGCTGTCTAAGCTGCAAATTCAGTTTGATGGTTTGGAACTGGGAAAAAGTGAAGGTTTGGTTTCTAAATTCAATCACCTCCACATACCTAGTACACTAAGATAAAATAGAGAGGCATTTAAAGCATGTAAAAACTAGCAGACCCCCACCAGCTAAGTGTCCCTTCTCTCCAGATCATTGCTCCCGTGAAATTACTTCTAAAAGAAACTGTAGAAGGCTCGTATTTGGCAAGAAGACATTTCTGGCAAATCTTACGCCTCATTTTCATGAGAGACATTACCTTCCAAGTTTCAGCATCAATAAGGACATTTTCAAGGCATTATCCCATGGTATGTGCTCTCCACCACCACAGCTGCAGGAATCAGTTAATCTTTAGGGGAACCTTCACACAAATACAGTCTCTGAACTTTTATTTCCAGTAGTGCCACTTATTTCTCTGCTGCTTTTTACTCATGTTGTCACAGCCTCTGAACATTTCCTGGTCTCTATTGCATTATCACTTCTCTGAGATAGGAAACTGAGGCACAGAGAGGTTGAAGTAATGTCTGTGATGAAGACACACAATGCATTTTTAACCAAACGCATAAGGCAGGTAAGTAGCTTGCTCCATCATCATTGACCTGAGCTTCCTTCTAGGTGACTACCCATGGATGCGCAAAGCTAAATGGTCAGCTTCTTTTTCCTGTGTTCTTTTCATCTTCATTGATAAGTGATAAGTCCTTTGTAATGACAAAGACTAGATGCCTGATTTCTCTGATTTTGTAATGATTGCAAAATGTATGGCTATGCAGTAGGCTTTTTTGCCTGAACAGGGACTATGTCTTTATGAGGTATGAGTACTTACTTACAACTCCTCTGGGAAAGGAGTAATAGAAATGCTGAATGTACAGCCATCTCTGCTGCTTATTCTCCACATATAGCAGGCCTGAAAGGAGAAACAAGTGTTCAGGAGAACAGGAAGAATTTTCTCTCCAATTAATTTATAAAGCATTGTAAAAAGGTCAAAGTGGTGTGTTATTGCATCATCTTTTACGAGGTGACTAAGGCATTTAAAACCTAATTTTTGTGATAGGGACTGTAATAAGAAAAGAGAATGTCATATGAATCATTCCCTGCCAGTATAACTGGGAGCTGTACCTATCCAATCCTTCACTGCTACAACCTGAAGAATGTGATTTTTCTTGGTCCTTCATTCAAGGCTCTACTGAATATTAGTTGAAAATCAGAGGAATATTTTACCGGTAGGAAATGGAAAGGCAAGGCAAAAACACCTGCTTCTACACCTGTTACCATCAATTCCATCAGTAACTAGAAGATCAAAAATTGGTTTAACATAGTACTGGAACAATTAACGTCACCAGACTTAATATTTCATCCCCCATGTCAGTTGTTTACTATCTTGTCCTTTCCTTCTACTGTGATCATCATTTTTTAAAAAATCTTACACGTTATCTGCTTTTTGTTCAAGAGTAAAATGTTTTCTAATGACATGAGGTTATAGCCCTCAATTATCTCCTTTGTTGTCTCACCTTGGAAGAAACCATCCATTAAAAAAAAAAAAAAAAAGACAGCTTCACTGAGCTTAAGGGAAGATACTAAATTCAATGATCAAGAAGGCATATACTATTCTGCTGTAGATAGAAGAAAAGTAGTGACTCATATACAGCAGGGAATATACCAGCATTTGAATAACCAAGTAGTATAAGGCATCCCAAACCACCCTTGAGCAGTCATGAAACTCAAAAGCTCATATCCCAGATCCTTCCATAGAAATACAGAGGCCTATGTTCAATAAGCTGAGTTCAATGCGTGTTTGAAACAAAAATCTCTAAATCTGAAATTTGGGAGGCCTTTTACTGAAGGCAGGCCTCAGTTGCACTGAATGCCAGCTAAAATTTCTGATGCTATTTCTAGAACTTTTAGAACTATGGTGATGTTGTCTACAATAAATTTAATCTAAACAGATGAATTTTCTACACGAAAAACTACTGTAGCTTTCTTTATGACAGAGTCAATATATTTAATTTTCTATGGTGTAGCATCAAATGTACCAGAGCACATCAGGTCTCCTGAGAAGAGGAAACAAGCCTCCATCTGCAGTGTTTTCAAATCAAAGTTTTGCCTTAATTTTACTATAAATATTATCATTTTGTATTAGAACTAGAAAATCAACTGAATGAGTAATGAAAGCTGCAAAATACTTATGCTTGGATGACTAATCAGAGTTGCAGACTGCCTGGTTGCTTTCATGTTCAGCTGAATATTTAGAATTCAATGTTTTCCTGCGGAAAACAAGATACTCGGGGCCTAATTTGCAAAATATTTACATATCAGCAGCTTGAAGATTCTGTCAAGGAATAAGAACTAAAGAGCCTCATAAGTATCTAGGCTTTGAATTAGGTTTGTTCTTCCCTATTAGAAGTTAAGTTTTTCAAATTAATCAAAGTTGGGGAAAGATGTCACTTAAACACTGACAGTGCTCCTTCGAGATTCCATCTGTTTCAGCCTGGAAAGATTAAAAATAAATCCATAAGAATGGGTGCACCTGCTTCAGAAAATTACAATACTTCCTCTCTGAAACACTTCCAATTGAAAACAGCAGAAACATTTCTAAACAGATTTGTGATAGTTCTGTGGAAGCCATTTACTTCTCAGAAGGTGGATTTTCCTGTCTGTTTACTTTACACTTAAATCTGTGTATGACAGTCGGATATTGGCATGCTTCCCTATCTCTCAGCAGTGAAAGGCATTAACTGTGCTTTCACTGTGCAGCGGTGCCTCTACTGATAAATCTCCTTATAAAACACTCAATTACCATCTAGCAGTCTTGTATTTTCTGAGATGGGTAGCATCACATGTAAACTTTGGAAGATAAAAACATGCAATTTTAACAATGCTGAGTTCAAAGTAAATTCTGTTATCTGGTGCTATAATTTGGGAAAATTGCTTCCCTGTTTGCTTGCTTTCCATCTGGATATTTTGTTATCAAATGTCTCTTCTCTTTTCTGTCCTCAAAGGAATTTCTCTTCCTTTTCTTCACATTACACAAAAGAAGTGGAAACATCAGCCAGAAAAAAATGAATAAGAATTGCCTTTCTTCTCTTTATAAAAATGATGCAGAACTGTTCATAAAACTTAAATCTTCTCATGCTGAACTGCCTCTCGGGTGCCCTACAAACACGTATGTTAGGTATAGCAGCTGAATCTTACATTTTGAGTGCCATCAGAAACTGCAGCCCTGGTGGCCATCACCAGGTGCCAGTCCCCTGGGTGGCTGTCTTGGGAGCAGATGGGTAGAACACTCCTTTACTATGAGCAGCACTCTGCAAGTAGAGTGAGATCTGTCCCAGAGAGCACTAATAAAGAACGTAAAGCACAATATCTATACTGATTTCATTGCTGTGTTCCTTCCAGGAACAGAATGAAAGGAGTGAAGTGAGTTGGGTGTTCCAAGACACAATAAAAGTCACACTGCTTGGGACATGGTGGCTAACAATGCACTGGGCACGAGGGAGATATTCCTGAAAGATTTCCTGCCATCTCTACCATCCTGCCATCATCATCTCTTAAGACAGCTTTGTGATGAGACTCTTGCTCTGTTCAGACTCCAAACATTTGCCAAGCAGAGGGGAGATGCCTGGGGAAGGGATTCTCCAGGAAAGATCAGGATTAAGTAGCAGGACACAAGCCTAACATCAAAGACCTGCAAGGCAGAACTGACAATATCCAGAACTGAAGTGACAGGAAACAGATACGAGAAGCAGAGAAGGAAAACAAAAAATTAACAGGCAACTGGGTCAGGATCTGGAAAGGCTGAGGTTTAATTAATTTCAGACCTAGATAATTGGCTGGATATTTTGTTTTGATAATATGGAATGTAATTTGTCTTGTCTTCCTGTCATCACTGCTGCAAGTGAGTCTGAAAAAGACACTCTTGTCAGTCAGTAAATAAAGACCATCTCTCTAAACAAACAAAGAGTGGCTGGGTGCTTCATTACATTTTTTCACTTCATTAGGTTTAGCCAAGCCATTAACCAGAGCGGAGGCACTCCTATTCTTTAGTCCATATCTAGTCTGAAAATCCTCTTGCATTTCATATGTGCCAGTATATACAAAATGGGGGGGCAGAGTTCATCTATGTAGTGGTGCTTCAGCTCACGTTTCCTTCTCACACTCACGGTTAATGGAATGTGTGCACATCCCTCCTGGCTGCAACATAAGGACATGGAAGTTTCATGCAGCGAGATCAGATTCCCAGGACAGAGAAGTCCTCAGACTATTTTATGAAATGTTGAGTTTCTGAGATTTCCACAATAGAGGCTGATTTTCAAGGCCAGCTAAAGCTAATCTGTATCATCATCCTTTTTAAAAACTTGACTCCAGTATAAATCCATATTGTTCAATCACCCAGCATCCTTTCTGTCCTCATGCAATTCAGTAATGCTCAGCACTGCACTGGACTTAAATTACACCCCTCTGCTTTCAAGTATTTAACCAATGATATGCACACACTTGGAAACAAGTTGCTCCACAGTTATTTAGGACAAAGAAATCAGATTTGTTTCCTACAGAACACTTTCAGAGACTTCCTTATACTGGTATGAAAGAAAAGCAGCTCTGATGGATATCTTTGTCTCAGCTGTGACATATTTAGGGTTTCCTTCCTCTTCCCAGGAGCTTATTTTAAGACCTGTTTTGTGGCAGTCTTATTGTCGCTGCTGAACTGGGTAGAAATCAGTCACAACAGAAAACTAAGAATGCATGTTTTGAAATTCAGCTGAGAGCATCCTCTGCTCTTCTTGAAAAATATTCATCTCCCAAAAATTCAATGATCAACAATTGCAAACGGTACTCAAAAGCCATTTCATGTCACAGGATCAAAGATTTCTCTCATGGAAAATGAATAGGTACTATGCACCATGCTAGGTGTAGTCTTTTTGTCACTACACATACCACAGAAATAAAAAATAAACCAATTTTATCTGGGGAAAAAGAGTGGAAAATAAAGGAGAGAAAGAGAATAAATCAGCTTTCCAAGATCCTTCTTTTTTGACTCAACAAAACAAAAACTGACCTTTCCACAAGTCACAAAAACAGGGATAATGTGTTTAAACCCTACAGCTGTAATAATTCTAAGACGTAAAAGATTTTCTCTTTTGTGTATCTTCTCAGGCTTGGACTGATCTTTTTTCTTTCTCCTCTCAGGTCTCTTTAGTAGCCCAGTGAGCTCCAGTGACTGGTTTGTGCCATTAAAGACACATTAAAATTATACCCCAGTTTTGCCTGCTTTTAATATTTTGTTTTGCTCTGACAGCAAAAAAGGGTAAGAGTCTCCCATCTGAGAATTTCCCTCTGAGTGAATCCACCTCTGGTCCCAGAGGTGAAGGTATTGGATGGAGCAGGCAGGGACATCCATGGCTTCCCAGCAAACAGCAACAGGCACAGGCCAGATCTGTGTGGAAGCTTTGGTGGAGACCTGCTGAGAGACCTTTCCAGAAGAGCTGTATTTTCAGCTCCAAGTCTTTATCCTGGAACACCACCACTTCTGCCACTTAATCAGAGGAGCCATCAGAAACACCTAACTCTAAAACCAAAGAGGAGAGACAGAGGAGACAGTGTCTCCAGTCGCCGTTTATGGCCTAAATTTAGTACAACTTCTGCAATGCTGGAATTGGGTATTCTCCACAATAACGACCACTTCACTAAGGAATGTTTCATATTGTTGATCAGATGCATTTTTAAATGTAATTTACAAATGTAATTGTGTGTGAAAGCACAGTGCTAATTTACTTCTCATAGCATTTGTCAAACAGTCCTCCCTCTTTCTTTCATAGGTGCCTGCAGTGATGAGCTCCAGAGCTCATCTGTTAATAATGCTGACTTATAACCAGTTCCTCGGCACTCCTTTTGTTTCGTCCTAGAAAGACTAAATCTGACTGTAAATAAGCAAGCCTGAATCCTTTCCAAAAGGGAGATATCTTAGCTACAAAGTGCCATAATCTGGTATAAAACCTGTGTTGCCTGAGCCAGCATGTCAGGGAAAGGCAACTCCTGCCTCTGTTTCACCAGCTGACTCTCTAGCGCCTTGGCACTGCTCATTTAAGTCAACACCACAGCAGCCTGAAAGAGAACAAGCTTTAACATTCCCTTTTTTTAATCCTGTGTCAATAGTATTTGACTCCAAGGGAAAATCCAGCCCAGTACAACTTAGCATGAGAGATATGGTCAAACACATTCATGATTCCTTTTTGCCCTTCTCTCCACCTACGCCACCGGAGAAGATGTGTCACAGTTCCACAAACTTGTGTTTAAAACCTTGAAGAAAAAAAAAAAAAAGAAAAATGAAGAAAAAACACTTTGTCATGTAACACACCTATTTCTTATTTATCAGCAAGAACAACAGCAGGTGTGTAGAAATAGGAACCAATAAATCCTGTATTTTAAACACCCCATTGGCAAAAAACTTTCAACCTATATTGGACTTTCACAGTGCTAACCTGACAGATTTCTGGTGGATTTTGAGCAGTTACAGTTTGCAAGAGGGATAACTGGGTTATGAAGACCCCAAGCTTCAAGGATAATGAAGCATTTCCAAAAGATGAAGATGGACACTAATGTCATGGGCAGAAAAACTAACCTCCTTTTTAACATCCTTATTCCTATTTAAATTTTTATTAACTGGTCAGAACTCCTTAGATTCTAAAGGCATCACATTTTAATGGTGTCTGCATTACCTGCTTGTTGATTTACAAGTGGCTTCCTTTGAGATGGATCCAGACACATCCTACTCTCACAATTACAATAAAATTCAAAACTCTGTACAGTGAAGAGACAGTAACTCCTCAACTGACAACATGCAGTACAAAGCAGCTGGAATAACAATATAACAATAAAGCAAAATAGCAGTCGTCTGCTGGGCAACCATAAACCAGGAGCTTACATCTGTACAGAGTGACTATTGAATATACTGAATATGATTGTCGATGGACAACTAAGTCAATACAAAAGAATACAAGTAGAGTCATGATGGATATGCACAGCTATTTTATCTGCAGATAAATGCAATGCATATGCCCTCCCTGAGAGGAAAACAGAAAAAATAAAATGACAGATGATTTGCATACGAAAAAAAGTACCAGTGAACACAAGTTACTCTAATGTAAACCTAGGCCTAGTGTTGACTTAGTGAGCAAGCTTCAGCAGTCACATATCTTGCTTGCTACATAAGGACTGAGGGAGTGGAGTCAGAATTGTACTTCAGAGGGCACAGTGGTAGTAGGGAAGAACAGGAGTGCATCACAAAGAAATAAGCTGGTTTGCAGTCACAAGCAGGCAGCTGAGCTGAGCCAACTGGCCACCTGACGGTGAAGGGTTGTGGGATGAGCAGCATGTGCAGAATAACAGATTTCTTGGCAGTCAAAAGAGAAACGTGAGATGAGCAAGTGACAATCACATTGGTTATTTCTTGGAGTGCTGGGTTTGTACTAGAAGAAATGCATTTCACTCTGACCAAGGATTCACATGGGTATCTTCTCATTTCTCAGGTTTGCAGGGTACCAGAGGGAACCTCAAACCAACACAATTTGTCTCAGTGAAAACAAAGCTATTCTTGAAACAAGTGCTCATCTTGAATACCTAGAGAAACGTAGGGAGAATTTCCACAATGAATGTGACCAAAAGGTGTTTCACAATTATATGAAACAGTAGACAATTAGGAAATTGAAGGACAACAATACACATTTCATCCATTAAAGTAAGCTATTTCTTCCCAGCAGGAAGTGGAGAAGTAGGAAAATAATACAGTCAGGATCTAGGGAACCTGCTTTAGCAGGTTGGACAGTGATCTCCAGAGGTCCCTTCCAACTCAATGATTCTGTGATTCAGTGACTTCAGGAGAACAGTCACACCAATAGCTCTGCTCACTGGGAGCAAGATTTTAGCCACAGTTTGTAAAGTGAAAGTGTTCCTCCTAAAAGATAAAAATGAAAGTCGTAGCAATGCATTCTCTCATGAAACCAGTGTAAAATTGTAAAAATGTCATGTTCTGTTACCCAAAAAACAGTTCAACAGTAGCAAAAGGCAAAGAACAATTCCAAGATTCAAACATGGAACTTCACAGAAAATGGAGAACAGAGGTTAAAAAAAAAAAAAAGAGGAACACATGAACAAAAGATAACCTAAATCCTGAATCATAGAATACAAGTATTTATAAACAGAGATGAGATTCCCTCTCAGACTTCTCCAGGTTGAACAGCCCCAGGTCTCTTAGCCTTTCCTCATTAGGAAGATACTGCAGGCCTCTCATCATCTCTGTGATCTTCCACTGGTCTCTCTCTAGAAGTTCCATGTCCTTGAACTGGGGAGCCCAGAACTGGGCATAATGCTCCAGGTACAGCTTCACCAGAGCAGAGTAGGAGTGGAGAACCTTCTTCAACCTGCTGGCAACGTTCTTTTTAGTGCACTCCAGGAATACAGCAGTAGCATCTTTCTTAAAATCCTCCTCTAACTAAAAGTTAAAAAAACTGTGAGTTATAAAATACAAGCTATATAAAAATAAAGCAACTAAACCCATAAATCTCTTAGCATATTGCAGTATTGAATAAATAACAGAGTTTTCTCTGCAAATGCATTACCATGGATTTACGGAAGCCAGGGTTATTTCTTTGCCAGAAGAGAAACACGTGGATGCAAATAAAGGACACTCAGTCTTCATTGCCCTTACTTCCATTTACTTTGTTGATGAAGAATGTTAAAAGGCAGAGACAAGAGTTTATAAATCATGGGCTTTTGCTTTCAGAGGTACAACAGAAGCTGGCTGAAGCACTTCTAGGTTGCCTTTAAGGCTGCAAGGGGCCAGGAAGGGCCTCCCACGTCAGTCCTTACCTTTGGCTAATGCTACATAGGGAAAGTAATTTTAATTTCTCTGATAACTCACTGATGCGCTTACTGAAACTGCTTGTTTGGGTTACTGGAGACACTGAATGCTGCTGGTAGTGAGTTAATTTTGTTTATCTAGAATCCGATTGTATTTTCATATAAATCAAGTGATACTGCTCTGACATTAATACAATGGGATTTTTTTAATATTCTTTCAGAATAAATCTAAATAAACAATGTAACATATAGTTACTACTTACTATGTATGTTTTTTTTTTTTCTTTTCCTAGTAAAAAACAATATTAAAAAATCCAATTCGTGCAGGCTATGGCAAACAGCCCCTGGTTGAAGTGAAAACCAGCATGCTGTCACACAGCTTTGCCAGGCCAGGGCATTTATGCTCTGTTGTGATATTCCCCAGACAGCTCCCACCTCAGGGCTGTAACAAGCAGTTTCAACGTTTACCATGGAGAGAACATAAGCTCCAATAGCAGAGTTAGCTGGACCCCTCAGCAGGTGCCTGCTGAGACTAACTTTACTGGGCTCCAGGGAAAGCAGCCACCACAGAGTCCTTCCTGACAAAGAGAGAAATAAGCTTTCAATCTACTTCTTCAGCTCCAAAGTGAAAGAAAAATATTGCTTGCAGAATGCCTAAATCTAGACCCAGTGATCTTTTGACCACTCTCCTGCTCCTGGATAGGTGTCCTGAAGAGAAAGCTGCACAAAACTTTGCTTCTAATATACCTGTGTGCAAGGCTTCCACTACATTTCTTTTCTGAAAGAAGAATGTATTTCTCTCAAAGACAAGACACATAGGAAGGAAGAGGAAGGAAGGCATTTTGTATTATAAATGTGTTTCTCCCTTTTATGAAGAGAGAAAGCAAGTATTTTGAAGTCAACAGTTATGAGTGATAGCTCTTAAGAATCTTCAACTCTGCTTCAGTAATAACAGAAGTTATATTGATAGTAATGGAATGTTTTTAGAGTGTGAAAAAATCTGTAAACATCAGAAGACAGATGCTTTTGAAGCAACTAAAAGCAATATTTCAGACTCTTAGTAGAAGCTCAGACTTTTTTTGTTAAGTCAATTTTAAAGGTTTATTCTCTGATTTTTATTTTATTTTATTTTTTTTTCAGCTGGATGCTGGTTAGTTTTTTGCCTTTCGAATGGTTATTTATTTCTCTGCCTGGTTTCTTGAAGCACCAGCATACGAACATCTGAATTCCAGTAGGCAGATGTATATCAATGGTTGGAGTTACTAATTTCCCTACGCAGTGCAGCCACTTGTAACCCACTGCCATATGGCTTGTTTCTCTCCTCAACTTCTGTGCACACTTTCATACATATAAATACACACGACAGTCAATTTATTTAAAATATACCCTCTTTCTGTGAATGTTTTTCTCAGTTGGCACCATTCATACATCTGTTTTCTCTCAAGTATTTTAATGGGGAAAAAAACCACCACCACCACCAACAAAAAAACCCAGCAGGGCCCAACAACAACGTGGCAGCCAGGAAGGAAAGCAGTGCTGCCTCCCACCAGGATCATGGCTGCCCACAGGTGAGAGCACTAGAGTTTCAGGCAACATGGGGGACACAGAAGCACTGCTGCCCATCTGTTCTTAACTACAGGAATTCTGCAGTGCCACTTGAGAGAGACAGACAAAGCTTTGGAGGGGGCTGTCCCAGTCTGCTCTGCACTGTGCAGCTTCACCTTGGGCACTGTGTGCAGTTTTGGATACCACAATACGAGAAGGACATAAAAGTCAGTTAGCAAGTCCATTTATTTTTCCTACCATAGAAAATCGAGATTTATTAACATTAAAGAACTGAGCTGGAGCACTCAAAGCCACGTAGACATGAAATTTTGTGGCAAGTAGCTCCCTTAGCTTCAGCACTGGAGACCTTCCAATGTTTTAAACATGGAGCTGCTGCCATAAAAACAGACATGGTAAACCCATTCAAATGTGCTGAATTCACTTTTTTTCTTTTTTTCTTTTTTAACTTTTTGATTGATTGTATATCGAGGAGGTAAAACAACTTACATGCCACTATTTTTATGAGACACGAACAGAGCAAACAACCGATGTATTGACATCCCCATGGCATTAGGGTTCAAACTTTGAGGAATGTAACCATAAGAGATTGTAATACAGTGCTACTCTCTTCTCCCTCCTCCTGAGCAGCACAATGGTTGGGGGTTGCAGTCAGGGTGTAACACTTTCATCTCTGTCTCTTCCTCCTCAGTCACTTACTCTGCCTAGTATGAGGTCCCTCCCACAGGATGTTACAGAAGCACAGAATCACCAAGGTTGTAAAAGACCTTCAAGAACATCCAGTCCAACCATCCACCTATCACCAGTAGTACTCACTAAACCATGTCCCTCAAAACAAAATCTAACCGTTCCTTGAACACCTCCAGGGTCAGTGACTCCACCACCTCCCTGGGCAACCCATTCCAGTGCCTGACCACTCTTTCAGAGAAGTAGCATTTCCTAATGTCCAGCCTGAATCTCCCCTGGCGCAGCTTGAAGCCATTCCCTCTAGTCTCATCACCAGTTACATGAGAGAAGAGCCCGACCCCCAGCTCGCTACAACCTCCCTTCAGGTAGTTATAGAGAGCAATAAGGTCTCCCCTGAGCCTCCTCTTCTCCAGACTGAACAATCCCAGCTCCTTCAGCCGCTCCTCATAAGGCCTGTGCTCCAGACCCCTCACCAGCTTTGTTGCCCTTCTTTGAACACGCTCCAGGGCCTCAATGTCTTTCTTGCAGTGAAGGGCCCAAAACTGGACACAGTACTCGAGGTGTGACCTCACCAGAGCTGAGTACAGGGGGCAATCACTTCCCTGTTCCTGCTGGTAACACTGTTCCTGATGCAAGCCAAGATGCCATTGGCCTTCTTGGTCACCTGGGCACATTACTGGCTCATGTTCAGCCGAGCATCAATCAATACCCCCAGGTCCATTTCCTGTAAACAGTCGTCCAGCCGCTCCGCCCCAAGCCTGTATTGTTGCCTGGAGTTGTTGTGACCAAAATACAGGACCCAGAATTTTATCTTGTTGAACCTCATTCCATTGGCTTCAGCCCAGCTATTCAGCCTGTCCAGATCTCTCCGTAGGGCCTCACTACCCCCAAGCAGATCGACACTTCCAGCCAACTTGGTGTCATCTGCAAACTTACTGAGTGTGCACTCAATGCCCTCATCCAGGTCATCAATAAAGATATTGAAGAGGACAGGCTCCAGCATCGACCCTTGGGGAACACCACTCATGACCAGTCGCCAGCTAGATTTAGCTCCATTCACTGCCACTCTCTGGGTCCGGCCCTCCAGCCTGTTCCTTATCCAGCCAAGAGCGTACCCATCCATGCCACGGGCTGTTAGCTTCTGCAGGAGAATACTGTGGGAAATCGTGTCAAAGGCCTTGCTGAAGTCTCGGTAGACTACATCAACAGCCTTTCCCTCATCTACCAGACGGGTCACTGGATCATAGAAAGAGATCATAGAATGACTAGGTCATGTCATCCTTCCTGAATTGATCCTTCCTAGAGGCTGCCTGCAGTTCTTTAAGCACTGCTTCAATGTGAGTCCATACCACAGGGTTCATCCTTCAGGAGCAGACTGCTCCAGCACAGGTCCTCACAGGTGGCAGCTCCCTCAGCCCTCCTACCTCACCATGGGCTCCTCCAGGGGCTGCATCTCCTTCAGGCCACATCCATTGCTGCACCACCAACTCCTGCATGGCTGCGCATAGAAATCAGCTGTGTGATGCCTGTGCGGTGCAGAGGGACAGCCAGCTCTGCAGAGGGACATGGGCCTCTCCTGGGCTGCAGGGACATTCTATTTCATTCCTGGAGCACCTCCTGCTCTGCTCCTGCACTGATACTGGGAGCTGGCAGGGCTGTTGCTCCCACATTTCTCAATCCTCTCTCCTAGCTGCTGTTGCAGAGCATATTTCTCATTCTTAAATCTGGTCTCACAAAGGCACAACCAGCATCACTCACAGCTCAAGCTTTGGCTAGCATAACGACAGCGGAAAATGTAAACTGACAGAAAGGAAGGAAATTCAGAAGTTATAGTGATAATAATGGCCATCATTGAAACAAAGCACAGCAAACTGAAAAAAAATATATATATATATAAGCTTCAATTTCATCTGCTACTCTCTCAGCATCTGTTGATTCATTAATGAAGAGCCACTTTCTCACGTAAGACATGTACAGACCAAACCCTTCTTACTCTTCACTCTCCGCCCTTGGGTTGAGGTTGGATGTGCAAATCAGTTCAGTTTAGAAATATCTATCCAGATATCTCAACAGAAAACTCCTTAGCATAATCAGTATTATTTTAAGGAACAGCTTATTTCTATTTCTCTGTTTTGTTTCAATAGCATAGCAAAGATGAGCATTTGAAATAAATAGAAATCCTTTACAACAATTTAAAAACTTTCATTATTAAATTTGATATTTTTTCATTTAAACTTGTAGAAGTATACATGATACATTCCAAATACACAGCCAACCAAGTGAAACACTGCAAAAGTACATTGAAATAAATAATGCACGTTTTTAATAGTCCAATAGTTTCTCAGAAATTTCGTAAACAAATTGTGATTGGGACATCTCAGAAAGCACCATCTTAAAATGTAGGATTTTACTTCTTGAATTTTTACCAAAAAAAAAAGAATGGTTCTCAGAAAACTGTGTCTTAAATATCCCCATTCTTTACTTTGTATATGCCTACAATAATATGCTAAACAAATAAGCCTTAAAATTAACTGAACACAGAAAAGGAAATGCTGATAGTAAGCATCTCCCTGTGGCTTGCAGCCATTTAATTATAGCAGCTTGCTGTGCAACAGCATGCAAGGTTGCTCAAGGCAGAAAATCTTTTACTATGTCCTTAACTCACAGAGAAAGTGAAATAAAAGAGACTGACATATCCTTTCTGAGAACACCATAATCATGAACACACGAGCAACATGGAACATGAGATGAATCTCTCCCCATGTTCAGTTGTTCCCATGAGAAATCCCCTGAAATGGACACATTGGGGAAGCACATATTTAGTCATTACAGATTATAACACAGTCTGAGAAGAGCTGATTATTTTA
Source organism: Phasianus colchicus (assembly GCF_987193195.1). NCBI lineage: Eukaryota > Metazoa > Chordata > Aves > Galliformes > Phasianidae > Phasianus > Phasianus colchicus. The sequence continues at coordinate 77,821,026 of NC_143438.1, forward strand.
CTTGACTTTGTTTCAGCTGTTCCAGAAGACAACAGAACTATGTTTCCAGATATGTATGCCACATCAAGAAGGAATTTCATAAAGACCTGAAATTCTCATCTATACTCAGGTTACTAAGTAATCTTCATATAAATCTCAATGCACTTATTTTATGCTGGAAAGTAATCAGCTGCATGATTTCTACCATGTCTGTTTGGCATTATTACTCAACATGAAATTTAGTCGCAAAAGTTATGAAACAGTCATACATTCACTGAGGCTTTTTAACAAGTATTTCCAAGACAGTTTAAACAAAAACGCATGAGAAGTGAAGGTTTGCAGTTGGAATCCATTTTAACATACCCAGGTAACAAAAAACTTTTCACAAATGAATATACAAAATAACAATGACATAAAACGGAGAAAAATCAGGCTCCCTGGAAAGCTGAATTTGGAGGGTTTTTCTTTTATTTTTCTTCTGCACAACAACTGCTCATCTCCCTCTTCCCACCATACCATTTTATCATTTCACTGATACAAGTCTGCAGAGTGTATGGGCAAGCAAAAACAATCAAAATCAAGAACTTGGTAGTCCGAATAAAAAAAAGACATTTTCTTCTCAATATATTCTTGCAGAGGTCAGAAATAATATTAACAGATGCAAACTCCTAGGACACTCAATGTGCTTCTCAGTACTCTGGTACCACAGAACATAGCAGGTTTTGTGACAGCACAAAATCTACTCATTAGGCATCCTTTGCAATAGAGTTGTAAGTAAACTATGAGAATAAAAATGGAGAGGAGGTGGAATTCTCAAAACTGACCCTTTTTGGTTTAATTCTATTGACACTATCACTTTAAAATAAGAAAGAAATATTCAAGAACAGTTTTTCAACAAAATTATCCATTCCTGTTTGGTAAAAAGCAACTTTAAAGCATCTTCATGGTCTGTGCACTCTAGCATTGGACACATACCACATTTGGACTTAAACATTGGGTACAGAATAGTTAAGAAATGACATTATTTGTGGTAGTATCTAAGGCAGCAGCTGAACCTTCGAGTTTCCCATCTCAAGTTACAATTCAGGTGCATTTTCCGTTAGCTATTTTCTAATTTCAAATTATTCATTTAAGTACACCTTGAAATGAAAATGACACATTGAATGGTACGAATCAAAGTCTTACTGTATTCTTAATCATATCAACGCCAGCAACTGAATGCATTCACTCCTATTCAGTTTAAAGAAAATTTTACTGGTAGTTATTTCAGCATCTCTTAAAATGTGAATAGATTCCATTACAAACATGTGTAAGTCACAGAATTTTACACTATCGTTTTGGATATACAATAAAATTATTCCACTTGAGTTAAACTATTTTTTGGCCAACAGTATGTGAATTTGGATTTTTTTTTTAATCACACACAACTCCTTACATTGCACACTTTATGTTTGTAACACAAGTCTGTATTTTCTTTATCTGATGACTGTTTTCAAAGGTAAAACTATTGGTTAAAATCAGAAGTGAGATCTTAAATTTCAGAAGTCCAGCAAGTGGTCACTGGAAAAAGAAATGCATAAATCTATTCTCTTATGCAAGCAGCAGTCTCTAGAAAGCTGCTAGCAGGCAAGGCATTTTTATTTGTCTCCAAAAAAGCTTAGCTTAGCAACAGTGAAGATGAAAAACTCTCACTGACTTACAGATAAGTTCTAATGGAAAGAATCTGTTTCCCCTGTAAAGTATCTCTTTTTTAAACTTCAGCAAAATGTACTGAACTCCTCAGATTATTTACCTGGCCATTTCTTTAACAAATAAACATAAACTACAGCAAAAGATACTAATTAATTTCCAGCATTCACTTTTATCAAAAACAAGGTTTTTGTTGTGAGAACAAATAATCTTTCATTTGTAGCTTGAAAGCCTAAGATTGGATCGCTGGCTTCCAGAGTAGTTACTAGCTGCTTAGCAACCTGTCCTACTTGTCTTCCTTCCTTCCTGTTGTAGAGAACTGTTGACAGAGGAGTTGGCTGGCGATAGATGAAAATTCGCCGCAAGCACTCACAAAGAGCAGCATAGGAGTAGTCTGGGGCACAAGCCATGAACTTCTTGTCTTGTTTTGATGCTTGAACATAACCTGCACAGCCCAGAAAGATAGACAGAAAGAGAAATGTAATATACTGACCTCATTAACACTTTAAATGGCTGTCAAAATCAAGCTTAGCTTCAAAAATAACAGGCAATTACTAAGAAAATTTTGAATTTGAGACTAAAAAAAAATTGGTAACACACAAGTGATTTGTCTACAGCCAAGCCGTGCTTGCACTGTAATCTTTTTCCAACTCTTTGCCCCACACATCTAATTGGTGCACAAGAACTTGAGATGGATCAACTATCTCAAAATGATCCATAGAGAGGCTCCTTCAACAAACTGCAGTAACAAGGGGCAAGATCAAACAGTGCTCCTTCAAAATGTACTAGATGATTGGAATTTACTTGTAATCAGCCAAATGTCTATTCAAACCTTACTCCCTTTTCTAGAGAAAGTTGACAGAACAGATATCTGGAGCAAAAAAATCCTTGATCCTTTAGGTTTCCCTTTGATTCCTTCTTAAGTTTCTGTCCAAATCTTGGACTGAGAAAATAAAATTAAAAAGAAAATCATTCATGTTCTTTGCATTGCTAATTAAAAATCAATTCCGAAAATCAAAAAAAAATAAAACAGAAAAGAGCACTAGTATTGTTGTTTTGGCCACTACAATTAATAATGTAGGTTTTGGAATTTTAACATAGAAAATATTCATTTTTACTATTAGCTCTTGCAGAGCACTTCAAAATTTGGTTGCAGATAAACAAGCTGATAGTTTACATCATCTTTGGCATATAAGAGGCAAACTAGGTTAGTACAAAGTAATCCAGTTAGTAAACTTCAATATAATACAGAAGAGTGACTGTAAATAGGGATAAAGATGTAAATAAACTTTTTTTAAAAAAACACCATAGGTACAAAAAGCTCAAATATATGATTATTTTCAAAACAATAGAAAAACGTCATGAAAACATTACTTAAAATTTCGCATAGAAACTTGAAACAAGCAATACTATGAAAAAAACTAAAACCTTAGTCCCTATCATCTACTATTTTCCAGTATAATTAAATTCGAAACAATTAAACAAAGAAAAACTGTGAAATTAATCTCTTCTATTAGAAAACTAAAATATTTAGAGCTTAATATGGCTTTAAGTGAAAACAACATGCTACTTTTAAAAATTGTTCATATATAAAACAAAATGCATTGCAAAAAATCCAGAACAAATCCAATTATCCAATTAAACAGCTTATCTTCCCTTTAGTTTTAGAAGCAGGCCAACAATGATGAGGTAAAAAAAATGCATTTAGGGGATGGAGGAAACTAACTGGCACACTCATGACATTATTAAAAGAATAGGTCAAGACCACACCTAGAGAAGATGAAGACTGTAGTTGTCACAGCAGACAAATTCTGCGCTGGATTAATTTAAATGAAATTTGATTATCTCCATTACTTAATAGGTACAGCACAGGGGCAGGCAGACTATTTTGCTTTCTCTGATACAGCAATTATTACTCTTGTATCTATATAAATTCAGTATTTTCTGCTTTTGAGCTTATTATTTCTGCTTCCAACAATGTCTGAAACAAAATTCCTAAGCGTGAGTGCAAGGACTTATCAACCAAGACAATGACATGGGAAAATTCTATTGACCACTTACCATAAGCACATACAAAGCTAGACGTATCATCAATGAACTGATGCTGTTTCCCTGATTATTTCTGTGTCTAAGGTGCTGACTGTTCTTTTACAAATCCTTAAATCTGCATCATTTATCCAAGGAGATCTCCTTTATTATTGTGCAGTACAGTGCTTGCATCCTGTACATGGTCTGAATTGTCTCATTTTCGCCAAACACTTCTGATGTTCTACTCTTTCTAAAATTAAGCTAGCATTCTGTTACGTGACAGAATTACAGTAACTTTTACTTCAAATTTAATTAAGTGAAATATCAACACAAGCCATACTGAGTATTCAAACAGGATGTCTCAGAAGAGTATGACCCATATGACAACTTCCTACCTAAAGCATTAAAGGTTGCAATGTGTTCCCACATGTTTTGTGGCTGATCAGAGTGGGGCTGCCAGAGAAGAGCATCAACATCATGCCTCAGGCAGAAACAAGGCATTTCTTTGGGATCCGCAACAACTGAGAAAAGATACTGATTGCTTCCAAGATTAATCTGAAAACAAAAACAAACAACAAAAAAAAAATTGATTCAAAGCATGAATAGCAGATTCGGTCACATGAGCTGCCAGAGTTACTTATTCAACAGCTTAACGTTTGCTGGTTGATAAAATGTTTGAACACATTATGCTGATCAACAGTTCAATACACAGCAGGTGGCAAACATATTTCAAACACACGTAGTTGTTGCTTGGGAAAACAATTAAGGAAACATTACGTCCATTATGCAAGCAAACAGGAAATGTGTAGAAATGCTTTTCTAGGATGGAGGACCCTAACCTATAACTTTTGATTCTCTCTTTAATTACAACTGTTTTTCTGCATTGCCAAGAGAGAAAGAAATACTGTCTCTATGCAAAAACAGAAAGAAAGAAAAAAAAAAAAGAAAAAAGAAGAGAAGTTGATTTGCACTGGAAAAAGAATTAGAATACTAAAATTAAGAAATGTCAACAGTTTTCTATTTGCTCACAATCAAACAATTACTAAATTTCAGATCAGCACCCAATTCATCAAACATATCTAGATTGACAAAAACATTCAATAAGCACTTATATTCACAAGGAATGATTGTAAGAAAGGCAAGACAAGCATAGCTACCTATCCCAATTCAAACTAAATACTACAATTAGTGGACAAATGAGGAAGCAAAAATTCCTTCTCTGTGACACAAATAACCCTTAAGGACAACTGCTTATCAGAAAGCAGATTTGGAAAACTGATGTACAGGCTGAATACTAAAATACTCTGACTTCCCAGCCTAAATTCCAAAATATTCTCTTACATGTACGGAAACAGATTATCAATAAAGACATATTTTGCATTCAACATCACTAATTTTATTAATTAACAAATGAAACATAGAAGTTTTAGAATTTGTCATCATGGAAGAGTAATAATAGTTTATATGGATATTGAGCTTGCTGCAATAACTGATTTTGCATGTGAAAATAAAAGATCTGTGCAGTACTGGTGTGTCAAACTTTCTACTATCTCATGAAGTAGCGAGCACACATCTTTTCAGATGTAGAAATTGAGGAAGGTTACTTAAAACTTCAGTCTGTAAGATGCATCCTCAACAGTTTTCCTAGAGTTTTATGAAGAAAAGGGAAATTAGGATTCAGAATCTTATTCTGTACCCATGACATTTTCTATACAACAGAGGATGTTGTTCTAAACATACTTTAAATGACACAAGGTAGTGATGAGTTGCAACACCAGTGCTTAGAGACATCTTGAAAAAAAAAGCTTAGTAGAGGCATCTTTAAAAAACAAATTAACGGAAAAAAAATCAACTTAACCTGCAGTATTTTGTTTCTTCCCTTCAGCAACAGACCAGATCAAGTCCTAACTGAACTACAGTAAGGTAGTAACTTAGCAAAAAAATGCAACTTTCTAGTAGGCTATATGAAAAGTTACTGAGAAAAATACGAGGTATGGAACAAGAAAGAATTCTAGGCTCCTCAAAAGGACTCCTTTTTATCATTATTTTGGCATAACTTTGCTTTTTCAATCAGCTCGTTTGTGAAAGTATATATACATATCTAAAATCACGATAAGAGCAGCCTCCTTTTTATATCAAAATGATATTGAAAGTAATGCTTCCTATTTTACAGTGTCAGCCCACAATGTTAGAAGCGGATCCCCTTACATGTTGTTGCTGTGTGACAGCAGATGGCAGCAGAGGGACAGTCTGATAAAAAGGTGTCTGACATGGAAATGTGTATTAAGCAAAGGTGTATCTCTGAATTCCTCCAGGCAGAAAAAATGGAGCCCAATGGCATTAATCAAAGCTCACTGAGATTTATGGAGACCAAACAGCAGATGTGAGCACAGTGAGACAGTGGGTGGTGTTTCAGCCATCATATATGTGATTTCAAAGATTTGAACAGATTTGTTCTGATAAAAGAGTTCACCTTTCATATTAGAAAATGAGTATTTTAAAGTATTTCAGTAATAATTTGCAGCACTTACCACGTGAGTAACCTTCAAGGTATTGCCGTCAAATCTGCACAAACTTGCGCCATCTTCAAGAAAAGCATCACATTCTTCTAATTCTTGTGCATTACAAGGTGGATTTTCCTTTTCAGGATCTGGATTCTGAAAAAAAAAGGTAAATTAAGTATACTTAAAATCTGAGTCTCTCTCTCTTGTATATTTATTTATTTATTTAACAGAAGACACAAATATACACTTTCTTATTAATTATGAATTAATGTTGCTTCTCAAACAAGAAAAATGACACCATTTTGGCAGCTAGTATAGTCTGGAAGTTGAGGCCAAACAATGTACAAAGAAAGACAGAGCACTACGACTCAGTTCATCTGACACGGAGCTCTTGAATTCATGTGGTCATTTCTGCATCCATTCAGTTGATTAGTAAGAACTTTTATTTTGAATCAGTATACAAAGTAAAAGGAGTTCAGCACAGGGGTTATTTTTGTGCGTTTGTTTCCTCACATTTGGATGCTATGACAACCTAAGTTTAAAGAAAACTGACAGGAAGAAATGACAAAGAAAGTTCCTTAAATGACAGAAAACATGAAAGGCATCATATATGTGTAAGACTTAAAACAGGGCAGTATAAACGTTGGGGTTCAACTCTCCTCTGCCAAACATTATGATTTATTGTTCTTATCAGAAAGCTTTAGAAAAGAAGCTTTCAGGTAAACAGCATTATAATAAACACTTGAGATGACTGAAAATAATCCATGCTTTTAGTATACATATATATAAGTATACTAAATTTCACTGAAACTAAATACTGAACATTTACTTTAAACAAATAACTTCCCAGGGTTTTTATTATTTTTGTTTTCTGTGATAATCACTGCACACAAGCTGAAAAGTTGCAACAAAAATCATCTTAAAACAGGTTGCAAAAGCAAAAATTTGAAGTTTAGAAGATATACTACAGTATTTTGCCCACAAATGGTATGTGAGAAAGGAGTGAAATCAATTTAAGCACTAAACAGAATTTACTTTAATTTTCCAGCCTTCTTCAAAAAAGTAGTAATCCAAAAGTACCAAATCAAGATCCTGAGAGTCACAGTTCACAAGTTTTAGATGAGATGCCAATTCTTAATTAAACCAAAATGTTAAGTATTTAACAAACAGCAGTTAAAAATATATTTAAAGACTTTCTCTATAACCACATGCCAGAAAGTTCATGAGTCACGCCTTTACAAAAAGCAAAAACTTAGCAAAGCAAGTCATTTACACTCAGTTAACATAAGACAAGCACAGCATCTCTAGAAAGACAGCATAAAATTGTTGCTAATCTACTGATAAACAAGAAACAGACATCCTTAAAAATTACTTCAATTAACTGCTTTTAAATTGGCCCATAACAAGTGGTGGGAACAAAATTTTTCAATTTAATCAGACTTCTATATTTTGGTGCAGAGACACTATTATGTATGCTAAATTCAGTCCCTTATAACCATATCACAGTTCAGAACACAGTCATAACTCCAGTGCTATTAGGTAACAATCTCAGATGAAATTGAATGTAGTCTAGGATTCTGAACAGTAAATGAACTGAAAAGCTATGTCATTTGGATATCAAGAAAAAAATAATACATAAATATGCAAATATGTTAAATGTTTTATTTTCAACTACTTACCATTACTTCGGAAGTCAGATGCATCAGAGATTCACTTATTTCAGCGCACTGGGAAGAATCCATAATGAATTCCCCTTTTTTGTCACCAACTATTAGCTCTGGCCATCGTGGTCCCTCATTTTTCTTAATTAGAAAAATTTCCAAGCTAAAATGCAAACAGAAGGCAACAAGTAATACATGAATCTTTTTCAGATGACAGTCAAAAAAAAGCTCTGAAAGTAGATTTGAGAACTGAATTGTTACTGAAAACCATACAACAGAAACAATTAGAATTCACCTTATAAAAAATAAACTATTTTTCTAAAACTATACTTATAAAATATTAACTGAAAATATTCATTTAAAAAAAAAAATACAGACAAACCCGGAGGAAGGACAAGTGATTTCTCAAAGCCAAATAAAACAAATAAAACACACTCATGCTTGTGCAAAGCCTTGAATTTCCTACTTTGATACCAGGACAATATGAAAGACAGTTATACATACAACTTATTTTTTAATAGATTTTTTTAGTTTGAGAAGGCTATCCTATGTTACTGTATAAAACAGCTTGTCATGTAACTTCTTAAGAAACTAACTATAAGAAGGAATTACTTTCATAACAAGCTAAAGAAACAGAACTCAGAACTGCAGAAGCCAGCGAGCAATTTTCAGCAGAGAAGGTAAATGCTTGAAGCTCAGTGTCTAGCAATAAATAAGTCAATTCCCAGGAGGCCCAGAAGCCAGGTATGACATACACTTTGAAATCAATTCCTAGCAATAGTAAATCTTAAAATCATACACAACACCTTTTGTTCTCTTTAATTATCCAAGTGCAGCTTTCATGGTCCACAGATGAATATAATTTTCCTTCCATCAAAGCAGGCTGGTCTTTCAATGTAACACATATGTTGTCAGGGGAAAAGTGTACTTTTATGTCATCCTTAGTGATGTCCTGAGGAATGTGAACTGTTATTGTCAGATCATCTGCAGTCTGTTGCCAGTAATAGAGAGGGTCTACAATTGAAAACACACAGCAAAATACCATCTACGTTAAAAATGTCCTAGATTCTACAGCATGTAATGCTGGATGAGACAAAACTGAGACTTGGGAAAGAATGGAGATTAACTTCTATTGCAAACAATTTTCTTAAAATACATCCTGATTATTAGACAGAAACTTTTTTTAAAACAAGTTAATTTGTGTCACTCATCTGGAAAACAACTTCTGTTAATGTCTGTACTCAAATATGTTGATGGAGTTATCCAAGGACATTAGATATTACTCTACAGTTATTACAGCCTTATGAACTTGATATCTAAAGTGTATTTCAGTACACTGAAGCATTAGTGATCAATAACTCAGTTAAACAGACACCTGACAGTTAGAGCTGGAGATTTTTATAGGTGCTTTCCAACTGAAATTATTCTGTTCCATAAAGAAGGCTGTGACAGCATGACTGAGTAGTGAAAATATGCTCACAGAAAACGTAACTGCAAATGTATTCATTTTCTTTTAAAATTTCCTTCAGATTAAGAGGAGAACTAAAGTTTGGATGGACTCATTTTCTGAAATGCTTGAGAAGCTCTCCACATTGTCACAGTTCAATGTTTGGTTGATCATGTCAGCAGCTGAAGCTCTGGAAGTACTCTTACACTGCTGCCTGTTACCATGAGTTTCCTGTCTGAAGTAGAATAGTCACAGATGCTACAAATATGATTCACAGAAACTGTTAAGATGAGATGTGATAACCCTTAAAATTCTTACCTTTGACACAGACTGTATCTGGTCTTAATTTATAAGAAAAAGAAATGAGACCAAACCAAATGTCCTAGATTTTTTTTTTCCCTTTGCACTACCTTCTACACTACTAGTAGCAATAAAGCACGTATAGGGCAGAACAGGAAAGAACAAAGGAAAAAGCCAAAATGACAGTGAGTGACATAACCACCTTAATACTTCATGTATTGTTGTAATCTCTTCTAAAAGTCAGAATTCTACTGCCAGTGCATCTTGTTTCATTATTTGGTATCTATTTTGCCTGCAGTTCTATAGAACCGTGCAACTAAAATGATAGCCTACACTAGGTTTCTGAAGAGACAAACTCCTTCTTAAAGAGGAATTAGACTTCCCTCTGAAATCAAAGTTCACGTTTCAGTACTTTCTCTGACATTACATTTCTGTGCCATCGTAAGATCTTGCTGCTCCCCGCATCACAGATGGCCTTCCTGAGCTGGGAAACAACATATGTGCACACATACGCATTAAGTGAACTCTGTTAGGAGCTGGTATTGTGCTAGTATTATTCAGTTAAAATAGGTTCAGTAATGAACCTCTCATAATCAGAAACAAAAATCAAATCGGAAATAACTCAATGCAGCAACATAAATATCCATATTACAGAGCTGAGTGACATTTAGGATTAAAATTTAAGTTTATTCATTTTGTTCTGGTTTTGTCAGGTCAGTTATTTTTTTCTAAACTTCTTTCTTAACGAAGACCTTTACAAGATTCTCATTCTTAAACAAACAAACAAACAATTTTGTATTTCTATTTGAAAGGAAAGAATATTTTACACATCAGACAGATCCTTCTGCTGAACAACTCCTTGGGGGAGCTTCATTCCCAACTTTTTGGGTGTCATCTCCTTGTTTTATCTATGAAGACTACTACATTTGAGTACTTCAACTAGATGTTTGAATTTAGGCAGCCTAACTTTTGTCTAAACTCAACTGTTAGCAAATAATCAGTACAGTTCTCTTGACAAAATGCCTTTATCCTTTATCCTTTCTATAAAGAAATTCTTTATGTGTCTCCTGTGTCAAAGTGTTTCCCACATAAGCTTATGCACAATATAACTTCCCAGGAGGAAAACAAACATATGAAAGTCCATCTGTCCATAAAATAAATACATAAATAAATAGATCAAGGGGAAAAAAAAATAATTCAGACAGATATTAAGACTAACATTTACTAGGATTTCCAAACAAGCTCTTTTCTTAGCCAAAACAGAGAACAATCTATTATAAACTGTCAAATAAGGTTTACCTTTCTTTTCATTTGTTGTTTTCTTGTCGTCATTTTCTTCTAAAATTTCTTCCTTTTCCTGTACAAATTTGAATGGTTTGTAGGAAATAATCATTAGACCATCTCCACTTGGCTCTATTGATGCATAATGGGGGACAGATTTTCCCTGTAAAATTCTCCTTTTGTAGATTTCATACCTATGTTCATCTATAAAATGAAGAAAAAATATTTGAGCAGTAATATTTTTCTAGGGGATGAAATTCTTGAACAAGAACCTCATTACACTTAAAAATGCTAAGCAATCCTACAAGTTAAATAACAGTACTTTAAAAGGAAATCTCTTTTTCAATGACTTTAATATATATGTAGTTCCTAAAATTAATTTAACATTGTCCTTTTTTCTTATGATGTCTTCTTTAATTATAGCTAGCCCAGCAATTCACAAAACTACTCTCAGTCTCTGAAGAAACAGGCCTTTCAAATATTTTTAGAGCTGATACAAGAGCTTGAGAAACAACAACATAGCTTCTGGTAACACTTTACCCATAATGGAAAATGCCTGCCCTCACTTTTGAAGGCCTGTGTTTTACAAAAGCTGAGGAGATCCTAGTTGTCAGTGACTGGCATCAAGGACTGTGCTCCCTAACATATGAGTACCGGTGACTTAAAACATAGGTAAAGTGGTAGGTTCTAGAGTTTGTTGTTCCTTAATTAAAACCTAACTGGACTCAGAGCCCTCAGTATTTGATCAACTCTTTGTAACAACAGATTGTACAAATGGATTTTTAGCAATTAACTAACAATATGATAAAATTCTGACAGGTGATAATATTATCTCTAATAAAGGTTTGATTTTTCACATATATCTTTCATCTCTTCAGTGAAAGAATTAGCTGTTCTTGTGACTACAGCTTTACTTGAAACAAAGAAAAAAAACAATACTGGGAATTTATTACTAGAGACATTAGACAAGACCAGATCACAATGGTAAAAATTCTTCGGTACCACTCTAGCATTCCAAAGTGTCCAGGTTCACCTCAGTGTTAAGTTTACAGAAATACCAATGTCACAGTACAATACAGACAATAATGGATAAACCAGGTATAATTTGGGTGCCCTTAACAAATTATCTTACATGGTAAAAATTAGTTTAGAAATAGAGTAAGGAACAATAACCAGTCTGCAGTGTAATTCTGGTCCTTGTTCAGTTCTGGTTCTGATTCGGTTAAAGTCCCCTCCTCTGTTCTAAAAAGTGTAAGCAGGGAGCTATTAGTAGAATAGACACAGTCATTCTAATCCAAGGCAGAACAAGATTTCATCTAAAATCTGATGAGAATTTTGTTGGGATGCAAGCATCAGAAAATGAGGAACAATCAACATTTAAAACAATGAATAAAAGCATAATAGCTGTTTTTCTTTTGCAGTGTTTTTTTGTTTTCGTACAGTTTTAGGTTTTTTTTTTTTCCCCTTACCCACCAATAATATAAATGCAGAACACTTACCCGCTTTGTTCATCTCCACAAATGTAACCCATTCCAAAGTAATATGAAATCCACTTCCTTTTGTGTCCAATTCATCTTTTTCTACCCTAAGCAGCAGCACAGATACTGAATGTTTATCAGATTTTACAAATGAAACACTGTGTACTATAATAAATGGACTGCCTAGCTCTTCATTAAACACAATCTGGAAGACAAAATGGTGGTAAAAGGTTAGTTAAAATTAAAAGACTCAAAAATTAGTGAAAGGCTTCAAGGAACATTAAATCGATTAAAATTTGCTCGCCACAAATCTCATTAACTTTTGGTTAGCTCTGAAGTGGTCATGCAGTTGGACTAGACATTCCCTGAAGTTCTCTTCTAACAGAACTATTCTATGTATTTCTGGTGCTTCCTCCCTTGGCTATCAAAAAAGTGTTCTGAAGTATCTGTATTATTGTTTATATTATAGAATCATTGAAATGGTCCATTAGATAAAGCACAAAACTCTACAAAAATGTCTGCACTAAAGCACAGGATAACCAGCTTCCTTTTGACTGAACTCTCGAACTGTGCAGGGGAAGGAGCTACATAACCATGCTGAAATCCTCCACTTCAGGCACTTGACTTCCTGCCAATATTAAAAACTCCTTGAAACTGTCCTCTAATTAAAAAGTTGCATGAAAATGTGGTAATTTAATATCAAATTCATCTTTCAGAAATGAAGAGAAACAACAGACCAAAACTTATAGTAGCTAAAGCTCAAGATGGTTTAAAATAAATGATTTTGTAAACTATTTAATAATGAGAAATGTTACAACCACCAAGTTAAAAAAAAAAAAATACTAAGCACCAGTAATTTTCCAGAGCTAAGTGTACAGCATGGAAATTTTCTCTCCCAGAGATGTGGAAATATTACAATTTAGATTATACCTACTCTACATAAAGCCTTCGGGGTTAATTATAAAAGCTTTTTAATCATCAGTTTTCCTTAAGTTTTATTCTAGTCACCATGGACACACTTTTAAGACAGGATAAATTAAATGGTGAACATTTCAAGTGCCATTACATCAGCACAAGCAATCTAGAAGCCTCCTAACTTAAAATGAAAAGTAGCATTTAGCTTGATTGACATTCAGGCATTTTAAAAAATATTTATTACTCCACAGGTCAGAGGAAATAATTAACGATAAGTGATAGTGGAAGGAAAACCTAGGCTGACCCATCATAAAAATAGAGAAGGGAAAGGGAAAATGGTTCTTATAAGAAGTTCAGCTTGACAGGTGTGTAGTCACCTATTCAGAAACACTCGGTCTGTTCAGCAAATCTGTTTAGACAGATTCTTTTCCAGTCAAAAGGCTGTTTCCATTCAACCATTTGAATTTTACTTTTTTTTTTTTTTTCACATAAAGAAATAATTCACATGATCTTTATGCTTGGACACAATCCTATATCAATGCCATAGAGTTAAGATTGAAAGCTTAATTTTTCATAACATTATATGTGTGCGATTCTCATATTAAATGCAGAAGTAGGAATTATTTGGTAAATGTACAATTCTTTAATGTGTTATTTTAAGACTTACCTCCCACTTTTCTGATGCACTGTTTCCACGCTTGCCTGACTTAATTAAATACAGTCTTCCTGTTCCATCAGAAATGGTAACCCACGTGGAAGATGAGAAGTATATTGAGGCACAAAGGCGATTATCGTAAGCTGTCAAATCTGTAGGTAGCCTGAAAACTTCTCTTGGCTTTTGCAGAGCAGTGTCCTATAAGCAGAGTCACTTTATGAATCATAGAATCACAAGGTTGGAAGGGACCTACAAGATCATCTAGTCCAACCGTCCCCCCTTACCATCACCACGAAGTTCTAATCAATTTCACCATTGCAGAAAAATGAACAACAAACCTCAACAGCAATTCACCAGTTCACGTAACTGAGCCTACTGGGAAAAATGTAGGTAGGCAAGCATCACTTCCACATATGAGGAAAAGGTGGTAGAATTTTAGTATTCAATCTGTTTATTGAAAACATAAGTGTTTTATAATTGGTATTTCAACACCTTTTTTTTTTCCTTCAAATTCAAAGTACTAATTTACATTTTTCATTTTAAAAACTTTTACTTCTTTTCTCCTAACATGACTGTATAATTTGTCATTCAACTCACACAATTTAAATCCCAATAAGAACCTGGAGACCTTGAATGAAATAAAAGCCATAGAATTGTACTAAAAAAGTTCATTTACAAGGACTTCTAAACTAAAACAAACTTTAATCCTCTTTCTTACTCAATTGTGCACATATATACAACTCAGAAAGAGCACATTAATGCATGCTAGTGTGACATGCACTTTTTTTTTTTGAGACTATCGTATTAGAGACAATTTCAAATCTATTATTTTTTCCAAATGTTATTAAAATCAGATATGCATCTAGAACATGTTCAAAGTTAGGCAAGATAAACTGGATTGGGATAAGTACCATTTTAATAAGCATCAGTAAAAAAGATCAGATGACAAACAGCCTGATTGTCTTTTGGGTCTACTTGAATTCATGTTAGAGATTACTGTTCCCTATGAAAAGGCACAAGGGCAATTCTGAAATCTGCAGTAGAAAAGATGAAAATTAGATTTTATAATTACTAGTAGCATTCAGGGTCACTCTGTAGATTCAGCTGCATCACTAAAACCCTTCAATTATTCACCTAATTTAGAACACATTCAGGAAAGGAGAATGAAAGAATTATAAACAAAGAAAGAAAGAACACACTCACACCCAAGCACTTTCGACATTCTCATCTTCTACTAGAATATCTTAAGGTTTTACTGAAAGGCAATATCTTCTGAAATAAAAGCATTCCATTGTAAGAAGTTGTATGACTATTGTGAATAGGAATGAAGAATGTAAATTGTGGAAAGAAAAAGCTTCAGGCCCAGCACTATGAATTACAGGGATATGCTATGAACACCACAGAAGACCACACTTCTGACAGCCTTCAAGTGAATCATAACAGTAAGCTCGAATTAGTTATGGATATAATTTTGTTTTAAAAAACTATCAACTGTCAATCATTTAATCTTCTAACGCCCACATTAGATTTATCAACACTGAAGAGGAGTGACAGGAGTCAACAATTCTGAAAACTTTAATTAAAAGTCTTCATATCACAAAGCCTCCCACCTAAAAGGAAAAAAAAGAAAATGTTCTTACAATAATCTTCCTTTTGATGCTCACTAGTATAAAGTCTGCAGATAACACTAAAATGGGAGGAACTGTCGACACTCGAGAGTAAAGAGGCCCTGCAGAGAGCTGCTGACAAATTAGAAAGCTGGGCAATCATCAACTGTATGAAGCTGAACACGAGCAAGTGCCAGATTCCATGCCTGGAAGAGGGCAAACCTGACTTTGTACAGGCTGGGGAATGAGAGGCAGGAGAGCAGCCCAACGGCAAGGGATTTGAGGGTTCTGGTTGACTGAAGTTGAATACAAGTCAGCAGTGTGCCCTGCCAGCCAAAAGGACCAACCATGCCATGGAGTCCATCATGGCCAGCACTGCCAGTCTGGCGAGAGAAGGGATTGTTCCACTCTGCTCTGTGCTGGTGTGACCTCATCTCAACCACTGAGTGTAGTTCTGGGCATCACAACATAACATTAACGGATGATATCATCTTAAACACCAAAGTTACAAGGTGAATTTGTCATTTAGGTGTAACTGCAACAAACCTCCAAACAAAAATCAAACTTGCAGGAAAAATAGGTTTCAGAACTATATGAAATTACTTGTTAAAAAAAAACATCTTTCAGTTTGGATTTGGGATAAGCAAATTAACCTGCTTCATCATCAGCTAAAGAGAATTCAGTACAATAGTGCCTTCTGTTAACTTGTAAACTGTACTTACTTAAAACAACATTATTTAAAACATACATTTCACTAATATATGCACAGGCACTTTTGAGAAGAGAAGACTTGTTGATGTTTCTGAACAGAAATTCCTCTTTATACACGTGCAAATACATTTATTCTGCAAAACAGCACTGTACTGTAGATTAGGACACAACATGGCAGCCATTTATTTGACATTCTGGTAGTACAATAGTACGTCAACAAAATGTAACTTTCTTGAAAATTTTTCTCTTGAAAATAAAAATCTAACAGCTGCCTCGAATCAGTTAATGACAGAACTATTTTGGGAAGCATCTACATATTATTACCTTTGTCAACATAGAATCCTAATAGAATCATGGAATCATGGAATCCTTAGAGCTGGAAGGGACCTTTGAGGGTCATCTAAACTGATTCCCCTGCAATGAATAGGGACAACACAGCTACATCAGGTTGCCCAACGCCTGATCCAGCCTTGCCTTGAAAGTCTCCAGGGAGACTAGTAACTGGTTATAAATGAAGCACTGTTATTCAAATTAGCTAATATACAATTGTGGACTTCTTTTCATTCTTGATAGATGAAGATGTATTTGATTCAGAAGGATTGAGTCAAATCATCATGAAAACAACAACAAAAAAACATTTATTGGTAAAAAACTGTAAGTACACCTTTATTACTCATTAGGGTACAAGTCAAAATCATCAGTGAATTAATCTTATTCTAAATTACAAATTCAGAGCTAAGAAGACATTGTGATAGCTGTAAAATTGCCACGGATAAGTCTTCTGTTCCTTAACAAGCAAGGACTACAACTGTATATACCAGAAAGACGGTACCCATGCAGCCATGTTTTCCCAGCTCAAAAAGAAAGAATGGCTCTGCAGTGGAATCAGGGCACTTAGGCATTCAAATGCCTCAAAAAAATTGACTGTGTAAGGCAGCCAGTTTTATCAGTATAAAAGCAGAGAACAGGCATGTTTTTCTGACTTGGTCTAGCTTATTCTCTATTTCAAATTTGCCCAGGGCCACAAGTGCTTTTTGCCTCCAACCAGCCATACACTGATTAAGCTATTAGTCTACATGTGCTTTCATTTATAATTCTAAATCACACAGCTTTTCTCTCCTTCTATCTACAGTGATTGGATTTTCAAATTAGCAAACATCAAGCAGAACAGCTGAGAAACCTCTGGCAATTGCATAAGGAGTTTCTGCTCTTTTCTTCAGCTTGAGACCATATGTTTATCCTCCCCATGAAGGAATAACGCGTAGTATTAATACAGTGCAATACTAGTAAAATACTATTAATGAAAAATTTCAGAAATTTTCATTTAAAATCCTTTCATCCCTACTAGCAAACCCCATTTTTGTCAATCTACCTCTCCTCCTGGCAGTAGCTTCCCTTCCAGTTTTGCATGTGGAATCTCCTTGATCTGTTTTCTACCTTATCAATCTACACTTATTCAAATTCAATTATTTTAAAAATAAGTTTCTGCTTACCAGAGTCACTGACAAGTTCATAACCCTTCCAAATTGGTCAATGTAGTAAACATTATCCTGGTACCAGGAGTCAAGGTGAAGATAATTATACATGCCAAAAGCACGCATGTGGTCAAGGGTATATTGATCATCACGAAGTTTCACTTCTGCTACAGCTAGAACACGAAAAGAGAGAGAAATCATTTGAACAATATTTCTAAATAAATAATTTAATAAGTTAACGCTTAAAATAATAGTTTTATAATAATTCATCTGTAGCCTGTAGGCCTAGTTTATTTGAAGAAAAACATATGATACATATATAGTTAAACAACAAACAATATCACTATGAACTTGGAAAGCAGGTCCTGCACGCTGAAGGCCACCACAATCACTCACCACAGTAACGTCATAACCATTGCCATTTACAGAAACCTACACTGACTCTTCCCAACATCTGTTCAGGTCTCTCCATTTTGTCAAATGCCCTCACAAAAATGGGAGCACAAAGCAAGAACCTTGTAAAATTTACTTTTTAGGCTACTTGTAAAGACCACAAATCATTCCTGATACATATACTGTAATAAAGAAAACAAAATAATTCTGCTCCACCATAAGTCTAAGCAAACAATGGACAAAAGAAATATCTTCTAACTATGTGAATTTCATAATCTTAAACTCTGAATCATGCTATCAACAACTGCAAAGCAAACAATTAAGACACTATTAAGCATAATTAGTACGTGGTCATTACTGAAAAAGTATGTTCCTAGCATCTTCATTGAGGCTGAAGAAATCTACAGCAATCTCCAAGATACCATCAAAATTTCAATGCAAGTTTTCTCTGTCTGAAGGAGTCTGCAAAGAATGGCTGTTCACTAATAATAGTGCTTTCTTCAGGATAGGCAGCATGCTACTTGCAGCCACCCATTTGAGCAAATGGAAAACTTCTCCACAGCTAGCAGTAATCTTAGCTGGAATTATCTGCATAAAACTAAGCAAGTTATTTAAACTAGCTGCAACTCCGTCTTCCTACTCTGCATCTATTCAGAGACTGAATAGTTTCAACATCTCAAAATACAGAAAATCTCCAAGTTCAATTGCAGACAGTGGCAAAGATTTAGCAAATCCTTCTAAACTGGTCTCCAACAGACTGGAACTGCTCAGTCTCCACTACTGACATCCCAGGATCCATAGTTTCTCTGTAAGAAGTATATTTCAAATTTGACATAACAAGAAAAATCCTTCAGAAAGCTACAAGTAAACTGTCTGCCCATGATGAGTAAGCTTCAGACCCATAGTAAAGGGAGGCTAACAAAGCGATGAGAAGAATATAAGAAAGAAGGTTTTTTGGATATAAGAGAGAAATCTTTTACAGTAAGGGTGGTGAGGCACTGAAACAGGTTGCCCAGAGAGACGGTGGATGCCCTGACCTTGGAGACATTGGTTGGATGTGGCTCTGAGCTAAAGGTGCCCCTGTTCATTGCACGGGAGTTGAACTAGATGACTTTAAGCCTCCCTTCCAACTGAAACAATTCTATGATTCTAAGGTCACATTAGTTATTCTAATTACCACTTTTACAACTTCCACATTTTTCTTGTTCTGCTCAGAAACACAGCAAAGTAATCTTCACACCATGTTCATTGGAACCATTCACAACTCTAACCAGAAGTCCTCATCTTGGACTCCTTACACCCTTCTTTAGCATATATCTAAAACCTACTGAAGAAGCAGTATTTTATTTTACTTATGGCAATGATTACTTCAAACTGTAGTTCATTTTCCAAAACGACGAGTTCCACTGAATAGCCATCACAACACATATCACCGATCGGATAATCGCTATGGGCTCAAAACTGATCCCATTAGGGACACTGGCTATTAACAGGGGTCATAGAAAACTATGCAAGACATACTGATTAATTAAGAATAAATATTCCAGTCATACTGTATAAAACATTTGTAAAATGATGGCATAATTAGCAATTAGTCTCCTAATCATTGTTGATGTTTGCAAACCAAGAGCATTAATTCCACTCAACTCATCTCATTATTCATATTAACCACAATGGAGAGATTTCAGCATCTCTGCAATTAGTAATTACTCTTTCCTAAGATATGGCTAGAAGAAAAAAGCTACAGTGTTAAAAAAAAAATAAAAGAGTTAAGAAAATATACCTGCCATAATGTGAAAGATGCTACCACTCCAATTTCTACTTTAACTAATTAGAATATTCTACAGTAAATTACACTGTAAAAAAAATTAAAAAGTTGTGTTATGAAAATGTGTTTTAAAGCTGTTTGGACAAATAGTCTTTACCACAGATATTTTTCCTAACAAGATGAAAGGTGATGTGAATGTTCTGTAAACAATTAAAGACTAAAACAAATATAATCCAAGATAATTGTTTCTAGTGAAACCAAGTATATATCATCTCCTTTCTGTATAGACAGGTATACTTACAGTCAAGAACTAAATTCACATGCTGAAACATATAAGTGTTTTCAACACAGAAAAGCTAAGGTTGTCTTATTTTGTCTTCTACCGTTCCCTCCCCCCAGGCACATTGCTGCTAGTAGAATTTTAACTAAAATATATATAAATATTGAAAACAGTTAAAACTGGCTGCTTCCTAAAGCAATTCAGAAATCTTTTTGGAACAATACACCATGGCTTAGCTGTAAGATTATAAACTCTATAAAGGATGAAAGAACATGAACAAAGTCCCTGTCCTTGAGTTTTCCAGCTGGTTGTTCTTACAAGCCCTGCATAATAAGGAGTTGGTAAAAAGAGACCCAAATCTCTTAAGATGAATTATGCAATTAACTCTTCATAAATAGAAGTCAGAAACTATACCATATGTGATTTTAAACCTGGAAAGCAAACAAATGTGTACTGGATTTCCACGTAACACTTCAAATATGGTTATCAACAGCTTACAGAATGTATATACATATCTCTGCCAATAAATCATTAGATTAATTGAGACTTGTTCTGTGATAAAGTAAAATCTGTGCACAAATGCCATCTGCTTCACATATCATGTGTTTATCACATATCATAGTTTATAGGAGATTTTATACTATGATGGAGTTACATTCCTTCCTTTCTGCAGCCTTCCCAGTTCAAGTTTTCTTGACGGTCCTTGGAAAAAATGTGAAAAATTAACAGAAGATAGATCTGGCAAAATAGAAGCTAATAAAATGAAAAGAAAAAAAAGAAATACTTAATGAGAAAATCACCTTATTCACATAAGGGTTTTTTTGCTTGTTTTTAAAAAAGGAACTGAATCTAGGACAGACTAATTCAATAGCTCCAATAGTTCAACTAACAAGCAGCAATTTATGTCAGCTTCTCCTACAGAATAATATACAGCCTTATTCCAATTTATGATAAACAAATCTGCACTACAGAAACCAAAGAACCTTAATTCATACTCTGTCATACCAGTAAAGAGAAGGAATGTATATATAAATTAAATCTTAGCTTTCAGTATTATTACCCAACAACTGCATTGAGGTGTGGTATTTCAGCTAGCAAAATTATGTCACTTGTCTAGAACTGTATGTCACCAGCTCCATAATTGAAAAAATAATTTGACTCAAAATATTTCCCAGCTAATTAAGCCAAGATTTTCACTAATACCAAGTCTACTTAAAAGCAAGAGGAAAATGTACAAAGCAATTCATAAGAATCAATTAAAGGAACAAAATATCCCTAACCTAATCAGATCTTATTACCCTGCACTGAAAAAAAAAAAATCTCCTCTGCATAAAAAGTAAGACTCATACTTTAAATGAATAGGGAAGCCCTGGCTTGTATCAGGAATGGTGTGGTGAGTAGGACTAAGGAAGTCATCCTGCCCCTGAACTTAGCACTCGAGGCCTCAGCTTGAGTACTGAGTTCAGTTTTGGGCACCTCAATACAGAAAGGACATTGAGGTGCTGGAGCAGGTCCAAAGAAGGGCAACAAGGCTGGTGAGGGGCTTGGAGAATATGCCCTACGAGGAGAGACTGAAGGAACTGGGGCTGTTTAGTCTGGGGAAAAGGAGGCTGAGGGGAGATGTCATTGCTCTCCTCCAATACCTGAAAGGGGATTGCAACAGAGCAGGGCTGCTCTCTTCTCAATGGTGACAGGATGAGGGGAAATGGCCTCAAGTTCTGCCAGGGTAAGTTTAGGTTGGATATCAGGAAACACTTCTTTACAGAAAGGGTTGTTAAGCACTGGAATAGGCTCCCCAGGGAGGTGGCTGAGTTACCATCCCTGGGTATGTTTAAAAACCCTTTGGCTGTGGTGCTCAGGGACATAGTTTAGCAGAAGGTTGTTAGAGTTAGGGTAGCTTTAAGGTCTTTTCCAACCTGAGCAGTTCTGTGACTCTATGATCAGTAGAACTTGAAAAAAAAGAGTGGAAAATCTGTGAAATAGTAAGTCTGCACTTTCATATTTTCTACTGAATACATCACAATTACTTCAGAATACTGCAAGATATGTAAACTAATCTTAACAATGCAATTTATTGGGACACTGCACGTTATATGCCTCTATATCATACTTTGTTTTGCAATGCCACCCAGTGGAAGAAATTTAGTATTTCATGTACACTTTTTACTAGCGAAAGACAGTCCATTAATTTATTCTCTAGTATCAGTGGTCAGCACACATAGATCCTTCTGTCTCGGAATCAGTTTTCTCCTAACAAGCATGTTTTCACTGTTAATAGCAGCATCATTTTGTTGCTAACCAAAAGTATAAGACTTTCTTAGCATACTGTAGCAGGTGTTAATAGACTGAACGCAGAAGTTTACTTCTAACAAGCGCAGAGCTTGCTGAAAACAAGCGTGCTTTGCCTACAGATACCATTTCATGAAGTATTTTTGCTGGATCAAATTATTAACACAGATATGAACATACATGGCATCTATTGCACACTCAAGTGAATCTAAAAATCAAACAATACCCAAAAACTGGTGAGGCATTTGTGAGAACTTCACTTTCAAAACAGCTTGTAAGCTGATTTGTGCCTGCTGTAGGAACCCCCTTCATTAATAATAGTTAATACCTATACATCATCTTTTTCCTTCTCTAGAAATTAAAGTACAACACAAGAACAGTTACAAAATGGCCTAAGACCTAAACCTAAATATCAGGAACTAAGGAAAATAAGGAGAAAAGCTAAAGAAAAGGAGGAGAAATACATACAACGTTTAGGGTGAAGAGCTGGGTATTAAAGCAATAATCCCCTGGGATTCATTACTAGTTGAAGTACCAGGATGAGAGAGTGGAAGTTCAGGTGAATTGGAAGAGAATGGGTAGCAACTAGGCAAGAAATGGGCAAAGAACAAGCTAATTACAGCATCTAAAAGGGAGTGTATAATAACAGAATTTCACCATTCTTTTCCACCATTATTATTTAAGAAATTCACTATGAACTTGTTCTCCACCATCAGATCTGATAAATAAATAGAAAGCTATTAGAAATTTCTTTCTGCTTCAGTTGCACATTTGACTAGCAAATTCATGGGAACCATAGTTTGACAGTTGCAGACAAATTAGCAGTGAATACTAAGCTTTGCACAGTAGTCAGAAAACGAGGACTGCTGTAGTCCACATGAGTGTGACAGCCAGCATAAGGTGTCCAGCAGCTGCACATCCACCTTTTCCAATAATGTAAGTCTGCATCGATTCCATGCATCAATTTTTATCTCATTTGGTTCTACAGGTAGCTCAACCCATAACTTCTGCCCAACATGCAAGTCAAAGTATGGAAGCAAGCCCTCAGTCTAACATAAATGCAGACCACTGATAGCAGAAAACACAAAGTTCAGGTACGGACCATCTCTGCTCTAAAAGGAAAGCGCCCTGAAGTAAGCAGAAAAACAGCAGAGAGAGTGAGCCAGCAGTATGGTCCAAAGACAGGTTGAAACGCAGCAAAAAAACATCATCTAGAAGTTCGATTGAGGGCTTGGTTTGGTTTATATTTCATGTTAGTAATCAAAAGAAAAACAAAAAAGAAACATAAGTGCATGTACACAAAAGCAGAGAACAGAATAAGCAATTTGGTATTTATGATTTAGCCGGACTGGCAAGTAAGGACTGAAAACAAGTCTGGATCTCTGTGTTATAGTAAGAAGACCAAGAAAAGAGCACAGATACACACCGAATTTATATCACAAGCGTTACAGTAACTGTTATGCCAAATGCCCGAATGGACTAGAGGCATTAGAAGCTCCACAACTCAAACTCTTTAATGAAAATATCGAGTTATCATCAACTTAAAACAGGTGTGCAATACACATATCTGAGAACCACAAAGCATCCTTGATCGCCTTACACGCAAAACATCACAGTAAGAACAACACCATGACAAAGGGCAACGTTCCACTACATAGAATGTTACTCTCATTACACTTCCCAGTGTACAATGGTATCACCTCATCTTCACTCACTCATCCTTCAAGACACAACTCACAGTGTACCTTTCCGCCCTGCTATTAAAATAATGTACTGAACACAAATCTGCAGCAACACACAGCAGGTAGCCCAGAAGTCAGGTGTATCATCCAGTGACTATAGAGACCAGCCTGCCCAAGCTGCATACTACAGTGTTCTTATAAAAAAAGGCCACTTCATGCACCTTATAACTGACCCACACGTCATGCACCAACAAAGCCAGAAGCTGACAGAGCTTAGGGGGCAGCGAGATAGGCATGCACCCCATACGACTCTGTCAGCGTTCTTCTGGGTGAAATGAGAACTCAGTGAATCAACGCGCAACAGCTCAGCACCTCACATGCCGATACTGCACAGCAGAGAAAGCAAGGCCATGAACGGTCTGAGCATCCACGTCTGAACTACGAGCAGAGGAAGACAAAGGGCTTTTATGCAAGGGATGGTAAGGCATTAATTTCATACGTATGCCTCTAATTCCTAAGTATTCGTTCCAGACTGCACGCACCGAACCGCCCCGGCCGCCGCCGCGGTCCAACCGCGCATGCCCGCTCCGCGGCCGGCCGCACGCACGCACAGATCCCGGCTCGGCTGGCAGCCCGCTGCAGCGCAGCGCCGTGCCGTGCCGTGCCGTGCCGCCGCTCGGCTCCTCGCGCGGCAGGACGGCGCCACCGCCAGCCGCGACGAGAAATCGGGCCGAGCCGCGGAAGCGCCCCAAATCACCGTCCCCGCTCCTCACCCGCGTCCAGCTCCAGCTGGTAGCAGGCCAGCGGCTCCAGGGACAGCTTGTAGCCCTCGAACTTGGGGTCCAGGAGCAGGCGCTTGGTCTCCAGCGAGCAGTGCGCGGCGCCCTCCATGCCGGACGCGGGCAGCGCGCGAGACCGCCGCGCAGCACCGCGGGAAGAGCCGCCCGCACGCTGGGAGCGGTAGTTCGGGGCTGAGCGCCGCCGCGAGCCGGGAGCCGCGGGCCGAGCCGGGCGGAGACTGCATTTCCCGGCGGCGCCCGCGTTCGAGAGGACGGAGCGGGCTGTGCGCCGTGGGCCGGCGCCGCCTCCTGCTGCCGGGACTGGCGGCGCTGTGCGGGCTGAGCTGAGCGCGGCGCTCCTTCTTTCCGACCGCGCTGCCCGCGTGCGTAGGTCTGCGCCTTGCTCTTTATTTTAGCGATCTCGGCGCTGCTCGTCTCGGTCAGCCTGACTTCCGTGCAGGGTGGTGGAAAACTGAGATTTGCAAAATGAACAAAGATGCGCAGATGAGAGCCACCATTAACCAAAAGCTGATAGAAACAGGAGAGCGAGAGCGGTAAGTCCGTGCTGTAAGAGGCCCTCAGCATCGGCAAACGTGTGGGGAGCCTGGGTCAGTTTAGCTCCAAGATCCTCAAATGTCTGAGATACTCTGTGTCATATAAAACTTCATGACAGCGTTTCCTTCTGAAGAGTTTTATTGTAATGTTACCCTTTAAGGTAGAAAGTCTGATTAAAATAATGGACAGGGAGTGGTTGGCCTGAAACTCTGAAGCTTTTTCCATCCGGTATGTTGTGTTGGAGAACTGCTGCCTTGTACACAAATTGCTCTCCTTCCCTTCCCTCCTTTTCCTCCTTTTTTTTTTTTTTTTTTTTTTAATTCAGTTAAATTGTGTTGTGTTGTGACCTGAGAAAGAGAGTGAGACAACCCATTCATTTTTACTTTTAAAGTTTTTGTGTGTGCCTTCTTTTGTTAAGGAATGAAATATGCAGGGGGTTGCATAAAAAGGCACTTGTGCAAATCACTGTATGTCCCCAACGAAGACCAAGGAGTGAATGGCACGGTGTGGTACAGCAGCTAGTTTTCAGCCTTTTGTTGTCTCCTCAGTCAACTTGCACTGCATTCAGATATCATTAGCCTGCTTTTGACTTTCCAGTTCTCCTTCTTTAAGTGCAGTTGTAACACTGTGTCCCAAAAGCTGCATTTCCTTCACTGTTCTATACCTGTGTAAGGAGGAGACCTCTTCCTAGGCCATGACACAGCCCTGTACCTACTGGAACCTTTTGGAGACTGACGTGTTTCTGTGTTATCTGCTCACTGCAACCACTGCCTTGGAGACTTCACAGAGCTTCAACAAAGCACGCCATTGCTTCACATGGTGCTGGGGCCTATTTAACTGAAGAGTTTTGACAGGATGTTAAAAGCTGTATTACAAACCAGCTTGATCAGAGACAAAGCGCTCTGATTTCTTGATTTAAGAAATACCTGAAAGCAGCGACGTTTACCTGTATAATTACTCTGCTTTCAGCAGTTTGTCTTCCTTCTATGCACTTCATAGAGTGTGTGTGTGTGTGTATAAATATATATATATATATATATGTGGTGCGGCATCTTCCTGCACTTTGTCTCTTCTGAAAAGCAGAATTTTGCTGGAGTAATTCAGAATGGTACAAGATAAGCCGGCATACTAGCTCATAGGCAAAAGGGTAGATACGTTACTTTCATCTTGTTTCTTCTGTTTTTCAGTACTGTTTCTTTTTCTTTTCTAGTTTGCTTTCAGTATTCCTTTTCAATGTATGATCTGCACGTATCACTGCAGTAGGTGGTTGTACATCTTGTCCATTTATAGTCTAAATCCTTATTTCTTATGCTTAAAATTTCTAGGAAGCACTACAGCTTTTTTTTTAGTTTAATTGATACAATTTAGTAGAAAAGATTCCTTTTATTGTTTTAACATCTAGATTTCTGTTGTTTAATCAGTCAGATTTCTCATTTACAGTTTGAGATTGAAATATTAAAACTCTTTTTTCAAATAAAAAGAAGTGCTAGTATTTTTCTTTGCTGCCCCAAGATGCAAGTTCCCTAACCCTTCTTTACCCAACACAAAGTAAAACGCGACTTGAGAGACAGTGGACAACATAAGTGGCACCAAATTCTTCTTTCAGAAAGGAGAGCAGGGAAGTTTTATTTATTTTGAAGCTCTGGTTTCAAATAAACTATTTTGACTTTGAAAGTTGGTGTTTGTGTGAACTAAGTCAATTTAATTGCAATCATTAAGGTTGGAAAAGACCACTAAGATCATCTAGTCTAACCACCAACTCACCATCCTGCCCACTGCCCACTAAATAGTGTCACCAAGTGCCACGTGTATGTGTTCCTTGAAAACCTCCAGTGATTCATAGGCTTAGATTCTAAGTCAGCTTCTTCTCATAGTTTTCCATACACAGTAAACTGAAATCTGTAGTAATTCAGGGTGAACTTTGAATGCAATGCAGCCATTTCTGCTGCTGTCTTGGAAATTCCGCTATGAGTAGCGATGGCAACATATTTGAGCTTGCTAGGGATGGTTGCTGTTCCTAACAAGTTTGTTTATTGCCTTAACAGCCTTAAAGATTTGCTGAGAGCCAAGTTAATTGAATGCGGCTGGAAGGATCAGTTGAAAGCGCATTGCAAAGGTAATGATCAAATAACTGGCATCCTTTGTGGGCAACTGTGGTTGTGGCCAAGTAAAGGTTTTAGATTTAGGCTTTACTGCCTAACAGTGAATTTAAATGATGTTTAGGGAAGGGGAAGCTATCCCTGTTAGTTGGTTTCACATGCAAGAAAGTGTCTTGCCATATTTGGAAAAAAAAAAATCTTGAAGCCTTCTTTTGATTTGAAACTTATTAAGCTCCTGATAAAAGTATTGGAATTGGTACCCTAAATATTCATGACCATACAGCTTTTTGTTTAGAGGGAGATGAATTCCGTGCTACAGGTGGATAAAAGCAGGAGAAAGGAAAAGGGAGAATATACAGTAGTACACAACTTAGAAAAGTATGAGAACTGTGTCATCTGTGTACAGGTAAGAAAAGAATATGTTTGTACTAGTTTTGAACAATTATTAAATAAAATAATCTACCTAAATGTGGAAAAACAAGGTGATGAACCATTAAGTACCTAACTTTTAGTTTTCAGAAAACTTTTTCATTACTGCAATTTACTGACTTGTAAACTGTTGTTTTAAAAATAGTATTTAAACCTCCCAAGAGTATTACTAAAATAACATATGCAAATAACGTGTCCATTTAGCATCTGCTTTAATTCTGATTTGGTCTGTTAACCAAATATTTATAGAACTGTGTTTGCTAAATCGCTTGCATAGGTGGATTTGCAAAGAAGGCTAGAAATGATGAATGCCTGATACCACTGCCAGAGATTACCCATTTGTATAGTACAGATAATGAAAGGAATGTTTGTCTGCCTTCTCAACTGTACACTTTATAATCTGCTGTTGTAAAGTTAGTTGAAGTTGTTGGGTTTACATTAGGACTTAGAACTGTAACAGTGTCTGCTGAGAAGGCAAATTAAAGTTCAGTTATCCCTACAAAGAGCATAATAACCTCCAGTAGGAAGGTCAGAGTGTTGGTGTTGGTTGGTTGGTTTTTGTTTTTTTTTTCCTTTGGTTGTTTTTATTGCTGTTAAATCTAGAAAGTCCTGCATGTTGGTCACAACAACCCCAGGCAACATAAAGGCATGGGGAGGAGTGACTGGAAAGCTGCCTGATGGAAAGGGACCGTGGTATACTGATGGGCAGTGGGCTGAATGTGAGCCAGCAGCGTGCCCAGGTGGCTAAGAAGGCCAATGGCATCCTGGCTTGTATCAGAAATGGTGTGGTGAGCAGGACTAGGGAACTCATCCTGTCCCTGTACTTGGCATTGGTGAGTCCTCAGCTTGAGTACTGAGTTCAGTTTTGGGCACCTCAATACAGAAAGGATATTGAGATGTTGGAGCAGGTCCAAAGAAGGGCAACAAGGCTGGTGAAGAATATGCCCTACGAGGAGAGACTGAAGGAACTGGGGCTGTTTAGTCTGGGGAAAAGGAGGCTGAGGGGAGATGTCATTGCTCTCCTCCAATACCTGAAAGGTGCTTACAGCGTGAGTGGGGTTGGTCTTTTCTCACTGGTGACAGGATGAGGGGAAATGGCCTCAAGTTGTGCCAGGGGAGGCTTAGGTTGGATATCAGGAAACACTTCTTTACAGAAAGGATTGTTAAGCACTGGAATAGGCTCCCCAGGGAGGTGGCTGAGTCACCATCCCTGGGTGTGTTTAAAAACAGTTTGGCTGTGGTGCTCAGGGACATGGTTTAGCAGAGGGTTTTTAGAGTTAGGGTAGTGTGGTTAGGCTGTGGTTGGACTCAATGATCTTTAAGGTCTTTTCCAACCTGAGCAGTTCTATGATTTTATGATTTTATGATAGAACCATAGAATGGCTTGGTTTGAAAGGGACCTTTAAATGTCATCTGGTTCCAACTCTTCTGCTGTGGGCAGGATGTCTTTCACGACATTAAGTTGCTCACAGTCCCTGATCTTGGGCATTTCCTGAGAGGCGGCATCCACAGCCTCTTGCCATTGTGAACAAGGGACAATAATTGAGCAATCCAAGATAAATCTCTACAGGAATTCAACCAAGGAAAATAGTTGACAGATAGTTCACACGATGTCAGTTGAGAAAATGTATTTGATACCTTGGTGACTATGACTCTCCAGTTCTACATACGGATATGTAGTTAAAACGTGCTTTAAACAATATTTATTTTAGGTATATGCTTTTGAATTGAGACGTCTTTTCAGCATTGAGGTTTTTTTTTTTTCTCTAGCCTTCTACAGTATAAGTAAATAATTTATTTAAATACCAGTGTGTTAAACATACAGGATATCATAAGCATACCTTTTATTTTGATGCAGATTTATATCTTTCTTTCAGAATTGCTTTTTAACTTTGCTGGAATATATAGAAATATATTGCTTAAAATACTTAAAGTAATTGTAAATAATTACTGCCTCTGGGAAGTAAAAATCTTTTTTCAAATTCCATTTCTTTCTCTTCAGAAACATTACTTACATAGCAATGGGATGAACAGACCACTTGCAAACTAATAAACTTTCTAGTAATCTGCACAACTGATAATGTTCAGATTAAGCTTAAACTTTCTAAAATTTTATTTTAAGCTATGAGCTGACAGATACATCAATAGTGGTAGGTTTCCATTCTTATACCTATGTTATGAATTGGGGATCTAATCCACTGTTCAATGCAGTAGAAAAAGTGAATTAATAACCTAATCTAGGTCAAGAGCTAAAGGCTTCCCTAATGACCTGTGAGTGCGCGCTTTGTGACTTAATCACGCAAGCTTTGTCTTCTAATTAATGAGGTAAGACTTCAAATATGTATTTTGTCTTCCCCAGATGTCATTAAAGAAAAAGGATTAGAGCATGTTACTGTTGATGATTTGGTGGCAGAAATCACTCCCAAAGGTAGAGGTAAGAAAGCACAAAAACAGACATCATAATACATTAATAAATATAACTACCTGTATTGCAAGAATATTTTGAAAGCAGTACTATGAAGCTGCCTATGTTGGATACAAGGAAAAATGTTAATATCTGAATGTTAACTCTGAATAAAACATGTAAGTGTAAGTTAAGTAACAGCTATTCAGCATTTGTAATGAGCTGTGTGTGTGTAAACTACTACAGATTGTTATTTAGTCATGAGTCTGTATCCATCTTTATGATTGATTTAATGCTCCTGAAAAAACTTTGGGTATGAGGTAGAGTTGTTTCAAAATTCCAGTTCTCTTTTAAATGGAATTTCTGGATTAATGGTACAGGCATGGAGAGAAGTAGAAAGAACAAAGGACAGAGCATATAAATGCAGGACATCCGGAGTCTTAAAATACTGTAGTCTTCTTTATGTAGTTCATGAACTCTCTAAAAAGCTGTGGTCTTAGTGGGAGAAACTTCGTTCAGTCTTAAAAAATAGGTGTTCAAAATGACTTACTGAAGATCCTCGCTCTTACGTCATGGCTGAGATTGTTGCTTTTAATTCTGTGAAAGGAAGAATTATCCAGGATTATCAAACCAGTTTCTGGTCACTATATCCTGTTTACTCTGTTTACTGTTTAATAATTGTTTCCCTAAGACTTTTCCAATTTTCTTGACTGTGGCCAGAAGAAACTTGGTTAATATTAGTGTTTTTTTCCTTGTTTGTTTTTTGCTTCTTGCTTTCTTGTATTTTTCAGCCTTGGTACCAGACAGTGTGAAGAAAGAACTCTTACAAAGAATAAGAACGTTCCTCGCCCAGCATGCCAATCTTTAACTTCGATGGTTGTCTTGGATACAGCATTTATGTTTCTGCATTATGTCAGTCATGTCAGGATTGGAATGCAGTTTCCATGCTTAAGGATTAAAGTTTTGTCTTTTTTTTTTTTTTATGATGAGTTGAAATTTTGTTGCACTGCATCAATTTCTTGGTGTTATTTTAATAAAAAATTCTGTGGACTTGTGTTTCTATGGCTCCTCATCAGTGCACTGTAATAGGGTGACACCTGTTTCAGTTTTCAGCTTCTAGTAGTCCAGTTTTGTACAGTTGTGTAAAGTTAGATTTTTTTTTTTTTTAACAAATGTGTTAACAGGTAATGCAGAAGAGAAAAGAAGTCTGGAAAATCAGCTATGACATGCTGTTGAGCATTTTCTTGCTTATTTTTCTTAAGTATTGGGATAGCATGAAGAAATTCAGGACTGTCTTCTGTAGTACTTCATTGTTGGAGAGTGGTTCAAAGTCTCTGACTTGTGTTGCAAATACTCAGTAACTCATGAGAGGTTTAATGATTCAAACAAAGGCAATTGTATCTCTTGTATGTAATTCTCTACTCCTTTTTCTCTTTACTTCAATCAAAAAAGTCATTATCCTGGTATTGTTTTCTAGCTTAGCCAGTATTATTGGTAATTTTTAATTATGTGGGTGTTTTGAAATCTATATGACACAGTAATAATGCAACGTAAGCCTCAAGATTATAAATTTTTAATTATTATATTTGGAACTGCAACATCAGCCCAGACTGTAAATGATGGAAAAAATAAGAGGAGTTGATGAAAAGGAAGTCGGGAAAGTGGCTTTGTAGGAAGAATGTTCAGTCTTAGGGAACTTTGATTTGAGATAAATTTCAGTTGATAAGGAAGTGTAAATGACCATAAGGAGAACCTCAACAAGCTACTAACCTGGCTACGAGGAAAAATTAATAGCTGAATGTAATCTAATTGCTCCAAAGTGGAAGAACTCCAAAAGGTATCAGAGTTGTTCAGGTAATTTTGCTTACTCGGCAGGATGGCTGGCTGGAGTGGTTACCCAAGGAGTCCAGGAGGTGGCAGCCGCAGCTTGGGGATTGCTGTGGGCTCTGCTGCATCCTTGTTCAATCACTTCTCGGGAGAAAATAATATGCTCAGTGGGTTTTTGTTTCACATGCTGAGTGTTCGAAGCCAGACAGCTGGGGCAGCAGCTGAACCAGTCCAGTTGGTAGTAAATAGCTGTGATGGAATGGCAGAGGTGTGATGATCAATGCTGGAGTGCAAGTGTATGAAATTACCTGCTTCGGCTGTGAATTAGTGAACAGCAGGGTGTGATGGATCTGCCTGGAATAGTACACCATACAAAGCCGAGTTCTTGCTGAGACTGGAACTCAGCACAAGCCGAGGCCGGGGTCTGCCGTGTAACACAGCTGCTGCTTTTTAGGCTCTGGCTGGTACTGCTATGAACCATGCCAGTTAAGTTTTTGTCTCTATGCTGCTGAATAGTGGTGGACACTAGAAAGAAGAAAATTCTTTCTTCCACTTAAAGACCCATACACTTATTTTGTAAAATGATTATTTGCAATGAATATGTTCTGTTTGATTTCAAAATCTGAGTGTTTATTCTAAGCTCTTCATTGTAGGTTTAATTTACTCAGTGGTAACTGATAGAAGACAGAATGTTTCTTCACGTAATCCAGCATAATACGTGCTGTTTAAGTGTCTTTAATGCAAGGCAAGGCTGTAACGTATCTTCCACATCCTTCCTCTTTTGTTCTTAGCAGTTTTTCCTGACATTCTTCAATATTTTCCACATGCTTTTAGATGTCTTTTATTGATGAATGGCTGCAGTGTACCTAGAACTTGCTCCAAAGCAACCACTGATTTCCTTCATTTTACATCTCCAGCAATATGAGAGAGCCAGACTTCATGTGTTCGTATATCACACTGTGTAAGGCTTGTTGTCCAATTAATGAACATTTGAGCTTTCATCTAGAACATGACAGTTCTCTAAATACATCACTAACTTGCTGAAAGTGCTGTGTCATTCTCTTTTATATGCAGTTCATTCTTGGCACACAATAAAGACTGAGCACATGAATTTTCACAAAATTGTGCTAACCAATCTGAACTTGAAGGCTGAACAAGTAATTATTTCACATACTTCCAAAAATAAGTTGTAATGTTTTGCCCAGGGCAGCTTGGAATGTAAGAGCATTCAGAGAAAGAGAGAATTCCAGCTGACCAGTCACACGTCAGCAGCTTGTCTGCATGGCATGGGCTGTGTCTGATATCAAAACTGAGAACAGCACATTCTGCAGTGAGGTCTGTTCATCAGATCAGTGCAGCCTTTGTACTCTAAGTAAAAAGCATAATTAACTACCTATACAGATCCAAAGAATACTGCTCAGGTATCTTGATAAGTTTCTAAGAATAAGGTTAGGTTTGCATTGCTGTTGGCCAGAGGTTTCTTGAGAAATAAAATGCTCCCCTTAGAGACATCATATTTTTGTTTAACTGTTGGTTTCATTATCAGATGCACAGGGATGGCTTTTTATTTGCATACTGTTGTCTGCACAATCTGTTTCTACTCATTTGGTTGAGGTTTGAAAACAGTTGGTAATATTTAAGATGCAGCCAGAAAAACATTGTCCTTTTATTTTTCTTGCTGTTTTGGGGGTACTTTTTTTTGCACACTGAAAAATAAGATGACCTGTGCTGCTAAAAGTCCCATATCTACAACGTATACAGACAGATGTGTTAACTTATGGTCTGATTTTTGGGTGGCCCTCTGTGAAGCCAGGATCTGGACTCAATGATCCGTACAGGTCCCTTCCAACTCAGGATATTCTATGATTCTAGAAACTTTTTTCCCCCAAAATTTCAGTATGCCTAATGTCATGAAGTGTATCTCTATCTATTCCTTAGAAATGTTTTTGATAGACAGCACCCAGAAATAGCTAAGAATGTGTCAGTTTAAGATTGATGGAAATTATCTCAGCTGTGGGTTTGCAGTACTTTTAGCTGACAACCATATAGATAACTCTAGCAGCAGAATCAGCTTAGTCTTCTTGCAGACAAGCCTGTAAGAAATAAAATCAGTTTGCATATTGGCACTGAAATAATGGGTCGGATAACAGCCAGAGTAAATTAGTATATCTCTGGCTGTTCACTGGACCA
Organism: Phasianus colchicus; assembly: GCF_987193195.1. Lineage (NCBI taxonomy): Eukaryota > Metazoa > Chordata > Aves > Galliformes > Phasianidae > Phasianus > Phasianus colchicus. The sequence continues at coordinate 77,855,451 of NC_143438.1, forward strand.
AATTCTATGTGACAGTAATTTGAATAGTCCTCCCAGTGTCAATGGAGGACCAATAGAGAAAAGTTAGTTCATCCTCTCCTTTAGTCAGTCCCTGAGGGGACTGAAACACTGTGTGAAAAAAAGTGAAGCACACGGTAAACTGAAACGTATTTTAATTTGAATTTGTTTGGTAATTATTTTCCCAAGAAAACTTCTGTGTTGACATGATCTGTTTGAAAGAAGCTATTAATCAGCAATATCACCGAAGAATTGTGCTGAGACATCGAACTTACACTCTCATGCCTTAAAGCCTTATCATTTTGTCACCATGAGTTTTTTCAATTTTTTTTTTCAATATCTATTAAGTTTTTTCCTCATCTTCCTTCTTGTTTACTGCCATAAAATTTACATATGAAATTTTATTTCTTTGAAAAGAAGCATGTGAAAATACTTAAGTGCTATTACTTTTGCTTCTCAATTACGCATCCTAGATGGTCATTTGGACTGATAGCTCTGCACTACTAAGCCTGCGTCCTCATCTTTTCCTTCATATAATTGAATATGTTTAATTTTGGTGATAAAATATATTCAATTGTAGTGATTGTGGTAGCTTGCAGCTTGGGCTCTGACTTACTTAGTGACTGAGTTTTCACTAGAGAATGAAGAATATCCAATACTTTTACCTGCTGGCTTTCTTTGCAATTGAAATCAGAATTGTGTTCTACTTTGCCTCTTTTTCTCAGCTATTCAGTTTCTGAAAAAACAGCTGTGGCTGGAGAGCCAAACTTGTAATAACTAGAGCCCGAAGTGATGAAAACTTCATTCGTTTCCTCATAAATAATTTATGCTTCACTACTCTAGTATAATGAATAGGTTAATCAGCAGTCTGCTTGGAATGAGAGGATCTAGTCTCACATAAGGGTATTTCACATCTCCTGCAATATTTTCCATTTGAACAGTATTATTCTCAAAATGTTCTTTACATTTACCTTAAAACTAATCAAATTGTTTAATAACAAATCATTAAAAAAAAAAAAAAAAAAAAAAAAAAAAAAGCCCTCTAAGAAATCCCTGATAATTTCTGTTTGCTAGAGTTACTAGCAGAAAGGTTATCCATTCTTTCAATCATTGATCTAGTCAAGTATCAAGCTGCTACTGATAAAATCTGCTGTTGGCACGCCAGCCAGTGAGCACTGATGAGGGCAGAGCACCCTGTCCTGTTCTGTCAGCTGGCTTTGTTCAAGCCTCCATGTACAAATTCAGCTCTCTCCTTCTGGAAGAGCTGGTTTTGTTCAGTTACTCAAACTTTCTGGAAGTTCAGTACTGGAAGTTCAGTAGTGATCCCTGGAGCAGCCAGCAGCAGCTCAGTTTCTTTCAGCTGAAGATCAAAAACCAGATTATATATACACTCTGTCTTTGCACTTATTCACCACTGCAAAATACACTGAGGTATCCCCAAAAATTTTAAGTTCAGAGCAGTTCACTGACTTGTATAAATGTATTCCACTTTTTACACCTTTGGTCTGGAAAAGCTGAGCAGCACTTTAAATGTGATTTTCTAGCACTTCTGAGGATCAAACTTTTAATGAATTCTAATGATGCAGTTTCCACAAAGAGAAATGCTGCTTTAGTTAAATGCAAGCAGAATTTATTAGTCCCATTACAGTTATGATTTGGTAGAATATCAAACCCCAGGAATCTACAGTAGAAATGTCAGTAGCGGTTACCAACTGTAATATCTCTTTGTTAACTTAGTTCAAAATATCCTCACATCTAGTTAACCTGTTTCATAATTTCTTCACGTGCATTTTATTCTGAGATAAGTTTCTGCACAAATCCTGGATCAGACTTCTAATATTTGAGTATTTCAGATTAGATTTCAAAATACCTGTTGACATTTTTTCACAAGAGGGTATTTCAGCAAATAGCCAATGGGTAGAAAGAGACCTGCTCTCCCTCTGTTGAGCAAAGATCAGAAAGAATATTATCTATGTCTACTTTTTACCTGTTGACATGGTAAAGGTGGCTTAAAATGCTTCCTCACTGCCATGAAATAAAGAAGAAAACTTGATGAAAACTGTATTTATTTCATATCCTAATTTCTTTAATTGCAGTCTCCTCTAGCCTATACCTATTAGTTACATAGTCGTATTCATAACCAGTTGCTGTTTCACTACCACCATCAAAACTGATATCTAGGTGTCCCTACACAAATTTTATCAAGACAGTAAAGTTTTTCTTAAACTCATATTTATTTTAGTCAGATTTTGAGAGCTCAACGCTTTCAACAGCCATATAGTCTTTACACACAGTTGCCTAGGTAAGAACCTGAGTTTTGAAGTTTCTGATCTATGAGCATAGGTATTTTATGCTGCTGATTTATTTTTAAATGAGAAAAGGGAAGATCCATGATTAAGTCTTTTTAGTTAGTTTGCTTTTTTTTCTCTTTTTCCTGCTAAACTCTCTCCTCAGGACTAGAATAATTATTCTTGAAAAGAGTCAATTTAATTTGGCAGAAGGCAGAAACAACATTTTCATTAAGAAAAAATCCCCGTCATCACAGGCTGTAGTTGTCCTGCATTACAATGGATCTATTCCAGTGTATACAAAGTTTAAACTTCTCTCTTCCATACTATCAAAGTAAAGTACATTTTGTTTCATTTTTTATAAGTAGAAGAGAGCAACCTGCAGCAGGCTTTCCAGAGGAGCTGAGCATGCTCCATCCCTAGAGGCATTCCAGATCAGATAAATGAAGCCCTGGGCATCCTGATCTAATGACAAGCAAGCTTGCCCACGGCAGGGGAGGCAATTGGAAATAGATGATCTTTAAGGTCTCTTTCAACCAAGTCATTCTGTGATCCTATAATTCGATGGTCTTACCAACAGGTAGAAATTCTAATACCAAATACTGAAGTATGAACAGCTTCTGATCCACGGCCACCAAAAAAAAACCCACAAAACACTAGAATTAAAATCTTTTGTCTTTAAAAACTTGTCTCCCTAAAAAAGCTTTGTACCTAATTTTTCCATGCTATGAACTATCTTTTTCATTTCCCTAAATTCAAATCTGTGAAATATACATATATATGCAGGCATGCACGTGTGTATCCGCACACATATTTTTATAAAGCAATGTGCTAGGTACTTAAGTATTTAGAGGATTTGAAGTCAACACTATTCCTAGGATCTGCCTTCAAAGAACTTGAATATACTGTATAGAATTTTTACCTTAACAAGACGCATAAAGAAGGCTGTGTATGTAAGTCAAGCAAGGTTACTTAATGACTAAATCATACAGGATGGAAAGAGAGCTTTTCATTTTAGTAGTGAAGTGATAAATTGGTTGTATAAAGGTCCTATTAACCTATCTCTATTTTGCACTTGTGGAACTGTTGTAGTTTATTTTATGCATCTGTTTTCTCTATTAAAATCAGTATTAAAGACTAGAGCCAACATGGAACATTATCATCGACAATACATTTTAAATTGAATTTAAAAGCCAATATTCACATCTGCTTTTAAAAACTGCTCAACTTCAACCAAATGGCTACAGAAGCTCTTAAATATTGTAACTGTAGATACAATTATGAATGCTGCAGTTATATCTATTCACAGTTCTGTCTCTGTACATGCTGGAGTTACCCCACTGCAGCTAAATGCATGTACAGAGGCACTCAGCTGGTAGCTAGAGGAAGCCAGCATTTAGATAATGCTTAAATCCCCATGAGATGTGAATCCCAGTTACCCCTAACATTTATTGATGGGATTTGCTTCCTGCCAAAAGAGTAGCAGCAGCTACTGCTTCCTTTAGATGTGCTGAATAAAGGCTAAACTTTTCTCTGTGATAACTTAGAGCCTAATAGTTATATTACACAGTCAAGATCTAAATATCAGATAGATTCTTTATTTGTGAAAGAGATGGGTTGTTTATCTCCTTCCCAATCCTACAAAACACAAGTATTCTCTCACTTTAAATCTGCCTCATGGGTGAAAAATCTTATTGACAGGCAATAGTCTTTTCTGTTGAGTCTCATGGGACAAGCAGAATTCCAATACATATATGCATTTGTGCTACCATGAAAAAAAAAACCTAATTGAGAGTGCAACAGGAAGTCTGCCTGTCTGTGCATCCCAGTGATTAGCTCACTTACCTGGCAGGGACAGAGAAAACTGAGTTCTGGTATCTACTTCCAGCACTGATATGCTGAACCATCATCAGTAAATAAAAAACCACCCTAAGAAAAGAAGAGCTGATGTGATCAACAGGGAGGAGAGCTCAAGGTCTTTTTTCAAGCAAACTTTTAAGCATCAGGATAAAGATGCACATTCTTTATTCTTTAAATTCTTTACAGTGCTGAATAAATATCAACCAACCTTTTTCAGCCTGAGGAGCATATTCCTTAAAGACTGGGCTTCTGCCTGCAGAAAGGTCCTGTTGGCTGGCCAGTTTGAAGATTGGTGCCTAGAAGAGAGATACCAAAAGGAATCAAAACCTGGGATCATTCTGAGGGGAGCAACTAAAACTGTCCAGTTCAGGAAAAAAAAAAAAAAAACAACAAAAAACAAACAAAAAAAACCTTCTGCCTGCTCTGAGCACTCTGAGCTCAGGAAGATTTGGGCAGCCATTGCAACTCCTTGTCCTCTCTTGGACACTGTTTCCAAACAAAATTTTGCCTTTTCATAGTTTTGACTATGACTTTATATATAACACATGCTTGTTAAAAGTTTGTTGAGTTTTCCCAACACAGAATCTTGCCAAAATAGTAATTTCTTCTATCCAGCCTTAATGGACATGAGAGAAAGAATTTAAGGTATGCTGGCACAAGCAGTGAAGAACACAGCCTGAAAGACCTCTGAAAGAAAAGAGGCTTTCATGATTTCTTGCCTACTTTGGAAAAAGGACACATTTTCATACACACTAGAATGCATGTTTGCATTAACCTAGACAAACTCTTTGAACTCCTTAGATTTTATGAAAAATATGTGCTCAAGAATAGCACAAAAGAGTGGAAAATATATGTAATGATGGAACTGCCTCCTGTCATTTAGAGTTTCAAGACAGTTAATGAATTTTCAAAGAGTAACATGAGAATTTATAACAGCAATATAGAAATTTACTCCCAAATTTGATAGTAAAAAATCTTCAATTTTCTGTTTGAAATGGTAAAAACTGTACTTGCTAAGGGCAAAATATCTTTCAAGAATGTAAAACTTGAGCTACTGCACAATTCAGCAGGTCTGTAACTGAGGAAAGGTACACCAAGATAAAAAAAAGCTAGTGATTCATTACTTTAATAAATGAAGAAAGAGTGAGAGAGGGCACACAAGTAAATTAAGCATATACATAATATAAAAGGGAATTAATATTGAAAAAGAAACTATCCCTTTTATAGACAGAATGAAACTACCGAATGTAAATATGAATGTATCAGGAAGGCATATCCCTAATATCTATAAAATTAAAGAAAAACATTAATTTCAATAAATTTCTTTTCAAACTTTATGTTTACTGCAGAAGTACTACATTTGCTGTGGTAATGAAATACATAACAGTCAAGATCTCTTTGGGAAAACTGAAGGAACCAAAGAAATTCTCTTAGTTAAAAACTTAAAGGTTAATGACATTTTTAAAAGAGAAGTATTAATCTCTGAAAATATTTATTCTAGAGATGAAGTTATGTTTATATTTTTCTTGAATTTGAAGTTGCATAATTATATTTTTACAAAGATAGTTTTTCTTCATTAATGGACCAGTCAACAAAAATTAATGGCAATTTACGGAATTTTTCCCATTAGAGCAATGGATCCGTTGTGCATTCAGGAAGATAGTGTGGGTGAGACATTCTGGCAGTCTGATATTAAGTGTGGGTGTTAATCTGCATATTTTAAAATGTTTCATTCTCAGTGTAGCTTATTCCCTATTGAGTATGTAGACTGTAATGCTCAAAAACTGAATATATTCACTAAGGTAATGCTGTCTGTCCTCCTAATCTGACCTCTCACAGCATGCTGTACTTGTGATTTTGCTTTTATGTGTAAATGCATGTTATGATTGCTTTCCAATTTCTACTTCTTCATACAGAAAGCTATTCTGAAAGACGCAAGTCTTTGCTGAATAGATTGTTTTGAAAAAGTGCTTAGTATAAAGACAGTATTTCATGTATTGAGTATCTTTTACTGAATGCAGGTACTGCAGGCACAAGGGTGACAGGCCCCTGAGGGCAGTAATGGGCCTGACCATCCTCACTTGGGCCCACCAGCTTCCTACCAATTGTCAAGTTCTTCTTTGAAGCTGTTCCTCATTGAATACCAAAACTTAACATTTACTGGTGAAGGATGTGACTGAAAATAACTTCATCATTTTACAGAGTGGTTTAAAATAGATCGCTGCAAGCACTGAATCCCATGTCTCCCCAGTCCTGTGTGATACTTCTTTGGCCTAGTCTTGATTTACTCCATGCAAAGGAAAACCTGCAGAGGAGTCTGAACAAAGCTGGTGAAGGGTCTGGAGTACAAGTCTTAAGAGAAGAGTGTCTGAGGGAACTGGAATTGTTTACTTTGGAGAAGAGGAGGCTCAGGGAAGGCCTTATGAATCTCTATAATGACCGGAACGGAGGCTGTAGTGAGGTGGAGGTCAGCTTCTCTTCCCAGGTAACAGCGATAGGATGAGAGGGAATGGCCTTAAGCTGAACCAAGGGAGGTTCAGATTGAGTGTTTGGAAACATTTTGTCTCAGAAAGAGTGGTGAGGTACAGGCTGCCCAGGGAGGTGGTGGAGTCACTGTCTCTGGGGATGTTCAAGAAATGAGGAGACACGGCACTGAGGGACATGGGTTAGTGGGCATGGTAGTGATGGGTTGACACTTGGACAAGATGATCTTAGAGGTCTTTTTCAACTTTAATGATTCTATGATTCTGTTTTGAAACCTTACAGGTATTAGCAAGCAGGAAAGTAGGAAACAAGTTCAGCAGAATGAAGAACTGAGCTGATTTAACAAGCGTGCTTTGCTTCATAGTGTCCTGGTAAATTTCTTTGCTTTGCTGGCATTTAAAGATGCTGTTACTTAGTATCTGAGTTTTCACAAGAGTGGTATAGTGGCTGTGATCTGATTAGATGGCAACTAACTATTCAACATCAAAGCCCCTAGTTTTTTCTTTTTGACTGAATGGTGTTTCTGCACTGCCATGCAAACCTTGCTTCAGTGATTCGTAACAGTACTTCTTAACTTCGAATCTTTCCAGTCCCAAAGAACATTTTTGCAGTTCACTGAATTAAAAAATTGCAAGAATGAAGGGAGGACAATTTTGATGTGTTCTCCTCTCATTCCACCGTTAAATGAACTAAATAAAGGAAATCCCGCATTTGTTGATCGCAGTTCCCCGAAGCGATAAAAGCTCAAACTCCCCAGGGGCCGAGCAGCCGCCGCGGCACAAGGATCGGGGCGGACGGGCCGCCGGCGAGGCTGCGCCACAGGGCAGCGCAACACTTTTCCCCGCGGGGCCGCTGCCGAGCGGCCACGTCAACCCGCCCCCCCGCAGCGGAGCGAGCCCGGCGGCGCTGGTTGGCGGGGCGAGGGGAAGCGGCGCGGCCGGAAGGGGCGGCCTCGTCGCCCGGGTGACAGGAGGCCGACATGGCGGCGCGGGAGGCGGCGGCGCGGCGCTGCGTGCCGAGCTTTGAATGAAGGGCGGCCGGAGGCTGCGGGAGTGGCCGCCTCGGCCCCTGGCGCTCCGCGCCTCCCGGAGAGCCCTCCCCGCCGGGGCAGGTGAGAGGGGGCAGCTTCCTTCGCCGCCGGGTGCCCGCTTCCGCCTCGGTGCCGGAGGGCCCGGCCTGGACGGCCTTCCCGCCGCGGGGCCGGCCCTCTCGGTCCTTCCTAAACAACGCCTTTCAGCGCCCCGACGTCCCGGCTCCGGGCCTGTCCAGCGACGGTCTGCCCGGCTGGGCCTGGGGAACGCGGGGCCGCGGCCGTCCGTGCGCGGGGTGTGCCGCGGGCCGGGACCGGCGGTGAGGGGTGTGGGAGGTTGGCGGCCCGCCGGCACGAAGGGAAGCGTCCTGGCAGATCCGTGCGGTTTACGTCTTCTTTCGTTGCGACTGCGGTGCGTGGAGTTGCCTAGGCTGAAGTTTTCCTTCATTTCTGCTGGCTGACAGCTCGTGTAAAAATGAGTGTGAAAGTTGTGCGGTGTGGCTTCAAAGGGCTGCAGATCTCTGAAGGACGCACAAAAGTGAATTACTCCCGTCTGTTTTCTTTACTGGCTCCAGGAAAAGCTCGGCCCTGGTTTGATCTGTGGGATAGGGGGTCACTTCGGGTCGTGAGTTTGTGATGCCTCAGTTGGGTGTCTGATGAGAAACAACATGGCTGGTGCTTTATACTTGTGGATACGCTGGAAATAGCAGTGAGCTGTGTGAAGGTTTCTTCAAGTCATCTTGTCCTGTAGTGTATCTTGATTGTAAACAGTTGGTGCTTGCTGAGGCAACAGGTGTTACAAGATGGCATTGTGGCACCAACTAGAAGAGTGTGTTAATTTATTGATTTTTGGCTTTCAGTGTAGATGTGGGTAACTGAAGTCCAGGGTGACCAATGAAAACTGGAGTAGAACTGGGGTCTCTTGAACTCTGGTCTGAGAACTGTAGTGCTGTGAAGGGGTTTACGTGGAGTAGTGCATTATGTCAAAGACTTCAAGTCTGAGCAGTTATGGTGTGGTATCATGGGATTGCACAGCTTCCATCTTTGTGTTTCTGCATGCTGTTTTTTCAGAGGACAGTAGCATGTATAGATAATGAATTTGACTGCCTAGTCAGCAGATGTATGTTTTCTATTTAGTTAATGTTGCCTTAAAAAAACGGGAGCTGAAATATTGAGGAGTTGATATTAACATGATAGAAACTATGCTCGGTTTCTTGGAGAGGAAGGGTTGAAAGGAGGTGGTGTTACTATATATTGCTCTAGGAATTGAAGGTCTGAAAAAAGAGAAGTTTAAGCTCTGCTCTGTTAACATTGTCTAGGAATAGTGTAGGAATGGCTAACACATTCTTGTTTTCTGTCTTAAATTAGACAAAATTTAGCTTTAGCATCCTCTACAGCTCCTGGTAGTCTTGAAATATCTTCTTGGATTTGAACACCTTGGATGATTGTCTCACTTCTATTAATCATAGGCATATTAATCTCTCATAGCTTCCTCGTAATTTCATGTTTGGTGTGCGTGCACTGGAAGATAGAATATCAGTGTTAAAACTTCAGTTTCTTAGGGGCAGCCCTCTGACTGCGTGTAGGCAGATAGAGGAGATATTTCCTGTTTTTCTTCTTTGGTTTCTCCTTCTCTCTATTGCCATAGTAGCATGGCTACAAGATTGAGTCATGTTGCCATATAATCAATCAATTTATCTGAAAGGTAAAGTCATTGTTTTCCCTTCTGTGTTGGTGTTCCCAATATTATATTTTCATATAAAGCAATTAAAAAAAAAAAAAAAAGCATTTCGCCTGGAAGAGAGGAGTAGAACCTCTTCATTAGGTTACAGGGTCATGGTTACTCTCTGAAATGCAGGTGCTGGTAGCGGCTTTCAGTACCTGACAATGCCTTTTTATAAATGCACTGTGCATTTTGTAGTTTACACAGTTTAGAGGAGGCCTTTGTGCTTGAAAATAAACTTTTTTTTTTTAAGCTCTATCTAAAATCTTGAAATTCCATCTCCCTGTAAACCTACTTGGTCATCTTTGGGCTGGTGTGGTGACACTGTTTAAGATTTTATACAACATGGACTTTGAGAGGTACTATCCTTCCCACTGAAGCTGCACAAATCATGTAGTGCTTACTTGATTTTTACTGGTTGGTTGTTCTAGTGAAAACATTCTGGTTCAGTGATGCCCTTGTTTTGGTACTGACATCTGTGAGCATTCAAGGGCATGTTAGTCTTCTGTATGAGGAAATGGTCATGTTTTGCTTAAGAATAGTGAAGCTTTTTTGTGGTTACTCTTGAAGTTATGCAGTTGGTGGAGGAAATGTTTGGTTTCAGTGAAGTTATTTTTAATTTAGTTTAGACTCTTTCCCTTGGTTAATTATCTGTATTTAGTGCAAGTAAATGCTGCTGTTTCCAAGCTGTCTTCGTTCCAAAGTCACAGATGAGCTTATATGAAATGCTCACAAAGCAATGGTAATTGAAGGCAGAACTCCCATTCTAGCCATCTTGAAACCTGTTCTCAAACTCCTCTACCAAAACAAAAGGCACAGCTGCATGTTTTTTACTGTTCACAGTACTGTGCTTAGCCAGTGTGTCTAAAGCCATAAATTTATTTGCCATCACCTGAGTTAGTGCTGCGCCCTGTGTCCCGGTTGCAGCCCAGGTGTGTTCCTGGCACACCAGTGTTCCATTGGCGCTGAGGGCCGGGCCCTGGTGGGAAGAGCTGCTACCACAATGGGGTGGGCAGGGTACTGCTGCAGTGTGAGTGGTGCTGGGCTGCGTGCAGCCCACAGCCCATGGGTTGGATGTGCCTGGTTTAAGTAGTATTTGTGTGTGTGTAAGTAGGTATAAAAGAGGAAGTGCTTGTTGTATAGCGATGGCCGATGAGAAACTTGTTTATTGTGCTTTGGTTGCCTAACGGCTGGGATGTGTGTGCCATGCTGCAGGCAGCCTCCTGGCTGCTGTCAGTGAGGGCTGGGTTGCAGCCCTCTAATGCTGCCAGTGCTGAAAGCAATAAGTGATGTAGAAATGTTTCAGTTGAGTAAATTTCCGGGCTTTCTCTCCCTTCACTGTATTAGTTTTATTGATCCATAAAATGTTTTCAGGGATTAGTTGCCCTGTGCTTCTGACTTGTCTCTAATGTGTTTAACATCTTGCTAGCATGGTTAAATCTTTTCAGCACACGTCTTCCATGTGAACAGTTGCTGTAACTTTTTACCAGTAGAAGGCAGTATGAGCTATGTGAGTCAAACTCCTGCTAAATTGTGGAACTTCTACAAAACTGTTGCACAGACTGCTAATATTAATTAGGATTCGTGGTTTAATTATTAACATTGTTTTTATTGGATCTTAGAAGTTCAGTTAACAGTAAGTGTAATAAATGTTATACATCAGAAGCAATCTCCATAATGGGAGGAGAAAAGCTATCTATCCTACCAATGGGAAGCTGAGGTATGAGGTGTGAAATGCACAAAGCTGTGTCAGCCTGACACAATCAGATTTTCTGAATTTTAGTCCAGTGTTTTACCTCTGCCTCCACCTCTTAAGAAATGTTCCAGGATTCTTGCTGGCGTGCTGCCAGTCTGCGTTCTTTCTTTGTGCTGTACGTGGCTTTGTATCTTTCCAGTGCTGGAAGAAGACTGACAACAGAAAGAATGAACACTTTTGTTTTACTTAACGAGTCTAGTGTCATTGTATCAGATGTATTCAGTTTGCACCAAGCTCAGAAAATACAAAGGTTCCTTGTACCTTTGTGTTTGTTCGGTTGTGTCTGAATATGAAAGGATTGCTCTTTTAATTTTAGATAGTGCTGTCCTTAGAACAGTAATGCAAATGCTTTAAGTGCTCTTTTAGATGCCTGGGTGTAATGCTCTACTTGTTCTAATCTGTAACCAAGTGGTTGGTTTAAGATTCGTTTTACGTAGCTTTTAACATATAGCTGTAATTAATTCATAGTACCACTTAATTAGCCATATAAAATCTAGATGCATTGATAAAAGTACTTTTTAAAGCTGAATTATATTACTGTGTCTGGTTATTCCTTCTTGTTGCTAAAACTGGGAGTCTGACAACCTCTGGTGTTGCAGGATTTAAGTTAACTGGGAAAGCTATGATTAAAGTTTAGAGAAGAGGAAGGCAAATGGTACTTTCCATCTTGAAGGGCTTGCTGCTGCCACAGTTGAAGTGAAATGCAGCTCAGACATGAAGGCAGCACATGGCTGTGTCTCTCTCCTGCTCATTCAGCACAGCTGATGATTGCTGTGGTATCCTGCTGAACAGACATGTGGGTGATATTGGAAGTCTGTTCATTCATGAGTAGAAATGCTCTGGGAAAAATGCATTGATTTATGATGACTAGTTCTTGTCAGCAATCAACTTTTTCCTGAGCTACAGCTTGGTAGTATGGCCTGTAATTTAGCGGTTACTCGGATGCTTCAGCCTTCTGTTCTACAGTAAAAGGGCCCATTTATTTGGTAGCAACCCTGTATAATTTTTCAGTAGCAGTAATTCTTTTTCTGGGCTGTATGTGAAGTAATATTTCTAGTACCGTATTACTACAGTGGTTAGTGTTAGTTAAGATACCTTGCAAATGAGCAACAATAAAGTAATCCAAGCTCTGTGTAGCTCACAAATACCATTATGTACTTTTTAATAAAATCCTCAGGGCAATATTGGAGCAGCCTACCTAATGATCCACCTTCCTGACTCTTCCTAACATAAAGCCTGGAATAATAAAAGTGATTTAAATGCCATAGCATATTTGAAATCAAGCTGTTCTTCCATGGAATACTCATGGCCTGAGGAAAATGTCACAGGCTGCCTTCTCTACTCACCAGGAGGTATGTTAAATTTGCAAGAGAAAATGTTGTTACAACTGTAGCTGTATATAATTAAAAACTATTTGTGAAGCGTAATCTTTCTTATTCTCAAATGTTCACTTTTAAAAGAGAGAAAGGGAATCCTTGAATATTATTTAAGGATCCTTGCATATTATTCTAACTTGTTCTGCACCTGCTTGAGGGAATCTGTTGAAATAAATGCAGTATGATGAGTTTAAATTATCTAGATTGTCAATCTGACACTTAAAAATAGCAGTCAGAATAAGTGGTTCCAGCCAAGAGGTCAGTTTTTGCTTGTCTGAGTTTCCTAGCATGATCTGGTTTGGCATAGGGTCACTGATGTATCTGGGAGATTAACTTGTGCTGTAGTGCATGTGGGATGAACAGAAACTGTCTCTTCTGAGTTTTTCAATGATACTGGTAGCTAAAATAGAGTGTTTGATCTCATTACACATCTCCAATTAAAATAACTGTAAAATTTAAGCCACCAGTTGTGGGTTTTCACTCAATATTGATTTCCTATTCCTCTTTTATTTACATAGGCAAGACTTGGTTAAGGAAGTGTGAGCTTTTTACTGGTCATAATTCTTTTCTCCTTGCATTGTTAGTGTCTAAAGTACATCACCAGTACAGTCACTGCCATTGATGGCAAGTGCTTCTCCTTCAAAAATATGTTCAATTGTATCTTTACCTGTCATTGCCTGCAGTTTCTTTAAAGGCTGTGTTCATTATGTGCTTGTATTATCTATGTAATTGACATCTCCAGATAGGAGACAGAATCTCTGTTCCAGAAACCTTTTTTCTTATTTGGCAGTAATGTAACTTCACAGAATGCTCCCTGTTTATGAGCAACTAAGGAAATGAGCTTTAAAGACTATGTAAAGATGTATAATGTGCTACATCTAACTTTCTTTTCTTTTGCAGGAAGGGTTTCTCACCATGGCCATAACACAGTTTCGGCTCTTTAAAATCTGTACTTGCCTGGCAGCTGTGCTTTCTTTTATTAAAAAGTTAATATGCAGGTAAACATGTCTTAATTTGGTTACCTTTTCTGTTTTAATTACAGATTCTTTCTCTTCTTTCCTTCTCCCTAGCGCACGTGCCTCTCTTCCTAATTCTGATTTTGCTACTAATTCAGACATAGAAAACAAGTCAAATTCATTCTTTAATCTGCATATTCTTTTGGAACTTAAGAATCTGTGTAGTGCAGTTATGAGTCAGTGTGTTTTGTGTTATATTAGCTCTAATGATTAATGTTTTCTGAATAGGTGTGACAGGGTTTAAGAATTGCCTATTAATGCTGTCCTGTGTCAAATGAATGAAAATTGTACTCCAACCTTTTAAAAACATTCAGCGAGTGGTATTTTGTTTTATAATCAGTTAATGGCAGCATCCACGTGGTCATCAGTGGGCTTTCATTATAATGAAATGTAACTGATTCTTTTCCTGCTTTGAGAAGAAACAGTTGAGATTTCTGGGTTCTTCTGCCTGTTAAAGATTCATTTAGATGTTTGGGGGGCAGTGTTTAAAGTTCAAAAGAATTTTTTTTCCCTCTGTTTCTTAGTGAAAATGCTTTATGCCTTACAACAGTAAGCAAAACCACTTAGTGTTCTTCTGAGTTATAAACTCATGAATGCAGAAGTAGTGTCTAGAAGCATTAAAAAAATAATCAGATTTATAGGTACATAGGGTTCAATAGGAAGCTTTCATTCTTTCCAGCCCTCCTGAAGTTTTAGAAAGATAGATTTTAATGCTGCATATGACTTCAGAGATGTTAGCTTTAGCTTTGTAATTTGAACTCTGAAGTGAATGAAGAACACTGGCTCTTCAAGTTTAAGGAAGTAAAAACACTGAGCATCTACAGTACATGGACCTTTACTGAACGCATGAATTGTTTATAAGCAGGTAATTGTTTAGTAGATGTAATGACAGCACGTTTTTCTTTTCCAACTTCTGAATGATTGTAATAATTGAAATGAACAGGTGAGGAAGTGATTGGGAATGAAAAATAGTAAAACTCTTAATAACAATTAGTTGAAAGAATGAAAAATTTGAAATGTTCACAGATGCATGTAAATGGATCAAGTTGTTTCAGTCCATTAACTGCAGATTATTTTCCATTTTAATGTCAGCTCTGGAGCATAGTTTGATAAATCCTGTTTTCTTACAGTGCATCCCTGCTTATGAGTGTACCTGATAACCAGTAAATGTGATTGAATGAAATGTGCATTTTAATTAGGTGGATATGAGCTAGTACCTACTTGGATTGCATAGTTTAAATTAGTTCTTAATTTTAGCAAGTGCTTGCAGAGATTCTTCATCTTTTTAGTCAGCATCAAACCTACACAGTGTGCTTGGCAACTTTTTAGATTTTTCTTTTTAATGAAATGCTTTAAACCTTTGTTTCTAGCAAATAATAGGTATAAATAAAAAATAAGATGAAATTTCATTCTGTTTAAGATCTCAAGTTATTTTCATGCTGTGGACAAATGTGGATGCTGCTGAGTAGTAAGGGTAAACAAAACCAAGAAATGTTGAGACATTTGACCTTCAGAGCAGTAATCAATATCTGTGTGATGTTGCTTGGGAGGCAGCTGTTCTTATAAGCATGGTGTGCCCTTCCTAGAAGGAATGAGGGTATGTAGCCTCCTTCAGTGCTGCTGTGTGTAGCATACTCTTTCCTATGTTATACAACAGAACAACCTCCTTCAGAACCTTCAGAACAACCTCCTTCAGAACAACAGAACTTCCCTCCTTCATCCTTGTCAGTGTTATAATTTTTGCTAGACTGGTGTTATGAACTACTAGTTGAAGTCATTAGCTTGACTTCTGGATCATTTCAGTAGGGAGTTGCATCAGCTGAAGTGTTGGCTTAGAAAAGTATTAAAGAAAAGCATGTTGTACAGGTTTAAAGGAGGATGTTTCCAGACTTGTGTTTCCTATAGAAACAACAGAATCAACTCAGCCTAAGAATCAGATGTTCCTGGTGTGTTTGAGGGGGATTTTATTTTTCCTTTGGTCATGCATCTATTGGACAAGATTAAAACTGATCTTATTTGTTTGCATATATAAAGGCAAAGAGGCCAAAGGAAAAATTAAACAGTCAGAAAAATGCGTTGTTGTTTACACTGCAGTAGTAAATTACCATTTGTATGAAGATGCCATTTTTTCCAAGGGCATCATCTGGAAACGATGTGTTGAAATTTGGTTGCCAAAGTAATATTTTTATTAGGAACCTGCTCAGGGATTGAATCTGTGTGCATAATACATAGCACAGAATTTAGATTGTACTCTGTCTTGGCTGTTGTATAGTAGGTCATTGCTTTTCTGTTCTATATTTGTTTTGATTTCTTAACATGGGGGAGACTTAAAGTCTCAAAGACTGAAGACTTAAAGCGGTTATGAGGGCTGCTCTGAAAGTAATGCTTATTTTATTATCTTGGCCCACAACGTCAGGGGTGGATGTTGGTAATACAGCAGTAGAGGCTGAACCTCCCCACCAGTATGCCATTACATGTTGTTGCTGTGTGACAGATGGCAGCAGAGGGGCACTCTGATAAAATGGTGTCTTGACATGGAAGTGCGTATAAAGCAAAGGTGTGACATTGAATTCCCCCAGCATAAAAAGTGGCACCCATTGATATTCTTTAACGCATCCTGAACACTTATGGGGACTGAAGAGCAGTTGTGAGCACAGTGAGAGGTGGTGGGTGATGCATTTCAGCAGTGACAGTGGGTCACCTCCACTGGTACAGATTTTTATAAGTGTGGCATGCAGGGTGTTGTTCATTGTTGATGAAAAAGCACAGCTAATGATGATGACTGTGCTGAAAATTAGTATTTTGTAGCTGAGAACTTTCTCTATTGGATAGTGTTAGTGTGCTCTTTGTTTCTGTTGTATTACTGTAAAATTTCTTAGGAACTTTGGTAGATGAAATTATGCTGGGTTCCTCTTGAGGAAACCTTTGTGTTTCAGCCTATCTTTAACCTATGTCAGCTTAAAAAAACAGTTTCTAGATGGGCTAGAGTTAATTATATCAAGTGAAGGTTTGATAATAGCATCTGATCTTTCCTATGAAAGATTCTGTTGGGCCTAAAGTAGGAAAAATGATAATCTTATTGCTCTACTGTATACCAGTGAGTGATTACGTGCAATTCAGCTCTTCTGACATGATGGTGGAATGTTCTATGATGGTAAAAACTATGGATATGATCTCCAAATGTTAACTTTCCTGCAGGAGTAGCAGTAATCACATCTTCACTCTTCCATGACCATCTTGTTATGAGTTTGCACTTTCAGGGTCTGAATTTCATTCTCGTGTGTTATAAGGTTTTAAAATGTAGCAGATGTCAGCTAAGAATATTTTAGGTGTTACTATGATCTCTGAGTGTTGCCATTAAGTAAATATCTACATCATTTATTAGCAATGCATTAGTGTTAATTTTCAATTAAAATTATTTAATACAATTGCTAAAAAACTTTTGCTGAAAGAATGTTCTTGAAGTAAATATATTGAACAGAAGCTGTTGGCTTGTATAATATTTTGCTATCCCTGGATTCTAAAGGAAAAAGTGCTTTAGAGGGGCTTTAAATGAAGCAACTCAGCAAGCAGTTTGTTAAACGCAGATCAGTAGAAGTATTTCTTAGCTTCCAGTGGAAATGGTTATCTTTGAACTAATCTAGAGCTGTAGTATTTGCTTCTTAAGCACTGACAACCTAAATATTATAACCAACTATATGCAAATAACTGATTAAATATGTCCCTTTTCAAACAGTCATGGAAACAAAGGAGAAGCAACTCTTCAAGAAATATGAACAGTATATTGCACTTCGATATTTGTGTGAACACAACTGTAGTTTAGGAATGAAATTCCTTTGTTTAGCAGTCTCTGACTAGCAGTTAATACTAGGATAGTTTAAGCACTTGATGTTTTAGCCATGACTGCAGTAGTGCTGTTCTCAGACTCCCTTTTTTTTTTTTTTTTTTAAACTTAGTGCTCATGTTTTCAGAGCTTGGAGGAATCCTACATTTTTCTTTCAGGTCTGGAAGAGGGCGAAAGTTAAGTGGAGACCAAATAACTTTGCCAACAACTGTGGATTATTCATCTGTTCCCAAACAGGTAATTGCTTCAGTGGTAGGTGACTTAATCACTTTAAGTGATTGTCTGTTATGCCAGTCCTACTGTCTTAGCAAGTTACAATAAGACAAGTTTTTACTTGTGAGTAGTATTAACTTTTACTGTTCACTTCTCCAGCCAGAAGTAGAAGACTGGTCTTCATGGGATGAAGATGCACCTACCAGTGTGAAGATTGAAGGTGGCAATGGTAATGTGGCAGCTCAGCAAAATGCTGTGGAACAAATGGAACCTGATTATTTTAAAGACATGACACCAACTATAAGAAAAACTCAAAAAGTAGGTATAGAGCTTTCAATTGTACTTAGTGAGGGCTTTAAGATAGGCTATAAGTAAATTGGCAGCCTACGTACAGTGCTTCAGGCAAAATTGTGCCGCCTTGTTGAAATGAGGACAGTAATCTAATCCATCCACTTAAAATGCTGATTCTGACTCAAATGAAATTCTAGTTTGTGTTTACATCTTTTGTTTTAATGTTCTTGGAAATTTATTATGAACTTCATAGTGTGAGTGTTACAGGAAGTATAAAGGTGAAAACCTTCAAATCACTTTTAGTTCTGAAAATAGAACCACTGCACTAAGCTACCTTCCATACCTTTCAGTTATTTCAAAAGAGGCATTCTGTGTCCTGCTTATACTGATGTTTGACATAGTAACTCTGCTGTTTCAGAAATCAGCGGTTGTTTTACCAGTTGTTGAGGCAAATAGTATTAGGGAGCTGATATTTCAAAATAGCTTGCTCTTCAAAGATCAGGTTTTGTTAGGGAAGCAAGACTGAAGAGTGTCTCCACAATAGCATCCACACTATGGACTTCTTTGTTTTGTTTCTGTATTGAAATCTAGTTAGATATGTACAGGTCTTTAAGTTGATTGAAAAACTTTTTGCACCAGAACAAGCTGCCTGGAGAGGTTGTACAGACTCCTTTGGAATTTTTCATAACTCAACTGCATAAATTCGAGCTGGCGATGCTTTGAGCAGGATGTTGGACTAGAGACCTCCTAGTTCCTTCTGACTTTGATTCTCCTGAGCTTCTACGAACTGGAGATGACACTTACCCACTTGTTTCATTTAGCCTACTTTACCTCTCCACTGCTTCCAGAAGACACAGATCCCAATTTCTTTTACTGTACACACACTCATACCTGTGGGTAAGTGCATGTATTGAAGTCAAAACAGATAAGGGAAACGTGATCTTGGCAGCCACGTTAAACTTGTTAACATACCTTTCAGGAGGAGCATTAGTGCTCGTTTTTCTGCCAAATTAGTACAGAGCTTTACCAGTTGATAGGATAGCAAGTTGCATTTTGACTGTTGAAGCTTAGGTTGTCTGTACAGCAGTGCTGTTGATGAACCTGAGAACAACTTAGTAGTTCAGAGAGTGCTACCCCCAAGTGTACTGTCTTACTTTGACCAATCATGAAAGTGGGATTTCTCCAAGGAGTACCTAATGTAATTACTAGCTCATGAATACTGATGAGATGTGGTAATTGGATCTTGTTTTGTGCCCTTTCTGTGTTTTAATACAATCTGTTTTCATGTGACTTAAGTAACAGCTAGTGGGGTGGAGGAGGGAGTTCTTGTGTCTTGTGCATTTTGCTTCTTCTGCTTGCAAGCTGATTCAGCTGTACAGCTTCCAGAACCTGAGCAGATTTGAAACAGTGCAGTGTTGTAAAGCAGTGCCTTCATAAGCACAGACCTAAATGGTCTCCAGGGAATCTTTGACCTCTCTCTTTTTTTTTCTTTTTTTTTTGTTGTTCTCCAGATAGTTATTAAAAAACGAGAGCCTTTAACTTTTGGAGTTCCAGAAGGAAACGCAGGATTCTCTAGCAGATTAGCAGCTACACAAGATATTCCTTTTATTCACCAGTCTGTAAGTGCACTCAGAATATTAATCTGTTATTTGACAGGTAAATGACTGTTCCTTAGGAGAAGGAACATCTGTCTAAGAATATTCTGCATTGTGGGGAGCAAAAGGAATAGTTGTGGAATAAAATAAATGCTTTTTACATTGAGTATTTGGTTCAAACTAATGAAGTGGTTGATCTAATTTTAATTAACTTTCTCTATTGTGAAGCTTAACAGACCAATGGTTAAAAAGTAGGAAGCTGTAAAGTGCCGATTTACTAGCAAATCTTCTAAGCCAATGGACTATACATTTTTTTGGACTTCCACAGTAAGTTCCTAGTGGAAGAGTAGGAGTTTTTTTCCTAAAAAGCCTCTGGGTTATCTTAGCTTTATAATCTTGTACCCATTTTTAACCTTCTTCTCCCTTCTCCTTCTATAGAGTTTGTCTTTGGAAAGTCTTCTAATTTTACTCCTTGACAAACAACATCTAGAGGGAAATGCTTGCTTTCTTCTGCCTTCTTTAACAGTGTTTTATCTCGTTTTTTGATGAAAGATCCAGAATGGCCATAATGCTTTCTTCGACTGTCATAATGAAAATAATTTAGGACAGGACTTTGTTGAAGAAAAACATCACTGAGAGGATAATGGACAAATGTGGATATACATCTCGGTTTGTCTGTGCAACTTCAGAAGTCTTTAATGCCATCTGCTTAGCTTGTCTTCTCCTTCTTAAAAATGCACTGTAGTGCTTCCTTCTTTTCTTTGTTCACCAGCAATAGAGTCTAAAGATTTATGCTAACAATATAAAGGCAAAAAAATCAGTTTTAGAACAGGGAATAACAAATTGGTGATAACCTAAGGTATCTCATACATTTCTGGAAGTCTGAAGCATCAAGGTTAAAAATAAGTGCTTTTTCTACTTTTTCGTCCATGTTGTTAGAGCTTTTCTTGTTTTGTTTCAGCCTGAACTGGGAGACTTGGATACTTGGCAAGAAAATACTAATGCCTGGGAAGAAGAGGAAGATGCTGCCTGGCAGGCAGAAGAAGTTCTTAGGTAACTGAAAATCATGTAGCACCACATAAACTTTTTTTATGTTGAAGAATCAAGTGCAGGTTTGTTTGTGATAGTACTTTTCTAGTTCTCTGTGTCTCACAAAACTAGTGTGAATACCTTATCAGTTTTCTTCTTCTGTTTGCTTTTCCCTTTTATGAAGTTGAAAGAGTACAAATGGTAACAAAATACAGATTGAATTTAAGCTAATTGCACACAATGATTTGAATTGGCAGTAATTTCTGTTAATTTGTTTTATTTCAAGCTTTAATATATAGCGATATAATAGTGAAAGTTATGTGATGATGGGTTTTTTTGGATTGTTTTTTTTCCAAGGACTGCCTTTTCCTGTCAGGAATATCAGCAGGCTCAGTAAGATCTTTAATGTCAAAAATGCAGTCCACTGAGGCTATGGAGCACCAGACATAGTCAGTGAAAGACAATGAAAATTCCTGCTTTCTTGGACTGGGAAACGAAATAACTTGTTGTCTGCAGAGGCTGCATTGTATTTTAGTGAAATCTTGCTACGTTCCATTAAGATCTGTTTTTAAGACTAAAAACAAGTGATTAAGCTTTCCCAAGCACAGACTTGTCTTAGAGAATTTACCTACTACTAATAATCTACAATGTGTATGTGTCAGTATATTTCTGGAGTGATAAATTGTCTGCGTAATTGATTTTCATGAAGTGGCCAAAGGCGTATTGTTTGCCTGTAGTCATGTTCATGCTCTAGAATACAGAGGGAGAGGGACTACTTATGTGGGAATAGCAGTGGGATTTTCCCCCAACTCTGTTTTTCAAATTTCTCATCTTACTTGATAGAAGCTGTTGTAAAGATTTCAGCCTGACATTTTTACTACTGAAAGGCTTCGGCTCAAGTTGTGAACTTTTGGACTTCCTGCTCTGCTCCACTAAAAAGTCTTGAGCTTTACTTGCTTTAGCAGGGAAGTATACGTGTCAAATATTTCAGGTAAATAGAGTATGCTTAGAACTGTCTGTTTTGCATATCTCTTGGCCTGCAGTGAATGGCTACCTCACTACAGCTGATGATTGTGTGAGTTCATTCCAGCTGTGTGAAGAAAACCTTTGTTCTATTCACAACATGCTGACTTAGTGTTTTTCTTTAATTGAGGAAAATGCTGGCTGATTTTTAGCAAGATTGGTAGGAAATACCTTCTGGATTTACAGTCTGTCTTGCAGTAGACATCTGTGGTGTAATTAACATCCAGAGTTTAACACATAACTTTAGTACGTGACAGCCCTGGCTCTGTGTTTCAACAGACCGTAGTAAGGAAGCAATCTGGAGTCTATTCTTAATGCTAAGAGACTAGGTCTTGATCTACAAAATGATCTGAAGATTTCAGACTGCTGGTTGATGAACAGTGTTCCTGATTCTCCACAGTGGTAATGCTGACTCCAACAATGCTTCCTGACAATGGAATGAGTGTGGGTCTGTGTGTGGAGGGAGGACATGAGGGTGTCCATTAGCATCTGGGTACCTGTTGGTGCTCCGTATGCAGAAGTGTCTTAGAGTGGAATCATTTTTGTATAGCAGTGGAGTGCTGCACAACCATGCAGAAATGAGCTGTGGTGTGTTAATAGCAGGGAAGACTGTACCTCTGTCATTAACTGTGATGATTTAATACATACATGTAACGGTTGGAGTAAGTATGTGTAGTAAGCCACGTGCTTCCAGAAAGTCAGTGCGCTGAGGAGTAGGCTTTGTAACCTGAGAAGTTCCTGTTGTTTGTTCCCCACTACCCAGAAGGTTTTGAGCTGGTTGCTCTGAAACTTTCCAGTCACTGGTTAGTCAGCATGGTGAATGCAAAGCTGAATTTTCATTTTTCTTTACAATTAATTGAAGTTAGTTAGAACTTGATTACTTCTGCAAATTGTAGATACCCATATGTACCTTTAGACTTTATAATACCAATTATTTTTTTTTTCCAGTGGCAACAGCTAACTTAAATGCTCTTTGATTTAGAAAGAGCCCAGGTGTGTTGGCATAGTAGAAGAGGACTATACGTAATACATTGTTTTTCTGGTTTACGTGACCTGCAAAATAACATCTGAACTTTAGAGTCATAGAATCCTTACAGTTGGAAAGAACCCTTAAAGCCCATCTAGTTCAACCCAATGAAGAGACACCAAAACTTGCTGAACTCCTTCCTGTGGAGCCAAGTGAGTCAGTTAAGGCTGTGGTTTGTCATAGGCTTTCTATTGAGAGATGATCCTGAGAGGTGGTAACTTCATGTTGAAAACAAGTAGGAAGTTTGGAATAGAGGTGGGTGAATAATGGCCAAGTGACAGAGCAGTGGAAAGGTAATCACTGTGTGGTATGTTGCATGTATTTATTTTCAGTGACTTTATATCACCTCCAGCAGAAGGTCTCCACTCACTTGGACTTAATGAAGTCTAGTAAAATTACTCAGCCAGTAGAGGACATGGAAACCTCATACAGGAATCTGTGTGGTGTTCTGTTGTGCAGTTCATGGTGGTGGGGAAAAAAACTTGGCCTGCTTGACTTTCTTTACTTTGCAACAGCAATTGCATAGAAGAATTGCTTAGCATTTCATGTGGCTCTATGGAACTTCACTGTATTTATGTGACTCTTCCCTTCTGACTGGGAGGTGTAGATCTTGATGTAAATTACAAGCTTCTTCCATGGCGGTAGAGCAGTTTATTAGAGAATAGGAGAACTTCTGGCAGTTAATTAAATAGCATTCCCTCTCCTCCTACCACTGTCAAACACAAAAATAATATGTAGTCTTTGTTGCTGAAATATCTTGAAGTTCTGTGTGCTCAGTTTGTCTATAATTGAAAGTTTACCAAAGCAGGTTGTCTCAGTGCAGTGCAGCTTTAAGGTTTTCTGTTTTACACAGTTGAATGCATGTGTGCAGCTAACGGATTTGAAAGTAAACTCCTTACTGTTATATCTATCTAAGGTAATGGGACTGTTCAGTCTGGGGAAGAGGAGCTGAGAGGAGACCTTTTTGCTCTCTTCCAGTACCTGAAAGGTGCTTACAGTGAGTGCAGGGTTGGTCTCTTCTCACTGGTGACAGGTGACAAGATGAGGGGAAATGGCCTCAAGTTGTGCCAGGGTAAGTTTAGGTTGAATATCAGGAAAAACTTATTTACTGAAAGGTTGGAGTAGCTGAATGTGTTTAAAAACCATTTGGATGTGGTGCTCAGGACATGATTTAGCAGAGGGTTGTTAGAGTTAGGGTAGTATGGTTGGACTCAATGATCTTTAAGGTCTTTTCCAACCTGAGCAATTCTATTCTGATCCTATTAGATTTCTTCATTCTCTTTTAATGAAGTGTTCTTTATTCTTATCAAATCTTTATTAAGTTTACCCTTTCATTCTTCATTTTTTTTAAATTGTAAAGTCACACTGCAACCAGCTTGGCCATTTTTTTTTTTCTCTAAGGAAAATGTTTACTCCATGCCACTCAGTAATGTGTTGTAGCTACGGAGGATGGAGGCAGGTTGTCAACTTCTCTTTTTTCTTTCTCTGTTCCTCACTCTTGGAAGGGAAGTAGAAATTGGAAACTTGTTTCTTTAGACGGATTCTCTGATCTGGCAGCTAGTAACATTTGTTGTTTAGCATTATTTCTTATCACTGCTATAAAAAGATACACAACTGAAGACTTATTATTTTCTACTTCCTTAAAGGCTATTTTTTATATTTGTATTGAACAATAGAGCACAACACAAATCCTGAGCGTGTGAAAGGGAATATTAAGTAATGTCATCTGATCACAAGGAAGACATCTATAGCAGTTGTGCATAAAAAGGATGGCTGCAGGTGCTTCTGCTGGCAAAAAGGCAGGACACAAACTTCACGTTCTAAGTTGAATCATGTTGATCTGAATTTGAAAAAAATGGGTAATTTTATTATTAGACAGATCTTCCTGACTAGTTCTAGTCTGATACTTGCACTAATTCGCTTAATCTTTGAGAATTTAGTTGCTTTTAGATTGTAAAATATTTTGAAGAAACATTACTGTCCTGAGAAAAGTACTTGAGTGTAATGAAATACTAACTCTTCTGAGACTAACTACAGTTTACTGAGGCTCTGTTCTTTATTAGTTATAATAATGTATTTATTGACTATGCTGAAAATTGGACTCCTCTTCTTCAGCAGTTCATTTTTTCTCTAATTACAGACAACAGAAGTTAGCAGAAAGGGAAAAAAGAGCAGCAGAACAACAACGAAAGAAAATGGAGAAAGAGGCCCAAAGGTTAATGAAAAAGGAACAGAACAAAATTGGTGTAAAACTCTCCTAACAGTAACCAGGCATCGGTGGAAGGATCCCACCTCTACAACATGCATATTGGTATTAATTTAAGTATTTCCAGGACTTCAACTCGCTGCTTGGTTTCAGTGCATTCTTCAAGTCATCTTGGAAGCCAGAATTCTCCCAAAATATCTTGAACTACTAATAGGTAGTTCTTCAAGGGAAAAAAACCCAAAACCATACAAAATCATGCCTTGATGGAATGAAATTTCCTACAATAATTCTATTCCAGTACCCTTCTTTGCAGCAAACATGATTGAGCAAAAGTGATTGAGAGACACTCTTAATGAACAGCTCGAGCCTAGGGAAAAGAATGTAAATATTCTGTGGTGGGGAATCTACTGTATTGTCTGTGCTTACCTGAAATATGTAATTAAACAGTTTTAAAGAACCTTTTGCTTCCTACCTGATATGAGTGTCTGCTTTTTCTTCTTTTTTTTTTATTTAATAAAAGTATTTATACATTTAGAATTATCCATTAGAGATCATACTGATCAGTACAGATGAAAAGACCTTGTTGTGGATTAAGTGTACTCTTGGCAGTGTGTGCTTTGGTGGAGGAAGGGTTACAGATGAGCATTTAATTGGATTTCCCATCTTTTTGTCACTTGCAGCTTCCTGTGCTGCCATGCCTATTGTCAATACTGCAGTGGCTGCAGGCAGTGGCATTGCTGTATGACAGTGATGCATTCTGTTCATGTTACAAAAGCCGATGTGAGCATAGCCCCATCTGGAGTACTGCGTCCAAGTGTGGAGCCCCCAGTACGAGAAAGACAGGGAGCTGTTGGAGAGGGTCCAGAGGAGGGCCACGAAGATGATCAGGGGACTGGAGCACCTCCCCTATGAGGACAGACTGAGGGAGCTGGGCTTGTTCAGCCTGGAGAAAAGAAGGCTGCGGGGTGACCTCATTGCAGCCTTTCGGTACCTAAAGGGAGCCTACAAACAGGAGGGAATCAACTCTTTGAAAGGGTAGTTAACTGCAGGACAAGGGGAAATGGTTTAAGTTGAGGGAGGGGAGATTTAGGTTGACAGCAGAGGGAAATTCTTTACAGAGAGAGTGGTGAGGTGCTGGAACAGGCTGCCCAGAGAGGCTGTGGATGCCCCGTCCCTGGAGGTGTTCAAGGCCAGACTGGATGGGGCACTGGGCAGTCTGGTCTAGCATTAAATGAGAAGGTTGGTGGCCCTGCATGTGGCAGGGGGGTTGGAGATTCATGATTCTTGAGGTCCCTTCCAACCCTGGCATTCTGTGATTCTGAGATAGGGGAGTGATTCATTTTATTTGTGTTGGTAATTTTGCATTTCTAGCACACTGCTTTACTTCCTACAGTTAGTAAAAATAGAGACTTCATACTTATTGTGTAGGTAGTGTAACTGGGGAAAAAGTCTTCATATTAATAAAGCCAGTGTGGAAGTTAGTAGTTCTGTTAACAGTGTTTCTCAGATTCCTACTGCCTTGGCAGGGAGCTGAATGTTGGGTAAAGATCAGAGCAAGGTTTTTACCTGTTACGTGTTGGGAGCTGTGCAGCCTCTCCCTGAATGCAGCTGAATGCCTTCTCAGAACTGCACAAGGTGTTCTTAAAGGTTGGAAGCAACTTTGATATTATTATAGTGTTAGTTCTGTCTTTTAAACAGCGCATTTAAAAAACACTGCTGCTAAATGGAGCCTGCCATAGCGTGGTTGAAAATCAGCTATCGGAATTTTAAACATTAGAGAGGTTTGTGCTGCTCTGTTACCTTCTTGCTACAAAAGAAACCTGGGTGGTCACAGTGAATGTTTCTCTTGAATGTGAATACGACTTTCTCCAATAAATGACGCTCCATTTCTTCACTAGTCAAAGTGAAGGTTGTTTAAAACATAATAGACATAACAAAGAAGTACAGAACTCTAGTAAAGGTGCTATCACTGGGGCAAGGAATTGCTCCCTTTGCCCTCAGCGCACATTTTTAAATAGGACCAAAGCATTTTCCGTATTTTTTTCATTCACAACAGCAGATATTTAGGAATAATGGAAAGCTATGTTTGTATGAAATTCATGGAAAAAAGAAGCCTATTAATTTTGGCCCTTTTGACTTAGCTAATTAAAGAAAACGTGATCGTTGCCATTGAGTACTTGCTATGTGCTACCCCATCATTCCTCCTCCTCTGTGGCTTACTGGTAACAGCCATCCTCCCAAAAGCTGCAAAGCAATGCATGGCACCATCAGGACTCACAAGACCTCTTCTGGTCTGGATTGCAGAGAAAACTTTATTGGCTGTAGGTGAAAGTGAGGGGGCAGTGAGATTTCAGTGGCTAGAGGCATTGCTGGATGTTTGTGTGGGGCCAATTCCACCATGTCCACCTGCTGGCTGATGTTGCCTCCTCTTAGGAGCAGATCTCAAGTTTTGGGCATGGAGAGTTTATGGCTTGAGGGCCACAGTGCATCTCAGTGTATGTATGGGACTTTGTGGCTCTTGGCCATGTTACACAAAGCCTTCTAGATTTCTGTGAAATGCCAGGAAGCCTGATACCACTTCTTGAAGTGCAGAGATGAGAAGTTACAAGTTGAGATTGCATTGAGTTAATAATTAGGTCACCTGTTTCTGTCAGTGCAGTATGGGCGCAGCTGAGAGGGCAGCGGCTGCACTGCTGACCTAGCACAGCCCTCTGTGCAGTGCTTCCTCTTGGAGCTGGAAGTAGGTTTTTTTTCAATCAAACTCTCTTCAGGGTGCTAACAGTTCCTTACGCCCTGATATGGTGCCCCCTCCTGCTCCGAATGTACGATGTCTCAGCTGAAATTGAGTATTTTTCAGTAGCTTCGCTACAATAAAGCACTCAGATTCTTAACATTTCTAACATGCTTTACTGAATTTGTGATTATAAAGGTAATTTACAATAAAGCAATTAAATAAACAATAAGTTAAAACACAATACAT
Source organism: Phasianus colchicus (assembly GCF_987193195.1). Classification (NCBI taxonomy): domain Eukaryota; kingdom Metazoa; phylum Chordata; class Aves; order Galliformes; family Phasianidae; genus Phasianus; species Phasianus colchicus. The sequence goes on from NC_143438.1 coordinate 77,883,189, forward strand.
TTATAGATGGTATTTCACAGGGCTCGAATGACTATCAGGTTCCAATACATTTAGACTCTAAAACGACATTAATATTCAAAGTGTATCCACGCCTATATTTATCGTCCTAACAGTTTCAAGACTCCCAACAACTGAACACTGTGGTTACAGTCCTTATACGCACAAGACTGGTGGAATGCTCAAGCAGTTGCAGGATTTAGAAGAGCACTACACAAGACAGGCATGAAGGATGTGCTGGAAGCTGTCTGGAAAATACGTTTTTTTTCTTCTCTAAATTGGATTGATGCTTCAGACAACAAATGGCAAGCGCTAGCATGCTTTTTAGAGTACATGTGTGATACACTTAGTGGAAACGAGTCTCCATGTTACTTAACACTGTAGTTTCACAAATATTTTGTTACTGTTGCCTACAGAAATAACCCACCTTCCTCTGCCCTTTTGTTCCCATATGCACCCCGTGCTGCCTGTGAGTTTGTGCATTTGCTCAGTGAACTGGACAGGGAAAGGGAGATGAAGGCTAACTCAGCAAACAGCCACGAAGCTGTGCTAGCTCTCTGCTGTCCCCGATCCTCATTACTGTGTGGATGTGCTATACACCAGCAGAGGGAGGGACCTGGTGACAGGGAGCAGGAAGACTACTTCTGTAGGCAGCAGTACTGAGCTATGTCAGTTAAAAACATTCTGTGGAACTACAGGGTTCAATTTTCTTCATTTGGAAACAAGAACATGTTTTTGAAACAATTTATAGTGCAAATCAAGTATTCAAGAGCAAAACAATGGACTCTGCCAGAATATACAATATCTTTTTGTATCTCTCAACCCCCTCTCTCCACCTCAGCCCATTGGTGCCCAGTGACAGTGGAATTTAGGTTCTAATATTGAAGGGTGTATGACGCAATGAGTGCAGGGCCACCAGGCAGCACCCACGGAGCAACGCTCCAATATTGTAAATGGGATCTACTCCTCCTCTCTGAGTACTGAATACCCACATGACAGTGGGTACAATGGGGGCTGCTACAGCCAGGAGATCTACAAGGAGACTGCCACTCCAGTGCCTCTGCATTATTCCTGTCTCAGAGGAAGTATTTACATACCCGAACACTTCATCACACATTTCCGTAAAATCAAGTTCTTTCATGACATGATTTTCATCAACTCCGTAATCCACCTTTCTGCATGGAGACTCCATAGGAGACAAAAGGATGGCAGAGTTTGGATCACTTGGAGTTAAGTCCACTACTATAGCAGAATCACTGAAGCTTCCAGAAGAAAAATCACCCAATTCCTTCAGTGAGGAAGGCGGGCTCAGAGGAGAGACATCTTGAGATCCGAAGATGTTCTGAATGAGCCGCTCCACATTTAGGCTATATGGCACCACGTCAGTCTGGACGGACTGTTCCACCATCATGATGTCGCTCCTCTCCTCCTTCCTAGAAGACCTTAGTTTTTCATCAGGAACATTTTCAAGCATCTCTTGATCCACAGCAGAAATGAAGAAAGCTGGATCAGCCAACTCAGTGGTGAAAGTCTCTTGAAATGAATCGTTCCCATTAGCCACGTCCTCATTTAGAAGCACTCCACTATCAACCTCCAAAGCTTGCTCCTCCGCGATGAGGGTGTCTGGCAGCTTGGCATACAGTGCCAATGGCTTCCCTGGTGTGTCAGACACATCCTCATCCCGCAGAGAGCCGTTCTGAGCCATCTCCATGCTGTGCAGCAAAGATTCCAGTTTCTTGTTTTGAATGTTTATGTCTATGAAATATTTCTGAATGCCTTTGTCCTTTTCCGCCAAGTTGTTTTTCATGGTTTCAATAACCTGCTTGAGTTGTTTAATTTCCTTTTTCGCTTCCTTGAGGGCCAGCTGTGCCTCCACACGATGACACTCTTCTTCAATCCAGTCTTCCCTCATGCGTCCTAGCTGAGTTTTGAGTTCTTCTATTTCAGTCTCCCTGCAGAAGGAGAAAAATGTAACACTTCTCTGACTGATCAGTTAGTGCCAGCTAGTGGAGAGGCTCCACAGCACTGGGATGGCTGCAGATGGCTGCAGAGATGCTCCAGGGAGGAAGCACATTCCTCCAGGCACCAGCTGCTGCCACTCCCGAGAGCTGTAAGTTGCCTGCCAAGACTCGCTGGCTGCTGACTGAGGGCACTGACCTCCCCACACAGTCAGCAGACCTGTGGCAACCGTGGCTGTGCTACAACCCCTGACATCTTGAGGCACCAGCGATGGTCTGTAGGTTAGATCCCATCAGCACAGAACCTATACCTCTCCTACTGCTTTGCCCCACAGGAACTGAGAAATGGCCTCCTGGGAAGCACGTGCCATGCAGTGCCTGTGCCTGCAAGCAGCTCTGTGTGTACAGCCAGGCAGCTGACAACAGGAAAGCTGCACTCCTCAAAGATGCAGAGGCTGGGTTATCCTCCTCAGGACTGTGGGTTCCACAGGACTCAGGCTGGGAGGCCATTCAAACGCCCCTTTGTGCCCGCTTGGGTTGCGTGTGCTGGATATCTAGCTCTCAAAGCCCAGTTTTAATCAAATGCCATCTGTTACTGTGTATTGCACATTGTCACTTCTTTTCTCAGCATCAATACAAAGAGCTCTTCAGAAAAATTCAATATAAGCAAGAAGAACACAAGTGGGCACACTGGTTTGTACAAGAACTTTTCTTTCATTACAGAAGAAGGGGCACATTTTGAAGTCATACTTCACTGACAGAGGTAGTATAGAAGACTAAATATGAATCTGCAGGGATAAAACTTTTATATATAAAAGGCCTTGATTCTAAATCAGACTGATAAAAAGATCCCTTGAAAACATTTCATTAGGCAATTTCAAAGAAGGGAGAAGAGCCATGTTTAAATATATGCTGCACGGTGCATGTTTACTGAGCAAACTAGGAAACCTGAAATACCTTAAAACAGCCAAACCGATCATATTCTAAATTTATTAGTTGAAACTTTATAAGGTCAATAAATCAGTAAAACATTCAGGATTTCCATCCCCAAATGCTCCTGAATAAATCTTTCCATCCCCAAATGCTCCTGAAATGAAATATACCTTTCCTTAAGCTTGCTCTGAGATTCCTTCAGCTTTGTTTTCAAATGCCGTACTGTGACTTCCTTCTGCTGCAGAGGAGTCAAATACTGCTCTGGATTTTGTGACTTAACACTGTGGTGATCAACACAAGTCAAATATCTCCCCGATCGCCTGGAAAGAAAAAAAGAAAAGCCATTGCATAACATCACCCTTATGGTTCTTCACTCTTAGCAAAAAAAAAATACAACACTGACCGATACCAAGCTGAGTTTACACTTGATTCATCTGGGCTTCTCAGTGTCAGCACAAGTGACTCGCTCCGCCAAGTCAAATACTTGAGGAAACTGCTGATATGTGGGTATCACAAAGCATTTACTATTTATTGTGATTTGTTGCAGCGCAATGATATCAAGAGTTATTTAACTTTGAAATATCCAGGCATCACCTCATCTAAAATGGGTGGAGCGTTGAAGAGCAGACAGCCACGCCACTGGCAATGGCACTCAGCTAAAGACATGGCCAAGTAAGCTAGTGGAAAAACTGAGTTTAGATCCAAATGTGAGCTACGAAATTGAACAAACTGAAACCTAGATTCACTATATCTACATTTAAGTGTATATCTACTATGCTAGAACTGTTCAGTTGTCTGAGAAAGAAAGGGAGAGCAGTAGAATGGCAGCAATTCAGTCTCTGCACTACTGCCGCATCTTCTGGCATGTATCTGTTTTCCTTCCTGCTCAGGAAACTGCACTCCTTGGGCAGGTGCCTAAGATTAAACGAGATGAATTTCTGCCAGAGTGTGTAACATTTTCTATTCTACCACACCCAATTCTCACCAAATTCAAAGGACCCTTCAGTGAAAGAACCAGTAAATCCACGTTAGAACTGATGGCATGAAACCACTTTAAAGAGATTGTCTTGGAGTGAAAACCAACCACAAGAGGCCTCTGACTGAGAGTAACCTCTAATTCCACTGTGCTGAAACAATAAAGCTTCTACAGTGATAGGAAAATACAGGTTGGAACATCCTGCTGACTGTCAAGCCACCAATATGTAGTCTCACCTACACTGAGAAGCAAGATGACTTGCTCAGCAATCCAGACAGTGTGTTCCAGTGCAGAGAAGGTAAGTCAGAGCACTGAACGCTGGGGTGATTAAATAAACACTTGCCTCATTATTGGGCTGGTGTCACTTCCTTTGTATGAGCCTGAGTTACTGCTACTGGGAGAAGAAACCCCATAATTCTGATGGATGTTAACAGGATTCTGCTGATTTCTGCAGAGTGTTGACAAATGGTCCTTTTCACGGGAAGCAGGTGGGCTGGCTCCAGACTTGTAGGATGAGGATCCACTATTCTGACCATAAGGGCCACGACTGGAGAGGAACCAAAATGGTTAAATCATATTGGATTATCCTCGTCACACAACCCATTATGTGTCTTACTTTACATACAAAGTTGTCTATGAAATACCACTAAAACACACAAATGACTATGAATGGCTTGGAAAAAAGTAAGACTTCATGTCATCAGCCACTGCATGTTCTTTTGATGACTGTGAGGATCTTGTTTGAACTATGTGATGTAGGGAAACCTCTGGCATTTTCACATTTCTCGGTTTGCAGTAGTTTCCAGTTACTCCATCAGATCATCTGTATTCCCTGAACCTTTGAGTCCATTAAGTAATTAGAGGACTGCAAACTTGACCAGTTCAAAAAGGACCACTTTTCAGCTTTCCTCTCCCAGGCCTGTAGAGATGCCTGGCTCTGGAGCCTGGTTGAGGGTTGTAAGACTTCTCTTATGATTCTCAGCAAGCAGCCTAAGGGATCACAGTGTGAAGGCAGATTTTTTTCTTCTGTGCCTTTGGCAAACTGGATGTTTCAGCTGCCACTATCAGCTATTCATTTGCTTACATATAGTTTGGACCCTACTGAGCAGGCTGAAATAATATTAAAATAAACAAAGAAAGCACAGTTTCTTCTTCCAGTTTCTGTCATACATATTTACCTTTCTTTTTCCTATCTTTACTAAAAAAACTGCTATTCATGTGTGCTTTAATAAAATTTATATCTGCACTTTCCAGTAACTGCCAAAGAACTGAGGCACTGGAGCCAGCTTTTAGAGGTGCATTTCTCATTTGTTTAGTTGATTTAGTTTCCTACACTGCTACCTTCACCCTCTACTGGAAGTTGTTCTTCTAAACTGCAGTTAAAGGCAGGTATCAAAAATATGGAAAAAGGCAAACCAAGCCAGCAAAAAAAGAAAGTTTGAATGTAAAAATCAAAATACCACAGAATTATGAAGCAAAATCTCTTAAAATTGTCTGAATTGGTTTCCTCCTTTCTCTGAAAATGGAACAGTTTATAAGGAACAGATGGCTGACTGGCTGTGCTGCAAGCCTTCATCACAGCGCTGTGGTTTGGGTGAATTTATAATTATTTTACAATAAAGTGAAGGACTGTGGTTTGTGACAACACTGAAATGTTTCATAGTGAGTTTATTTGAACAGTTAAAAAAGAACATGTTAGAGAGGAAACATCTCTTTCCACTTTGTACAGCACAGCATCAACTTCTGTGTAATAACATAGCAGTGCATTTGAAGGAGCACTATTACAGAGGACTTCTATCTGTTTAAATATGCCAGTATGGTCTAAAATTATGTTTAAATACACAATGATACATGAAATTCTACATTTCTTACTGAAAGTAAGGTCACTTTAGAGCTTCATATTACACTCAGCAGGGTTCTTTTCCTTAGCCAGTTGTTAGATTTAACCTACAGAGAACTTAACTACTGTTTCTTTTTCTAACCACCTCATGATACAGATATGAAACTGTTCATTAAGCATCACTCTGCTGATCTCTATATGCTGGGGCACACTGCGATCTCAGAGAAGTTTGCATGACTTCAGCATATGGGTATCCTGCTGCTGGCCCCAGTCTGCCTGCCAGCTCCACTCCCGTGACTCCACAAAGGGCAGGAAACAAGTCTTGTCAATTTGAACTCTTTCCACCTACTCAAAAAAGTGCAGCAGCAGGGACTGCGTGGGCAGAGCACAATGCGCACTGACTGCTCCATCCAACACCCCAGTATTCACAAGCTGTCTCATTTGCCTTTCACAGATGATACAGAGAAAACTTACAGAAATCTTTCAACAAAAGGTTCATTTAGATGGACGACTATATATATTTTTTCAATTTGCTTATTGCTTTGTTTATATAAAGGCTGGAGTGTTTCAGAAAAGAGTATTAAAGACAATATTGTTGATTTCTTCCTACAAAAAATAAGGTCAAGACCTGGAAAGTTACATGCTGAGCTGACATTTTATAGCAAACCATAGAAAAAAAACAAAGAGCTTGACCAAAAAGGTTGAGGTTAACAGCTAAAAATACTACTGTTAACTGATGTGCACCCAGTTGCTTCCTCCTCTACTCCAGCCACTGTTTCTTCTGACTTTCCTACCTGTATCTCCAGCACTTGTTGGGGATAAAAATCAGTATCAGTCGGCTGATCTGACATTTTGACAATTTTTGTTCTAACCAATACAGTAATTTGTCTTTCTTTTATCTGAACTTTCTTCAGTTCTTATCAGTGTTAGTGCTGCCCAACAGCACAGTATTACCCAGACTGCTTTAAAACTCACAGTAGCAATACTGTATGCATGAACTGCAAGGCCCTACATAGTACTCCATCTTTGTACTAGCTACATTTGAAACATACAGGAAAATTTGCTTACTTGCGAGAAAAAGAAGATCTTTTACTTCCAGCAGCAGACATATGGACTTCAGGAGCTGAAATACTGCCTGTGCTGCTTGAAGAGCTAAAATCAGCTTCACTCCCTGGAAAGGAAAAGGGAAGAGTAAAGACACGGTGGAAATTGTAACTCAAAGACTGTTTTCAACTAACAATGAATCACAAGCATCCTTCCTTTGTCTGTTTGTGTGAATTTTAGAAGTTGCATAAATTATCAAATATCCCCAAGGACAAGCACTGGATATGTTCCAGACTTTCAGTATTTCTTCAGAACTGGCACTTCAACAAAAAACTTCGGACATGAACTGCTTCACTCTACAGAAGTCATTGTAGAACTAGGCTGTTATGGCAACTTGTTTGTTTCTTCACAGCTATCAGGATATGATGAGGCTGCCTACATGGCTTCTTCAAGAACGCAGTGATTAAAAGCATTCAATTGTGAACGGATTTCTATTGCTTTAAACCATATGAAAATACTATTTGCTGTGAGGAAAGCAGCTTCTATTTTGGACTGAGCTGACTGATATACATGTATATGTATATAAGTATAAATACATATAGCCTTACAGAGTATATATGTATCTATATGTATAAACATATGCAGGTTTTCATGTGGTACAGAAGCATAGGAGGGCAGTTCTAATGGCTTTAAAATAATCCAATAATATTGCATGGCTCTCAGCTGCTTCTTGGGTGTTAATCTATCTGATTACTGACTTTCTATGGATTACAGCTTGTATTTCCCAAGTCCTTTTATATACAAGAAAAGTGCCCTCATTTTTCTAAGGTCAGCAGTACTTAAAAGTAGTAACAAAGTATTCTTATCTGGAAGAAAGCCCTGAAGTTAGGATTTATTTCAGTTTGTTACTCAGATGGCCATTGAAGTATCTTTCCACGAGGGGGAGATGCAGCTACAGTTGCTACAATCCCCATGTTGGTAAATAAAGTCCTCAGATCCTTCAGCCTTAAACAAAGCTGATAGGCACACCTTATGCTCCTGAGTACACTTGGAAGGGCACTGGCAGAGCACCTTCTCACAGAAACAGGATGAAACATTCTACAACTGTTCCTAATGGCCTTAGGATCCCGTTTTTAATTTAATTTAATTTGATTTGATTTAATTTCCCAGTTACACAGTCTGACTGGCAGGACTCACACGACTTGTGGCTCCAACCCACACACCCAGTCTCAAACATCAGCTGGCCAGCAAGGAAAGTGCTGCCCTTCCTGTGACGTCCCTTTGCCACGCACTTGGATGCAGCAGGATTGAGCTGGTTTTATTGTTCTCCATCCAAGCCGCAAGCTATGCATCAAGTTTATATACCTGGCACTCACACAGAAGCAAAGGAGTGTCAGAAACTTGGGTACAACCCTCTGTCCAGTCTTCAGTATTTACTGGGGTCTCATGCGAGGACCTCGAGTGCTGTGTTCAGTTTTAGGCCCTTTGCTACAAGACAGACACTGGGGCTCTGGAGCGTGTCCTGGGAAGGACAATGAAGCTGTGAGGGGTCTGGAGCACAAGTCTTATGGGAGAGAAGGAGGGAACTGGGATTGTTCAATATGGAGTAGAGGACATCAGGAGGGACCTCGCTGTTCTCTACAACTGCCTGAAAGGAGGCTGTGGTGAGGTGGGAGTCGGCCTTTTCTCCAGGGTAACAGGGATGGGATGAGAGCCAATGGCCTTAAGTTGTACCAGGGAGGTTCAGGTTGGATATATGGAATAATTTCTCTGAAAGAGTATTGGCACAGGTGGTGAAGTCACCATAGTCACCATCCCTGAAGATATTCAAGAAAAGTGCAGATGTGATATGCAGAGACATGCTTTAGTGGGCATGGTGTGATGGGCTGATGACTGGACTTGTTGATCTTAGAAGTCTTTTTCAACCGTCATGATTCTTTGATTCCATGACAGGGCAGAAGACCACTTCAGAGCAATCACCAGAGGGACAAACATTTCAGTGTCCTGGCTGCTTTCACATGGAAGACCTCTAATTAAAGAGATATTCAAGGTGCTGTTTAACGCTCTGCAGCATCACACCATAAAGGTCACGTGCTGGGACAGCACTCAGCAGAGAGCAGCCTGCACTGGAGCAGCTGCATCATGCCCTCAGCAAGCACCATGCCTGGTGGGAGCGGGCAGAGGCTGGAAGCAGCAGGCAGGGAGGCTCAGGGGGCCTGGACAGAGGAGGTGATTGTCCCCTCTGTGTGCTCCTAAAACTGGTGGACCTGTAAATCTTACAGATGGCTGTAAACTTCCCTCTGTTTTTCTGTGCTGCTTGATCAGCCCAACCCCTCCAGATAAACTTCAAAGCACAGAAAAGCACAGCCCAGAATGCCATCACAGGGACCCCAGCTTTACGGCCTCTAACCAGCCTATGCCCAGCTCAGCATCCCTGATAACCAGACCTGGGCTGCCCCAAGTCGCTACATCCAGGAGCAAATTGAAACCACATGTGAAGACAGGGAAGGGCGAGGAGGCAGAGCACAACCCTGCTTTGTTCCACAGAGTATTTATACCGTGTCTGCAAACACAGATGTCAGTAACCCTCTCCTTAGGGATGTAAAATGACTGCTGGACATAATGGCCAAAGCTGCAGCAGCTTTCCTGATAGACAAAGCACTCCCATCTAAGAGTTTACAGCACACACAGTACTGTCATGCTACCACACAAATCTGCTTTTGCCAACCAGACCCAAACAGGTAAACCCCTTGCATGGATTCCATACCTCCGGTGTCTGGCCCCCCAGACATTGGTGCCCCCGCCGACGCCAGCAGCTCCCAAAGCCCAGCACAGACAGCGTGAGCCCTGCAGGGCTCATCTATGATTAAGCAACCCGCACCATAATCAGATCTTGCTATTGAAAGCATCTCAAGGAAGCAAGGTTTAATAATAGCCTCTCCCTGACCCGCTTGGCTGGCAGCTGAGGAGGGCTGCCAAGCCAGGTACTGCAGATAGGATTTAGCAGAGCCTGGAAATGCAGCCGCTGAGGTTTCTGAAGGATTGAAGTGCATTTGAAACCAGGAACTGTTCTGCAAAGCAAGAATTAACCTCTGTGGCCCCGGTTCTGATAACAGCTGTATACAATCTTCAGGCTGAGACTACTTATGCTCAAAATCGGGCATATGTATATTCATAAGATTTTCCAGAACATTTTTATAAACTAAAGTGGTCACTGTCAGTAATGTTTCCAAGTGTGTTAGTTATGTTCAAGCCAGCTTTGCATGTAAGAGATTGACAGTAATGTTACTAGGAGACCTAAAAATATTTTCTTCTACTTGGTAGACACTGCTATGTAAAATAACAAGCATTTGCCCATAAATTGCAATATATTATTCTGGATTAAGTAAAGTATGACTTCCATCTTACAAATATTCTTAACAAAGAGAAGCTCCCCCTCTACCAGCAATGCAGGCAGAGCCAGAGCACAGCCTCTTGTCCCTCCTACAGTCATCTCCCACAGCAACAGGACCTTGGGAAGCCTGCTGGCTGCTCTGTGACTGTGACAATGTCACTGCAAAAGCTCACGAATGTAAGCAGCGGAACAACTCCCAGAAGCAGAATTAACCATGAAAGCAACTGACATTTCTCAAAACCAGTCTTTTGTCCTAACTGGCTATCTAGGATAGGTATGTGAGGAGCAGGAGTGAAATGGTGCAGCACCCAGCACGGCACCGCTCCATGGGCTGTGGCACTGACCCAACTGCATGCTGCCTCCAGTTTTTCCTATTCGTGCACTGCAGTCATCACATCTACATTTTGGCATGTAAAAATTCCACACCATTAACCCTGCTCTAGTTACTGCCTCAGCCAGGACAGCCATACAGCAAAGTGATCATTCAGAGCACTTACAGGCAGGACAGATTATATATTATACTGTACAGATACATTAATTTGAGGTTATATTGTATATAGGCTCCAAAAGGACAGTACGCTGTACTGAAATACCACATCATGCATGTATACGTGTATATCATAGAATCATAGAATCACAGAACCACAGAATCATAGAATGGCCTGGGTTGAAAAGGACCACAATGATCATCGAGTTTCAACCCCCCTGCCATGTGCAGAGTTGCCAACCACCAGACCAGGCTGCCCAGAGCCACATCCAGCCTGGCCCTGAATGCCTCCAGGGATGGGGCATCCACAGCCTCCTTGGGCAACCTGCTCCAGTGCGTCACCACCCTCTGTGTGCAGAACTTCCTCCTAATATCTAACCTAAATCTCCCTTGTCTCTGTTTAAAATCATTCCCCCTTGTCCTATCGCTATCAAGATTGAGAGGTACCACTTTGTTTCACTACCAGTGGATCTGAATTTTGGCAAAGAAACATGGACATGTTGAGCAGGACTCTCTGGCTGTGATAAGAAAACCCAAATTGAAATGCAAAACTCGGAATCGTGAACAGAATTGTGAACAGGCAAATTCCACTTAAATACAAGCATAAATACATGCATGTTCAGTTTATCAGGTTCACCGTATACATTTCTTACACAGACAAGCACAGCAGGCCCACATGCATGCCTGGAGTATGGTATTCCAGTCTGCTACTTCACATCACTGAAGATGGCCAAACACCTTGATGTACGGTCCTCTGGCCTCAGTATTAACATTTTACTTTAGGATTAGGTGCTTTAGGATTAATCTTTATCTTCCCATAAAAGTACAGCTGAAACTTTACTGTGTGCATTGTAAAGCTCAGTGAGATTAAAAAGCAGAAGAAAGAAAATGTTGAAATAATATTTGTGACAGGAACATTGATAGCTGATGAGTAGAACTGGCTTACCAAAACTCAGGATAAGTATGAGATAATAATTTTTTGTGTGCGTGTGTCTTTGATTTAGAGATCCACTATTATTTCACAGTCAATAAACAAAAAATGCAGAATTTATCTATTTGTGACTCCATTAACATGGTCTCTTCATATAGACCAGTCCCTGTGCTATTCTTGCACATGGTCACCCAGTGAAATAGAGCTGTAAACAGTGCTGAAAGACAGTGTGTCCTCAAAACATAAAGCACTTAAATTTTCTGAGCCTCCTTGTCCTTAAGAATATCCTGTTAAATGGCAATAGGACCAAAATATGTGTACATGTTCACCAGCAGCAAATAAAGAAATAGATGGAATGCTGTCTCTGCAGACAACTTGGTTTGCAGATTCCAGGGAAGAGATAGAGCCTGAATGCAAGAAGTCCAGCAGAGCCATTGGTAGCAGCTGGAAAAGCAGACGGCCTTCTGTCATAATGCCTTTTTTAAAAGTTCTAGGACATTTGGTTTCCTTTATCTTGAAACATTTAGCACAGCTACATCTCTATTTCTAACCTCTAACAACATAAACAGTATCTGCCCAGGAAATGGTGATGCTGTGTCCTTTCTGTTTAACATGGGGGAGTTGCTGTAAGGCTGAGGTAATCTGGGTAATCTGGGGAAGAAATGTCCAGAATTCACTGAGAAAAAAAGCAAAAAAAGCTTGAAAAAAGTCATGAAGTCTCACTTTAGTGTTTCAGGCTTTTCTTCGGTAGCACCCTTACCAAGACTTGTCTCAGGGACAATGTGCTGCAGTGGGCATCGGGCTTGACCTGCACCATCAGGCCCATGACAGTGGTTTTGTTTCCAGCCCCTGATCTTTGTCTCGCTGCCTATTTGACAATTACTTCAAAAGAGACTTTTATCTCAGGCATACGATTCTATTTTACACCACACTGTGATGAGGTAAGAGCAGATATAATGCTGTGAGCAAGGAACAGACAAGGGACTCCCTCCATGCTGACTGTTCCTGGGCTGACACAAGCTGTCCAGCTTCTTCTCTTTCTGCCCATGTCCCATACCCTTCCCTAGCACTTAGGCTGAAGTAAATGAAGACTGCTCTATCTATGTACTGATAGACATTCTGCAGTGTCAGAATCTCTTAGGAGAGGTGAGGATCTGAACTCCTTTAACCTATGGAAGGCACTGGATTCCAACCTTTCCCTTGAGCTCCAGCTGCTCAAGGAAAATGCTTTTGGGAAACCTCTCAGTTATGACACTGAATATATGGCTCTAACACCAGGGCTGGTCATGTTTTAAAGGAATGAAATGTCTGAACAGATATGAGGTAGTCCAGCAATAAGCACGAGTGCAATCAGGACCAGAGGGCTCTACATGGAGGACAGGTTCTCCTCTGGCATTTCCTATGGCCTGCAGGAGGTGTTCCTCGCCTGCTCACTGCTGTGAGCCCCGGATTTTAGTGCCTCACTAATCCCTATGTGTGCACTGTAGTCATCAAGCTCAGAGCTGTGAGCTGCATGCTCAGAACCAGATGGGCACAGCGACGCGTGGCATCATCAATCCTAAGGAAAAAGTAGGCCTCCTCTCCCCTGTCCCCCTGCAGCCCGAAGAGATGTGCAGCAAAATGCTCACTGTGAATTCTAAATCATTCAGACCTCCTGGGTGAGGAGATTCCAGCTCAGTTCCAGCTAGAAGACTTCAGGGAAAATCTGCAACACAGATCCTGCTTCCCTTTGTTTGGATCTAAACTTGTTTTTATAAATGATCCCTTCCACTCAGACTGCTGCTTGTGTGATCTAAACAAAATTTTTCATCTTGATTTTTGCTCATCCAGCTGACTTAATCTTTTGACTTCAGAAGAAGATTTGTTATCAAATAATATAATCAAAATTTATCTCATTATGCAGTTTTCTGATCTCATCTAAATACAGTAGTTTTGATAATAATCTGAACTACATTAATGCAAATTATAAGCACTGCAGATCTCAAAATGAATATAGAATGTGACTTGCGGATGCTATGAAACCACAATCAATCAAGTTTTCTCCAAGAACACAGTCACTACAAACTAATTACTGATACTGGCAGAGAGCCATGATGTGTATTTTGTGTATCACTGCAATCAAAGCTGGTGTTTTCCTTAATGGTTGGTTTTAACCCACAGATTTGTAGAGCAGCTACAACAGAATGCTGGAACTGATAAAAAGCACTTCAAGTAGTTTTTTTTCTGCTTTATATAACTTAAGCAGATCCTCTGTACAGAAATCTGCCTGACCTAATTACTTTCTGTGCTGCTATGTGCACTTTGAGCTGTTCTGACAGTACCTTAAAAATGGCTCCCATACATTTTTTTCTCAGCCTGAAATGTCCCTTGCCAGGGGAACATGTTCACAGAGCAGAAGGGAATGGTCTGTGGAGCCTACCTTCCTCTCACCCAAACAGACCCTTGAGATCAGAGCCACAGGGATGACACTTTGCTACACTGATTTCACTAGCTACAATGAGACTGGATGTTTGAAAAATACACTGATAGCGATATAATGTGGTACTCAGCTTGCATTTGACAGTTTTATAGATGTGTGTGTGAAGGCACCTATATACAAGTATCTTTTACAAGCCTGTACTGTCGTCTCAGGAAATCTTTTGTTTTATACCTGGCAGTGCTATTTGCTCTGTTTCAAAGGAAGTAGACAGGCTGGTCAGATGTATTTTTAGGAGCTGGAAAATGTCATCTTTGGCAGGGATGACTTAGCAGTACACAGAAAGGGAGTGAACTCCATCACAGACTGGGAAAACATCCCAGCCTCCTGTCACACTGTGGCAGAAGTTTAACAAAGGGCTTTCAGAGGGCCTTTCCACACATCTCCTAAATCTGGTTGCAATAGGCAAGGAAGAGAGAAGCTGTTGGGTCTACAGCAATTAACTGTACAGGCACGTGTCCACAGGAAACATGCAAATACATGGGCTCACGTGCTACACCTGATTCAGCTGAAAGCTTTTGCACAGTCACCCTTAATGTCAGGCATATGGTTTTCATTCTAATGTAAACAAAACATTTTAAACCAGTTTGACATGTTTTCAGCAGGGAAGAGACAAACACTGGAATGAAAAACATATCTGGGAGGTAACAAACTAAACAACTCTGCAGTCCTAAAGATAAAAAGCAAAACTCATCATAGTATAATCAAATGTTTACCAAAACACGCACATTGAAACGATTACAAAAATAAATTGAGTTCAAATGCCATTCACTGCAAAGAGCACTAAAACCCTATTTCATGTATTGATTGGTGCCTAAACAATCATTTTTATACTAATAGAACTGAGTTAGTTCTGCAGGCAATGTGGCTTTTTTTTCCCCAGCAGCATTCACCACCACCATACTAATTACAGACATGAAGCAAGTGCTTTTAAGTTTATTAATCCTTTAGTGTTTGTGGTCACACTGCATTCTTCTAGTTCCATCAAAGAGTTACACCCTGATGAGTTCCCAGATTCAGAAAGCTAACAGCTTAGAATTACTTGAAGAATATCAGAACTGAGGAACAGGAAACTTAAAATGAAATGCTTCAATGTGTAAGAAAGATAAGGTTCATAATAGCAAAAAAAAAAAAAAAAAAAAAAAAGAAGCAGTATCTGCAGAATTTTCATTTCCATTAAATACTTGTTACACAATGGTACCATAAAGTAAGTTGTTTTTTTTTTTTTAGGTTCCATTAAGGTTGACACACTTCAAAGTCCTTGGGAAAGTGATGCCCATCTTGCAGCAAGTTAGACCAGACTGATGAAAGAGCACCAGGTCCCCAGCTCCAGCAGGGGATTTTTCAGAACGGCCGTGTCTCTATCTGCCACCTGCCCTGGAAATATCTTCTGCCAGTGAATCTGTTTCAACCATCAAAGCCTCTCAGATGTGCTTTCCAGGTATGCCTAGAAGTGGGTCAGCTGCAAAAGCACTGAACAGCTCAATACCTGGCTCAGGAATACCATGGTTCCCTGTGTCTGGGGTGAGTGTTTCACAGTACACCAAACACATCAGGGTCCCTTTGAAAGTGATCCTAGGAAAGCTCACTTCTGCTGTTTACTTCAGTGGACAAAAGACTCAACTGAGATCTGCAGGGCCAGACTCAGCTTTGAACTTGGTTGTACCTTTCCCCAGTCCATCACTAGAGGCACACACAGTATCCAGCAGCAAGACCTGGATGGAGATGGAACGTCCAGCCCTATTTATGACATCTGTCTTCAATACCCCTTGCTATATCAGCAAATTCAAATGCGTCTGCACCTCCCCGGTTCAATCTCTAGGAGAACCAACTCAATTCATGCATGAATGTGCACCATTTCCATCAGAGCCTTCTGCAGGACATTACAGATATGTTACACACCTGGAACAGATGTGGGAAAATTAAATTCTACAACCTAAAGTTTTGGGCAAGGATGGGCAACCTCTATTCACTCTCCCAGCTATGCTAGTTTTTATTTTTCTTTTTATTCTGGTAAATTATTTTGGAATAGGGACTGGAGATAACATTTCTCCCTTCTCCTAGGCTCTTCTTCAGCTCAGTATAATAATTTCCAATGAGAACAAAAACACAACGAAGACTTTGAAACACGACTTCACCAAGATTTGCTTAAACAGGCCAAGTTTAAGCAAACACCACTGCTGTCTGCAAAGACTTGCTCACTTGCTTCTGGATGAGTTTCCACCTCTGAGTCCTGTAACCACCAGCTTACTGATGTCTTTATACCAAAGTGAAACCATGCAAGTGAGATTTGCAGACTAAAATAAAGACGTTCCCTTAACTCTCCATGCCTACATATAAATACAGATACACGAACATAAGGAATATATAGACATGTTCACTCAACACCAATCAGAAAGTATTAAAAGCAGTCACTAGGATGTAAACAGAAATGTTTAAGGGAATAATGATATACACTGAAACTACTTATGATTTGACATCAAACATGGCCAAAAGAGGCAAATCAGAATTTTCCATTTTTTGTTTGAAATGATGCTTTAGTTTTGAAAATGGTCACATTTCTTTCTTCTTTTAAAGCAAATTAAAAACATTAAAATATTTCCCAAACATTCTAGACATTTGGATTGAATATCATCTTTGTTCGGTCAGAAGCAAAAATTTTGTTTAATGTTCTGACCGGGCAGCAAAACCCTGAATCATCACAGAAACATGGAAACCTTAGAGTTGGAAGGGACTCTTAAAGATCACCTAGTTGAACTCCCTGCAATGAACATTTGGAGAGAAGATATTATGAGGTACGTCAAAAGCCTTACAGAAGTCGAGACAGATTATATCAGTGGCTCATCCCTTGTCCACTGATACAGCTACATTATCATAAAAAGCAACAAGGTTGGTCAGGCAGTATCCTTGCTGAAACCATGCTGATTATCCCATATAGCATCCCTTTCTTCCACAGGTCTCAACATAGTTTCCATGATGATCTGCTCCATGATCTCCCTGGCACAGAGGTGAGGTTGACAGGTCAGTAGTTCCCTGGGTCTTCCTTTCCACCTTTTTTAAAAATGGGTGCTATATTGCCTTTTTTCTAGTAATCAAGAACTTCACTTGACTGCCATGACTTTTCAAGTATCAAGAGTGGTTGATATTCCCCTTCTTCTGCTTCTACTACGTCAGCCATTCCCTCAGGTCTCTGGGATACATCTCTTTGGGACCCATAGTCTTATGTACATTCAGATTCCTCAGGTGGTTGTAAACCTGATCTTTGCTTACAGTGGTAGGAGCATCACTCCCTCCATTCCGACCTTCTGAGACATCCACTTGAGGGCTGTGTGTAGAGCAGTTGCTAGTGAAGACTGAGGCAAAAAAGTTACTGAGTATCTTAGCCTTGTCCTTGTTACTAGCCTACAGGGGTACATCCTCCTGGACTTCGCTCTTCTGTCTTATGTACCTGTAGAAGCCCTTCTAATCCTTCTCTGCACTCCTTGTCAAGTTCAGTTCTGAATGGGCGTTGGCCCTACCGACCCCATCCCTATACAACTTAGCAGCATCTCTGCACTCCTCCCAAGCTACCCATCCCCTTCTTCTGCTTCTACTGCCTGTACATTTTCTTCTTGTTCTTTGGTTTGACCAGCAGGTCCTGATTCAGCCGTGCTGATCTCCTGCTTTCATTTCCTGACTTCCTACGCCTGGGGATGGAGAGCTCTTGTGCCCTAAGGAAAGCTTCCTTAATTATTGGCCATCTCTGCTCCGCTCCCTTGTCCTTGAAGACAGACTCCCAAGGGGTTTTGTTGACTAACTCCCTGAAGAGTTAGAAGTTCTCTTTCCTAAAACTAAGCTTACTGATTTTACTCTCTGCCTGTCTGATACTCCTCAAGAGCATGAACTCCACTTGTCACTACAGCCCAGGCAGCCTCTAGTCCTGATGTCACCTCAGGATTCCCTCTGAACTGTGAGCAATAGGTCCAGCACTGCATCACTCCTGGTGGGACTGTCTATTACATGGCTCAGGGATTTATTTATTTATTTATACATTCCAGGACTCTCCTGGATTGTCTACAGCTTGCCATGGTACTTCTCCAGCAGATGTCAGGGTGGTGGAAGTCCTCCAACAGGATGAGAGCCAGCAGACATGACATCTCCTACAGTTGAAGGAAGAAGGCTTTATCAACAGGCTCCGCTTGATCAGATGGCCTGTAGTAGAGACCAACCACAAGGCTCCCTTTGTTGCCTCAGTCTCTAACTCTCACCCATAGGCTTCTGATCTGCTCATGGCCATTCTTCAGGGATGGCTCTTCACAATCCATTCCCCCTCAATGTAAAGGGCAATGCCTCCTCCCCTTCCCCCTCGCCTGTCCCCTCTGAACAGCTTGCAGCCATCAATAGCAACATTCTGGTTGTGGGAATCATCCCACAAGGGTTCAGTGATGAAAGTTATTTGCATAGCTCCACTTTCAACATAATAAGATGTCAGACTGGAAAGAAATAGTAGATGTAAAGGAAAACAAAAAGGGAAATAATCCATCAATTTTTGAATAAACATTGCTCAGAAAACAGTTTAAATCCCAGGATTCTCATTATAAAGGCATTAATAACCTGGAGGAATTCCAGAGAAGGTCAACAATAGTGATAATAGGATTACAGGGCACTGTTTATGGAGGGAGATTAAGGAAATGCAATTTGTATATTCAAAGATAAAACGAAATACTGGCAACAGTGTTTATGAAGGGAGGACAAATACAGTTGGAAAACTGTAAAGAAAACAAGGTAGCAGCAACATAGGATTCAGTCTGTGATGCATGTTATTTCACAAATAGTGACTTGAAATAAAAACTGTTTTTTTGTAGGGCATAACAAAATTTAGCTGGAATATACTCAGAATACTTTTAGTATAACTGGGGAATTAGAAAGCTATTCTAAACATTGGCATCAATAATATTGATTGAAATTGAAAAGCAGAGCATGAAAAAAAAATCTCCTAAGGGAAGATTTATAATGACTTCTTTCATATGCATGGTATTTCATTCTGTGGAGGTGAAGCAGGCTGAAAGCCACAGTAAATAGCCAGAAGGAGCAGAAAATTTGCTGCAGTAAATATGCTAATTGCACATCGTGTTCAAGCTTGACCTCAAACATATTTTAAAATAAATACTTTAGAGTGTGCAGTGTATGTAGCATCGTATGTCTTTTTTTTCAGTTCTGGATTAGCAGAAGAGTGAAAAAACCTGCCTGATTAAAGGCTATAGCCATCTTCCACGAATTTCTTATTCTAAGAACTCAGACACTGTTTCCAGACACAGAAGCATGTCCCAAGACCTGTAACTCTATCAAAAGGCATGTGGGGCTAAAAGACCTGGCTGGCACAGGTCTTTTATATCCAGCAGCTCAGACCTTCCACAGAGAGAGAGAAACTTCAAGAGCCAGCCTGCACGGTATGCTAGAGTGAGAATCTCCCTTTGAAGGTGGATGCCCCACTTTACCTAAATCTAGAGTGATACCGGGATAATTAATGGGCCAGAGAGAGAGAAAGGAGTTATGGCTTGCCTGCTGGGAACTCAGCTTCAAATTCACAATAAATTTGTTACTAAATTATCCAAAGCAGAACAGCTTTCCTGGGAAAAGCCTGTACAGCTCCTCACCTTTCTGGGCAGTCTGGTGTGACAGCCCTCTTCTTTTGTGTACTCAAATCCATTCTCCTGAAAAGGCACAAACAGGTCTAAAGTTTCTTCTCCCTTCATTCAACCAGGTAAAGGGTTCTCCAGTCTTTTTTTTTTCCTTTTGTTAGAAAGAAGTTAGCAGCGCAGTCTGACTGGAGGCCTGCTAGTGGCATTCCCCAGGCACTGGTATGAGGTCCAGTCTTGTTTAACATCTTCATCAATGTCCTGGATGAAGGGATAGAGTGCACCCTCAGCAAGTTTGCCAATGATGTAGATCTGGGAGAGCTGACCCACCACTACAGATTAGAGGCAGACCTGCTGAAGAGAGTTCTGCAGAGAAGGATCTGGGTTTCCTGGTGGCTATCTGCATGCCTGTGGGGCAAAGAAGGCCAATGGTGTCCTAGGGTCCATAAAAATACCCAGCAGGTCAAAGAGAGATGATCCTACTCTTCTCTTCTGTCCTTTTGGCCGCTTTTGGAGTTGTGTCCACTTCTGAACTCCTCAGTTCAAAAAAGACAAGGGAAGTTCTAAATGAGTCCAGTCTGTTTAGCCTGGAGAAGAACTAGGGGGCATCTCAGCAATACTTAAAGGGGGGTGTCAAGCAGATGGGGCCAAGATGTTTTAAGTCATGCCCAGAGCCAGGACAAGGGACAATGGGCACAAAAGGAACACAGGAAGTTCCTTATGTACATGAGGAAAAACTTCTTTACTTTGAAGGTGACAAGGCACTAGAACTGGCTGCCCAGAAGGTTGTGGAGTCTCCTTCTCCGGAGATACTCAAAACCTGCTTGCATACTTTCCTGTGTGACTTGTTGCAGGGAACTTGCTTTAGCAGGAGGGTTAGACTACATGGATCTCCAGAGATCCCTTCCAAACCCAGCAATTCTGTAAACTATCTAATTGTAAAAGATTTGTGCTCAGTACCCTTAATTGCTGCTGGCCTGTGACATCAGCCCAGAGCTGGTCTTTACTTGCCATTTCTTCTCCTAATGTGATACTTCTTTCTTAGATACTCCATTTCCACCGTTGCATCTGGGCTCTTGGTAGAACCTTGAGTATCTTCTGAACGACGAGAGATACACATCTTGAGAGTCCACAACACAACTACTCATCTCTACTAAGTAACATCTAAATGATGTTTTTAGAAGAGGAAGATCATAAAATTTGTAATGCAGAACTAAAAAATTGTTTCTCTAGGTCACTTTAATTGGAATGTGTAGCTTTAGGCTCAAAAATATGAAATATTTTACAGACAAAACATTCTATCTAGCTATGACTTTGCTTATTCTCATTTGAAAGAAATACTATTTGAACATATTTATCATGCCAACAGAAGTACATTTGTTTAAATCAAAGCTATAAATCTAATCTACATATAGTTGCAAACTAAAAATGACAGTGATATGGTAACACTTATCCTTTTTGCTCAAAAGAGTATACTCTGTTTATATTCCAGTATTATTTATCAGATGTTATAGGGCACTTTTTTCACTTCAGTGTAATTTAGTTAGCCCATGTCCTAAAAATGCTTCATTTCTGCTGACAAATAAAATTTGCAGTGCAAAATGAGATACAGAATCTTCCTGAATAATGCTAGAGACCTGAGGCAGTGGTCGTCAGAAATAGAACAGAGAGTGCCTAAGCTCTGCAGAGATGATCAGAAGAGCAGATGCATCTAATTGGACTTAGCGACCTACACTGAATAGCCATTAGCTTCCAAGTGTGATCTCGGTCACTAAATTCTTCTGCAGCTGAATGCCTATGACTGTCTTTCCCTACTGTTAGGAAAAAAAAAAGAAAAAAAAGGAAAAGAAAAAAGAAAAAGAAAAGAGAGAGAGAGTTAGCAGAGATTGTACTCAGCTCCAATAAGAGCTAACGGCAGAGCTGTCAGAGATCTCAATTAGAACAGAGGAGACGTGGGTGGGATTAATCTGACAAAAATACCTCTAACATATTCACCTTCGTCTGAGCCAACCTAGGTCCCGTTTTTAGTCAATGAAGAGTTAGTACAACTAGTGATTTTAAAGCACTATTTGTCTCATCCTAAAGTACATACCTGTATTCGGTCACAAAGACTGCACACTAGATTCACTGATCTTACGGATTATTTCTTTTTTATCACTAAAGAGGACCTTAGTCAACCTGGGCATGCAAAGATGACGACAGCTACGCTACAGATATAGAACTGAGCTCAGATAAATTACAGCCCATCGTTCTAACCACTGTGGCTCAAGATCATCAATTCATTCCTCTCACCTCACCAAACAACTTCTATGACCACCAGAAAAAGAGCAAATGACAGATTCAGCTCTTAAAGCCGTTCCATTTCCTATATTCAACTGGCCCAGGCACTGAATCAGACATTTTGTCCCAGTCTACAGCCCAGAGCTTCTAAAGGTAACCAAAGGAGATGCATGAATTGAAATCTCCCCTCTTCTGAATCACAAATGTTCAGAGATTTATGTAAGACAGAAGAGCTCCAACAGGATCTGCCATCCCCATGGGATGACCTGCTGGTCCAACTGAAAGACCATTCCAAAAATGTAGTGGTGAGAGTTTTGAAACAGGCAGGGACAGGTGATGAAGACCCTTGTGCACCCACAGCTACTACACACAAAATCTTGGTGGGCAGACACCTCTCCTTGCTTAGCTCTAGGATATGAGATGTCAGGGTAGTGCAGGCTTGAACCAGAACATGGCATTTGGCTTTTGAAAGCAGAGATGTGTATTTTAATCTTCCTGTGAAGTCTGCTTAGGTCCTGTTGTATCCATGGAGACGGAGTCTTTAATAACTCCCTGTGCTAGCAGGTCAAGTAAGCAAATCTACACAGCTCCATAGCAACAGACGAGAAATTAAAGTGGATCCCATCACTAAAATATGCAGAAGGGCTCTGTGCATACAGAATGATTATCTGGAAATGCTTTCATTTTTAAAATCAGCAGTAGCTAACTTGTGTAGGCCCTACATGAGATGCTAAAAGACTAGAGGAAAGCAGAAGTAAATGAGAAAAAGGAATATGGCCAAAATCTAACCACAACTGCTTATGTTAGATTCTATGTTACAAAAGATTTTAAAAACTTTATTGTCCCAAGTAACGTTATGAAATACATATAGAAAAAACTGAGAAGGGTGAAATTAAAGTAAATAAATGTTGTGCACCATCAGATCTGAATGTAAGGATGGTCACACCATCTACTCTGACATGCACAAAAGCAATGCAATCAA
This sequence comes from Phasianus colchicus, assembly GCF_987193195.1. NCBI lineage: Eukaryota > Metazoa > Chordata > Aves > Galliformes > Phasianidae > Phasianus > Phasianus colchicus. The sequence goes on from NC_143438.1 coordinate 77,906,105, forward strand.
AGCACACACGCGCTTCTGAGAAAGATGACATAAGCTTCCTCCATTTTATTACCAAGGTGATGTTTTACAAAGTAGATGAAAAGCCCTCCAGAAGCACAAGTAATTGATCACTGTGTATTGGTTCTTTGCCAAATATTGAACAGCTTAAAAATCTAATGGTCAAGTTAAAGTCATCCTCATCAGGTTTAACTTACTCAGGGAAGCTGAGGTTTTGCTCTTCTTCTTCTTGCTTCTGCACACTCTAGAGGATTTATGTTTTATGCTTATAAATAAGCACAGCCACACCAAGTGATTGTTATTAAATCAAACATTTTATGAAGAAAGAAAAAGAAACTAGTATACGGACAACTTATGGTCACAGGCAAGGTGCTCCATCAATTTACTATCAGAAAGAGAGAGAAATTATAGTGAGGCCACTCTCAACATGGAAGTGAAAGCACAACCCAAAACAATGAATCTCTTTGCATGACACAGGACCTATTCCAGTTAGTACATTCTGTCAATCTGTTTTTGTATTCTGTACCTTTGTTCCTGAACAACAGGGACAACAGTTCTATTATTTTCCCACTGCTTGCAGAAGTTCAGTGCTGAAAATGAACAAAACCCATGCATATATAAAATAAGATGTTGTTGGATAAATGCATCAGTAAAATATGCTTTTCTTATATTTTTTTTATTCTTCCCAAGATGAAACATAGGGAAAGTCTTATCATTATACTCTTCTGCAATCAGAAAGGTGGAGTTCTTCAGGATGAAGCTTATTTCCAGAACTGCCTCTAAGAAAAACCTCTCAGTGAACTCATGCACAATCTGTTTTAAAGATGAAGCACATATAATGTATTGGAATATTACTAGTATTCCTATCTTATTACACTGAAGTGAGCAAGAAGGCTGACAAAAGATCTGTAAAATTGTTCAGCCAGATCTCAGCAATACAATACAATACTTTTCTGTTTTGTTTTTAAAACAACAGAAGTGACTCTGCTTTTAGAATATATATAGATATGGAAGTAGACTACCAATATGGATAAACTTACGTGTTAATTTTACTATACCAGGTTAACTTCTCACTAGCCTGTGCCTGCACAGAATGACCTCAAGAGTAAGTTCCTGGACATTTAGTGTGCTGCGAATCTAATGCTCACACACCAAGCATTACAAAAAGATCAAGCAGGAAGAGCACGACGCTTTAACAGCTAGACTTGCATTTCCTGTTTCATCTGTTTAAGTTATTTAGATCTAACCGTAATGTTTCCAAATGCTATGAGGGCTATTATCTCTAGTCTCCTTCATGTTAACTGTGATCAGCTATAAAGTCTCTGCATCTGCACCTACTCAGCACTCATGACCAACTTATGGCCAATAGAGCCTGCTCCACCTGCCCTTCTAAAAATCCTAATAGTTCTAGCACCCTCTAAGATTAATCCATTCAGATTCAGACATCCTGCCCCAACGCTCATTTCATGATTAGACAAATCTACCAGAAAGAAGCAGAAAAGATCATAATGGAAATACATGCTGAATGCAGCGTTACTTCTAATGGCTCAAAGTTAAATAACATTTTGAATTGAATAGTGATTGCTAGAATTACTTTGCGTATTCTCTTATGTCTATGAACTCATTGTAACTAGAATGGCAGTACACAGAAATTAAATATAGGACAGGAAAAGCACAAGCTGTGCCTTGCAACTACTTAGCAACAGATCTGTGTGATGAACTGTTTAAAGAAAAAAAAAACCAAAACCCTCTGGACAACGCAGGCTCACAGAGTCAGCGGGACTTGAAGAGACCTCTGGAGATCCAGCTCTCAAGACCTACCTTGTGAGCTCCACTCATGTTTAGCTGAACAGGCTGCCCAGAAATATATCCTGCTGAGTTTTAAACATCTCCATGGATAGTCACTACACAGTATCTTTGGGCAACCTGCACTGCATTTGAGCAGCATCACAGGAAAAAAAGTGTTTCCTTGTGTTCAGATGAAATTCCACATTTTTTAATTTGTGCTCAATGTCCACTGTCCTACAAAGGTAGGTGTTCTGAGTGGTAGCAGCCTCTGAGACTCTCCCATTAATTTAAACAGAACAAAGTTTCAATACCTGCATTCTAACCCAAGCTGCTACCAGTTTAGCCAGAGCCAGCAATAGATGGTCAAATATTTTATCAACAGTAAAAGAGAATAATTTTTTGTAGCTTGCTGCTACTTGGAGAGGTTTTTACTAAAATGAGCTGTGAGTGATGAACAGCCAGCCTTTACAAGACTTGGAAGCTGACCCTAACTGCTGCTCACCTAGGATCTGTTTCATGCAGTTATGCATACATCACAGAATGGCTTGGGTTGGAAGGGACTTATAAAGGTGCAAAAGGGACAAGGGTGGGAAAATCTTAATGTTTTATAAGTCCTAATAATTTAAACTTCAGTAACTCAATCAGTTCTCAGAGACAACTCCAACCACAGCTCATTCAGTAAGCTGGACCAAGGCTGCCCATGGCATTGGAGGTAAGAAGGCAATGATCAGAACTTTTGTCAAAAATGCTGAACACATTCTTAAGTTATGATGCTCATGGACATTGAAATGCAAGTACAGCTTTGTGTTATTTTAAACATACAAAACTTAAAAAGTTATTGACAACTCTTGCTCAAGATTCCCTTCTTTATCCATATATTTTTGTTAGTTTATCATGACTTTCCAACTTGCAGGACTGGATTTCAAACCCTTGCACTAAGCATTCTTACAGAAGGCATAAAAATGAGATGAAAAAGATTGTCAAAGCAAAATAGTTCCACTATTCTTAACAAGATCTAGACATGAGGTGTGGGAATTCAGAACGGATCCTCCAAAGAAGCAGCAGCACAAGAAGGTAAATACTTAGAAATGTCTATGCTCCTGTTTACTTACTTACAGAAGCTACAGGATACAGCACAATATCGTGATGCAGAATTAGGACCAGTGTTAATTACACTTATTGAGTCTTACTGCAGAGCCATTTCCTGTAGTGCATTCTCTGTTGCTTTTATTACTGCAAAAACAAATCACACCCCCAAGAGGGAATAGCTTCTAAAATCTAGAAATTAAAAGGCTTCCAACTCAATCCTGGAGAGGACTACATGTATCTTCCCTAATGTAACTGTCTTTTCCATTCTTTCCTGGGAAACAGCCACAGATTTTAAGCTAAATTCACCTATAATACTGCTGTGGTTTACATTTAATGCACAGTAAAAACATTATCAACTATTATCAACAAATGCATAACATTTGTATGCTTATAAATCTTTCAAAGGTTAGCAAGATGTAGCGATAATGTATTCCAGGATTAAGAATGGTTCATTATGCAAACAACATGAATTATGAAGGACATCCAAATCTTGTTTGATAATACTTCAAGAGCAGAGTATGACTTAGATTCTTAGGCTGCTAGAGAAAAGAAACCGATGTGATATTTCATAATTTGAAGTGTAGAAAAGAGAGATTAAGTGATACTGCTAGCATAAAAGAATAGCACTGGAGCTTGGGAACAGCCTAAAAAAGTCCCAAGGGTTCATTCGCAGTGCTATCCCACTCTGACATTTCCTGAATTATCTAAATATTTGTGTGAGTGTTACTTCCGAAATTCAGCATGTTCCAAGAAGACAACTCTGTAAAACAATAAATTTTCTGCAAAACAATATGCATTTTGAAGGTATACAATGAAGTACTCACACAAAAAAATGTAGCACAGGACACAGTCCATAAAAGTTCTAGGTAGACTGGATTTTTGTATCTTACATCTGGTTCCTGCTGTGTAGTCATTACTGCTATGTAGTCATTATGAAAAGGCATTCCAGATAAATAACTGTGTAGAGATTATCTTCATAAATCAGAAAGGACTCATGGTAGAGATAAAGATATTATGCACAACCCTTTTTGCACTGAAATCCGAGGGATCCAGCTGTACACAGAACTGTATATCCTTGTCATATATACTGCTGCTACTCTCCTTCCACATCCATTTCCTTTCTACTATTCCCCTGTTACTCCCTGCAAGTTTTGCTACAAGACAATGCCTTCTCTTTGTATAAGGGCCATATCTTTCCAAGTCACCAGAAATTCATGCACAAAAATGTCACAGGGAATGGACTGAATCCACTTGAAACCAAGAGACAGCAATGGGAACCATTTCCTGCCTGAAGAGTTTTGATGGATCCCAAGAGTAACAATCCAGAGCTCTAGAGATCAGTTTCCAAACTTACAGGTTAATGAGCACAGAGGTACTGATGCCTATTCTACCTATATGAACAAACCACATTTAGAGAAAGCTACAAAGACAACAAGTCAAAGCTACAAATAAATGGATGAGGACGTCAGTATGTCTGTCTTACCCCAAAATAACATTAAAAGCTGTCTCATAAGCAGTACACTAATAAAACAAGTTGATTTTGAATCCTTTTTATTAACTATTTTTTCACCTTAAGTAAATTAAAACTCTACTCAGGTTGCTTTTGCACTTTTAGCCTTTCAACTGACATTTGCACAACCTTGCTGATGTTTTACTCTTTCAAAAATTTAACTGAAACTGCTCAGGTAACTCAAAAAAATGTAGTGAGAGAGGAGGTACAGACAAATATGAATATATGTGCAAAGAAGAGCAATAAAGCTGGAGAAAGCAGTAGAAAATGTGACTTATGAGGAGTGGCTGAGGGAATTGGGTTGGTCTGTAAAAGAGAAAGCTGAGGGGAGAGTGCCTGAAAGAAGACTGTAGCAAGGAGCGTGCTGGTCTCTTTTCTCAGGTGACAAGTAATAGGATGCAAGGAAGCGGTCTAAAGCTGCACCAGGGTGGGTTTAGACTGGACATTTGGAAGAATTTATTTATGGAGAGACTGGTCAAGCATTGAAACAGGCTGCCCAGGCAAGTGATGTACTCCCCATCCCAGGAGGTATCTAAGTGACATGTGAAGTGGCACTAAGGGATACAGTTTAGTGATAGGGCTTAGCAGGTCACACTGATGGTTGGACTTCATGATCTTGGTCTTCTCCAACCTAGATGATTCTGTGTTTCTATGATAAGCCTAATATTGGAAAGGAACTGTCTAAAAAGTAAATATTGTTAAATACCTAGCCTAAATCAGTTGAAAGATCTGAAATCATAGAATCACATAATCATTATAGTTGGAAACACCTCTAAGATCATCTAGTCCAACCACTCACCCATGCCCGTGACCACTCTAGTTCATATCACTCAGTGCCACACCTAGCATTTTCTTGAAAACCTCCAGGATGTTGACTTCACCACCACCCAGGGCAGCCTGTTCCAATGCCTCACCACTCACTACAGAGAAGAGACATTTCCTAAAATCCAACCAGAGCCTCCCCTGAGCAGCTTAAGGCCATCATCTCTTGTCCTATTGCTAGTCACCTAGGAGAAGGGGCTGATCCCCACCTCACTACAACCTCCCTTCTGGGAGTTGTAGAGAGCAATACAGTCTCCCTTGAGCCTCCTCTTCTCCAGACTAAACAATCCCAGTTCCTTCAGCCACTCTTCACAAGACTTACGTTCCAGTCCCCTCATCAGCAGTGTTGCCCTTCTCTGGTCATGCTCCAGTGCCTCAATGTCTTTCTTGTAGTAAGGAGCTCAAAACTGAGCACAGCACTTCATGTGCAGCCCCACAAGTGCCAAGTATAGAGGGATGATCATTTCCCTGCTCCTGTTGGCTACACTATTTCTGATATAAGCCAGCATTCTTAGGCACCTGGGCACATTGCAGGCTCATGTTCAGCTGGCTGTCCACTAACTCCCTCAGATCTTTTTCCTCTGTCCATCAAGCAAAATGAAGGCTACTTCTGACAACTAATGGAAAAGTAATATTAAATTACCATTGCTGTTTAAGTTTAATAATTGAAAACAATGAAGTCATTTATTGAAACACATGCATAACTCGTCCATGTGTAGAGGACTCTTCAGTAGAATAAACTTTAAAAATTCTTTATATGCATTCTCTTAAGCTATGTCTGCAAGCATATACAAAATGGTTTTGAGTGCCATGTTTGCAGATTTGACTGACGCTTACAATATTCTCCACATTCTACCTCATCAAATTCCTTGATTTTAATGAAATAAGAAACAAATCTTAAAAAAATAATATAATCTAGCATCATTATGCAAACTAATGAGAGACTGAGAACACACAAGTAATACAGGAGCTATGAAATGATTTGAACTTTGCAAGGATAGCAGTAAGTCAGATTTAATCAGTCCTTTCAAAGACCGAGCCAGTGAAGAGTTTTTTGCAACTGATTCTCTGCTATTTCTGATCTCAGAAATATAGTTCTGGAAAATCTGAGATGACTCCTCATGAAAATGTCTAAAATGCTCCTAGAGATAAAATAACTCTGGAAACAATATAGCCATGAGGTATCTGAGCTCATAAACCATGTCAGTTCTGCAGCTGGCTCTGCACAGTCAAAATACCCTGTCTCTCAGATTAATTAAATAACAGTGAAAATATCCTGGCCATTTGTAATCAAGACCTAAAGGCAGAAATATCCTGACAATCTGCAACCACGAGCTGTCTGTATGTGATTCACAAATACATTTTATATCTACTCATTAAAATTACAGCAGCCCATGACACACCAGGACATTTAGCCTTGGATGTGTGACAAGCAGGTGCTGATTTAATTGGTGGTCTAAGGTGGCCCATTAGCTTGAGGCAATGGGAGACAAGCTCTTCATTCAGACAATGCACCATGGAGTTACATCTGCACAACTTGCATATGCACTCTACCCATTATCCTGTCTTGATTTGACATGCTGTATCCCGAGAACTATTGCAGCCTGATGGCATAAACTTTAGGCAGGGTCTAACCATCAATCTAACAACATTAGAAAACTATAATTTGTTGTTTTGATAGCAAGTTTAATTTATCTTTGGCCAGTGAACTGTGTGTACAATTACCATGAAATAGGATAAAATACATTTCAGTTGTTATTTGGCATCACCAGCCAGCCTCATAAAAGAAAGTGAAGACATCAATTAATTACATTTCCATGAAAAAGCTAATACTTGAAGTGTTTTCAAACCTTGCAGGTGGTTTCATAGAAAGAACCTAATTATCTTTTTTATTTACTATCAACATTAGCTGTATCACAGGCTGCACAATACAAAGCATCTGGACACCTGTAGATGTAATTGTCAATTACAGAGTGTAATTACTTAAATGAAAGGAACTATGTTATACTCACCAGGCTTTACAAGGCTTGTCTTTGTATCCTTCTTATATCGAGCCAGCTGTGAGTTTCCTTCATTCATTGTTCCTGCACTGAATTTCTTCCTGGAGAAGTCTCCATCACTACCGGTGCAAAAACTGATTGGGCTGTGTCCAGCATCAGAAGGAGTCTTAACTGGAGATACTGACTGGCTACTGGGACAGCCAGTGTCATCTGAAGAGAAAAGGGAAAGCATCAAACTTTCTAACTAGTAAGTACGGAAGTTAACAGAATATATAAATATATACATATATATATAGGCTACAACTATTTACAGTCCTACAGGACACATCTCAATTTGGCTCTGAAACCTGGTAAGTACCTATTATTTTCTCCCATTTGTGATTAAGTTTCCAATGCCTTATGGTGGACTAAAATGGCTTGTTTCATATGTCTAACAAAGGTAAAATTGGGGGCTACACAATAACAATTTGTACCGAAGATAAGCTCTTCTGAATTAGCAATGTTAGAGGATGCTATGGCATTAACAAATGTGCACAAGGCACGAGAATGGATCATGTCACTTTATCTGTAGTGGATGGAAATCCACTACATATGCAGGGGACACATATGTCTCATGTCCCATGTGAACAAGAGAACTATCTACTGATAGAACTATCTAGATTTAAACATAGTCTACATACACAAAGTCAAGATCTTCATTTATCTGCAATTAGTAAAAGTTTCTCAAGATTATTTTTTCTTTTAAAATGACTGACTGCAGAGCTTTTCCATTTTTAACAAGTGGATGTGTGTTACCTCTTTCTGAAAATGGGCACATTACATATGGACTGCTTTTGTTAAAGCAGCGTTCTACTGAGGGAACACTCGCACGGCAAACACCGGTAATCACTGCTTGGAACAGAGCAGCATTTCTGATCTCCAGGAATATAAACACTCCAGCTCTTAACAATTACATATAAAGTAGAAAGTCAGAGTCGAGACAAAACCCACATACCACCCCTCTCACCTCCTTCATCTAAATCCCTCTTGAATAATCACTTCTCTTGTAAAAGTCACGGTGATTTTACAGAAAGGCTACAAAACCAAACACACTATCCTGACTCTGGGAATCCTTCAATGTGCTCTCCAGGAGAAATGTAATTGTTTGTTCTTTCCCAGGACAAAATGAAAGCTGCCATCTTACTTATGCAATTGCCCTCTGTTCCCAGTGCATTACCTTTAACTAATATGAAACTCAGGTACCTGCAGCTGAGCCAAGTAATCTGCACGACCATATTATACCTACCACTTCCATCCTGTTCATAACAGAGGCCAAGCCTGATCCTGCAATGAGCTCTGCGTGGGCAGACTGTTCAGTCAGTTACACAATTGTATGTTTATGAGGAAGACACCCTAAACTGGCTAATCCTCCCATGGCTCCCTCCCTAGCAAAGAGAAGCCTTTGCTATGGTTAACTATTGCTCTCAGTACAGTGTAATACCTGCATCTTTCCATGTGCAAAAGCTTTCCCTATGTCTGGTTACTCTATCATTCTTTTCCTTCTATCCTTTCCATTCATATCAACATCACAATATAACAACACAGAGAAGAGAGGAGGCAGCTTCCTGCCAGATCAGTGCCTATTTCCTTTTCTCAATGGTTCAGAGTCTCTTCTTCAGGCTGAACGAATCTTACTGACAGCGGAGTGAATCAGCATGGCTGAGAGAGCTCTGGAATTGTATATAAGCAGTCTTCTCTTTAGAAGCACACCAACATTTATAATCAAATATTCTTATGAAGAAGTGTATATTCATGCAGTTTAATTTTTCTCACAACCTTTGCACTTTCTTTATGTCTCTTTATGTAGCCTCATTTTCAAAACTCTGTGTTAAAAAAAAGACTAAAGAAGACAACTGAAAAATAAACTAGTTACTTCATATCTCCATCAAAAAAAATCACTAATTCCTGACAAGGTTTTGCAAACTTTACTGAAGTGTTTTACATGGGAGACTTCATTGAGCTATGGAGATTCCATCTGGAGAACCTCAAGAACCAATGGAACCTTGTAATGATGAAATAGCTAAGCTGCAGCATTAAGAATTAGGGCATTAAAAAACGAACCAGTAAACACATCTCTGAGATAGGAAAACAAATAGCTAAAGAAAGCATGCGAGAATAAGCATTTTAATTTCAAGCCCTCCTACCACTGCTGCTTGTAACACATCACATTGTACGCTCAGATTACCCCATATAACCTACATAACCTTAACTTATGCTTAAGGACTACAGTGTTTGCTGCAACAGGGCATTTATTAAATGAACAAATGAGCCTGGCATAAGGAACAATAGATCTCTGTGCACACCACTCATGACCTTTAGACCCACTGATAACCAGGTGAGTACCCAACTCCAGCTGAAGTAAATGAATTATTTTATTGAACTTCCATTCTTCTGACAGTTTGTTTTTACCGCATGTATAACTTCTATCCTTCTATAAGATACTAGCTAGAAGAATGAGCATAAAATCATAAATTTTCCAAAATTTTCAACACTGTGACCCGCTTCTATGTCAGCTTTTTGTGGTGCCTTTTAAGGAATCAAAATGTTTACTATCACAAAAAGAACAGCTGCAAGTGAGACATGGGAGCTCATCACTGTGGGCAAGGGAGGTTATGCTGTGCAGAAACCTGCACCTTGTTGCTCTGCTACAAGGAGAATCCTGAGAACACCAAGGTGCCACCCACATGCCCAGTGCAAGGCAGATTCCCTGCACTTTCCTTCATTTCTACTTGCTAGAGAAGCCTTCAGGGATACAAGGGAGGTAGTGTGGGACTGAGATCTTCCCCATATCTGTCCAGAACTCTGCTGCAGCTCTGACAGAGAAGGTGAAAAATGCCAAGCTGTCTAGTATTAGGCCAAGATAAGGAATCTGTTTTCAAAGCTGGCTATGGAGAAGTAGGAGTGACGAGCAAGAATGGAATTTACCTCCTGCTGAAGACATGGTGAGAATGCAGTATTCGGCAAGGTCTATGGAGCATCTTATAACTTGGTAAGTTTTACCCAAAAAGGATTTCAGGTACAACTTCTCAGGGACACACTTGATTTATCTTTGCAGGCAAGAGTATCAGGACAGCAGAGAGAAAGCTGGCAAAAACTGCTGTGAAAGTCTACTGATCTTGCCTGTATTATTTACAAGCAAACAGAGGGAAAGCACTTAAGTTTAACACGTGACTTTCATTGCTTTCCTTGCTATACCCACAGTGTCTTTTTTCAGAGTGGTCTCCCAGGAGTGTTCTGGAAGCAGCTCTTCCCTTCAAAGTTCAGCTGGATTTCATCACCAAAATGCTGTGCCTAACCTCTTTCCCAGTTCAGATACACTGGCCAAGTTCCAAAGCCAAGCATAAGATGATGTCTTCTCAAGCGTTCTCAGAAATTGCTTGGTGTACTCTGATGTTTGCAGACACTGACAAACTTTCAAATACTAAAGACAAATGTGTTAAAGTGATAATACTCTTAACAACTGACAAAAAAAGTGCTCTCACAGACTTTAAGACCACACGTGATATTCTTCTCTGATCCTCTGAGCTCAGAGGCTTTACAGTTTCCACTGCAATTTGGTTTAGAGCCTTCCTTAGAAAAATATTGTAATTTCCTCAAGTCTTCAAGAAATACTACATATCTAGATGGATTAAATAAGGGGGTTGGATAATTAATTACGCTCTTCCTGTAGAAGAACTCACTTATTTCTACTTTCACTCCTAGCTGTCAGATTTAGTTCTGTTTTTACAAGTTTACACTGCCTGTCCCCTACCTGACCTCTTTTCTACTGTCACATTTTCATCTTCTCTCAAGGTTCCTCTGATCAGTGCTCAAACTTTGCACTCTGTTCTTCTCCAAAGAGATGTGGATTCCAGAACTAAACACAGGATTCTAATGAACTTTAACCCTCTCAGCATACTGAGACTGCATCCTGACTTCTCCCTGGCAGTTCCCTTTCTGTACATCCCTGTAAAGATGATGCACCTGAGTTGGTTTTTGGCAGTGAACCATCAAGACCATCTCACAATGAGAGTCTCATTCTGCTGGTCTGCCTCAAAGTTTTAAATCCCTAAGAGTTGCTTTGGTGTTCTTCCCATGGCTGGTCTTGTAATGTGTGAGTCTTTATGAATTAATAAAAGTTGCTGGCAGACACCAAAGAATGTATCACCTAAGATCCATTTGCTAATGCTCTTTCTACAGTAAACAGAGAGAAATAGGCTCCTCTAGAGACTAAGTCAGCTGTCTTTAGACTTCTCCAGAGAATACAAGCCATATAATTGCCTAGAGGACCTGCCTTCTCCGTTGACTACATCAACCACCATGATGACTTGGGCAGCTACACCAATGGGTGTAGGGGCTCACTCCTCCACTAGGAAACATTATTAACAGGAAACTGTTAATATCATTCTGGAAAAACTGGATAACACTGAGAACCAAAGGAAAGGGATGAAGTGTAACAGTATAAATGAAAGTGTACTTAAAAAGACGGAGGTGGAGTATACTCACACCCACAACATGAGGCTTTAAAAGGAAGAAAACCAGCTCCCACTTCTGCATAATTCAGGGAGCACAGCTTAAGGCAAGGTTCCTGTCTGTGCTACAGCATTTCGTTCTTACCACAGCCATTCCAACAGGCTCCTTCACACATTCCAGATGATTAGACATTTGCTACTAACAATTTGTCACCTGCAAACCAGAACAATTTTACAAAATTACAGACTGCAGACAACAATATTGAATTACTTTACTAAAAGAAGAACCCTAAAAATGCCACTAGTTTTAGTCCATCTGGTCAATGCCAAATTCATTCTACATTTTTACAACTTACTGGGGTTGTGTTTAATTTCTACCCTGCTCTAAAGGACAGTAGAAGAGCAACCAAAACTACAACCCTGTCCAAAAAAGAGAAGAGGTTTATCTGACAAGGCCTACTTATATGAAATCCTGCTAAGCAAATTAATTCCACATTTAATCCCCATGTCTCTGCAGACAGAACTTGAATTAACTCTGCTCCATTTTGGCTGCAGTGAGGCAGGCTAGCAGCTCACCACTCCCTTAGGGCACGCAGGAAGGTTACACAGACTCTTGTCCTTGAAATGTCTCAAGGTTCGGGCAGACAAAGCCATGGCTGATGTGATGCAGTGCTGGCAATGGTCCTTCCTCAAAAAAGAGGTTGGACAAGCTACATACTCAGGAGTTTACTTCCTGATTCCACAGCTGGGGACCATCTTTTTTTCTTTTTTTTTTTTTCCCCAATCCATCTTCCAAGCTATTTTAATGTTATAGCTGCAAAAACTAACCCAGCAGGTAGTATCAAAGATTATACATCTCCAATTCCTTTTCTCTGTTCCTATCATGAGTGTACAGACTCCCCCAAACCTGTTCTTTACCAGCTTGCATTTGTCATGCCAAGAGTCTGACCAGGCACTGCTTACAATTCAGCATGCAAACTGCTCACTGCATTCAGCAAGAGGTGCCCTCTGCTCACTCACAGCACGGTGAAAGTGTGACAGGCTTACTCTCTGCAGAAGAGGGGAGAGGACGGTCAAAGAAGATAGATTTATCCCTTCCTAAAACCTAGGAATTTTTCACCAGGCAGTATTTCCCATAAACATGTCTCTACAGATATCAGCTAATGACATCTGACTGACAATAGCTGTTACTCTAAAGCAACAAATTTTAATTGACTTTGGCAGTGAATGATGCCTTTGCTAGTCTTCATTATTTCTGAACACTTCATTAATAAGTAGGACTGATGTGAATTCTGGGAAACCGTCTGAAAAAGGGCTATATAATTGCAGTTTACTAGCTTTGTAATTAAATTTATAGCACAGCTAATGGTACTGCTATTAGACAACAAAAGCATAAAGGCCTGCTAGCAAAATATCAATAAAGAGTGTTGTTACTAGGAGAACGCTGTGATCGGGAATAGCACAGCCCCTGAGTTTTGATATCGTGCCACAGAAAACGTTTGGGCAATGTGTTTAATGCAGTAAAGGACTGAAAATCTACCTGAAATTTTTAAAGAAAAGTTTTAACTAAAGTAGAGGAAAGCACAGAGTCTTAAAAAAGAGAGGGAAAAAAATAACTCACTAGTTTTTAAGGAACTTTTGCAGAACTCTCTGACCTATTCTGATGCCAACTGTTGGCAGTGGAACCACTGCTGCTATTTGATTATCTCAAATGCAACTAACGCTATGCATTTCATATCCACATCATGGGAAATATACATGCATGCAGACAATTTTCTGAGTGTGTTTAATTCCATTGTGCGGCAAGGGAGGAAGCGATAAATATTCTATCCAGTTTTGGAAGTACCACTTTTGTATAGAAAACATAAAACAGACCACAAATCAAATTCTAACTGTTCATCAAATGGTATAAATGTTATATTCCTTGTTTCCCATGGCTCTATCTCCATGGCTGACAGCACACAGCTGTCAGCCTTGTAGCTTGAATATCACCTCCTAAGGTTTACCTTCTAATGCTGCTTGGAAACCTCACAGAGTCTATCTGTTGTTGTAGTACATGTATTTCTTTTAATCTCTTCTTTTAATTGTTCTGTCTCAGACTGGCATTTAGCATCACCATAGAACCCACTGATTGCATTTGCTGATCTATACATCAAAACTCTGATCCAAGATGTTAAGGACAGATATCAATTTTTCAAATGTACAATTATAAAGTGAGAATTTCTTCTAAAGCATCATGATTCCATTATTTATTTTAATCCAAAAGTAATCAAAAACTTATGATTAGATAACTGTTTAGTTTCCTCTACAAGCTGTGATGTTCTTCGATAGGCATGACACTTTTCAACACAAAATTGCAGGAAAACTATTTTAAAGCAAGAGTATTAGACTACATATTGGTAGTGAAAAAAACATACCATACAGCCTAGATTTTAGCCTTTACAGTCATCACAGGACACAGCAGACTGTAACAAATGCTATTAGAAAGGGATCAGCACTAAGTGTTCTCAGGACACAGTCCAAAAAGTCCCAGAGACAATGGGAATGCTTCTGCTGACTTCAGTAGGATCTGGGTCAGGTTGTAAAGTGCTGACAGATACATAAAAAGGTAACAACAAACATTCAAAAGGTCAAATATCTTGGCTTCCAGTTGTTGTTGTGTGGTATAGACACAAAAGAATAGTTATGTAGTAAGAAGCAGCAAAGACTGAAGTTGAAAGGGATGCAGGGAAAGGCCAAGCACAGAGGAAAAGGCAGGCTGTGCTTCTTAGTACCTAGGCACTTTTCTCACTTCCATGTTTGGAACACATTTCTGCTGCACAGAAACAGAAATGGTGGATAACAGCATGAAGCAATAATAAATTATTGCATGCACGTTGGCCCAGCAGGAAATTCTCCAGGGAAACAGCAGGGAAAAAAGGAAGCATGTCACCAGCATCGCCTTTATGCAAAGGCCATGAGCGTGCTTTTAGAAGTAGACTCTGTTTCAATGTTTTTGGAAAATTAATATCAGAGTGATTGCTAAACTGCCTTACAGAGTGCTGCAATCACACTCTCAGGGGAACAGCTCTACTTCAGAAGTTTGAAAAAATGGCAAAAGCACCGTGCAAAAGTGCAGCTTCCAGCAGGATGGCTGGAAAGAGGGGTGAGCTTTCAGAATCAGGCATTTGAGCACTTTTAAGTGTACAATTCAGTAACTGTGAGAAAAGAAAAAAAAGAGCCAAGAAGGAACTATTGAAACAGAACATTTCTTCTTAAAACAACAAAGAAGAAGAACGGAACAGCTCACTGTTTCCACAATAATATCTGTATACATAAACTTACATACACAAGGAGTAATTGTATATATGCATACACATCAATAATGGGGTAATTATTTTAGTAGTTCATACTACTGCCCTAGGCTTAACCTTGTTGACTTGTTAAAACACTGCAAACTCATTTTCATCTAATTTTTTCCTATTCAGAAATATAAATTTAAGTACATACACTTCAATGTTGGAGCCTCCAGGGCTGGCTGGTTTGTGATACAACCCACTCCAACGCTGCAGCAAACATGATTTATGAGGGTGACAGAAGGTGCAGCATTTTGCCCAGTAACACAGGTTAAGGGACCTTTACAAACTCCCTCTACTCCAACCTGTGGTGAGGTGTAGTGCATCCACACTATTTTAATACGGCCGTCGGGAGCCCACACCATTTTTTTGGTATATGCACTATGAACTCAGCCCTTCTATCCTTCAGCAGCTTGTCCAATTGGCACACAGTCTCAAAGCTTCAGTGGACCATGCATGGCAGCCACTGAGCAGGCAACCGTGGGACTGAACTTCCTGCTGCTGCTGTTACACCCCAGAAACTACAGTGCAGCCAATCACCAGAACACATTTATTGCGCTACAGACTTGAGGAACAAGTAAAAGAAGATCTACATACCAGGAAAAAAAAAAAAATTAAGAAATAAAGGTTGAATTCAAGTCTGGAAACTTGAAAAGAAAAAACAAACAAACAAGAAAAACCCATATTTTTTGAATGCTCTGGGGGAGTGAATCACAATCACTCACATACAGAGATAGTGCTGTCTTTCAACAGCCTGTAGTATTGCATACTCTAGTTAAGAAGGGGATCTGTAGACAAGACTATAAAAAGTGGAACATTTTGCTACTGGAATAAAACAGCTTGTCTGGCTCATTAAGTCTGCTGCTGAACTGATGGTTAAACATACAAGAGTTTCTTGCAAAGCTCCCCTACCTGCAGAAACTCAGCCAGCTGGCTTCTGGACACAGGCTGAGGAAAAGGCTGAGTGCCTATAAAAAGGTAGCATTCCCCCTCACAGTAAGAAATTCAAAATCTAAGCTATTCATAGGCAGAAAATAGGAAAAAAAAAAAAAAAAGAAAAAAAAAAGCAGCATTCTAATGAACTCTCTTTTAAAATTCAAAGCTAAGCAGACTATTATTGAGCTGGGCAATTCCAGGCCGCCTTCAATCCAACAAGCAATTAGCTGGTATCAAAAAGATGTGTACACACAATAAAAGCGTAACACCCCACCCCCAGTATCCTATTTCTCATAAGGCAAACACTGCATCTGCAATGGCTGGAGGGATCTTCCTTCCTCCTCAGTGCAGCCCCTTAGCCAGAGAACCATGAATGAATCATGTCGGTGGTGCTAAAATGCACTCCTCTGGCTGGCAAAATGAGGGTGCGTGGCAGGTTCTATACCAGGAGATACTTATGAGGGAAACACTCATGAGACTGTGAATGCTCAGCAGCAGGCCAGCCACACGATGCTGCTGGGAGAGTGTTTTTTCATCACTTGACATACGAGTTCTGTGGCTGACATCCAAGCCGAAGGAGAGCAGAGGTTGAGGGTAGAGCAGTGCTCTCATATCAGATGACAAACAGGACCCCAGATGTGCTAAGGTATTACAAAGGGATTGTATGTGGTGAATACTGACACAAAGACTCAGCTTCCTAGACCACATTCACAGCACCCACTTCAGTTTTCCTACAAATGAGGTATGCTAAAAAGACATTTTATCAGGAATACTGGGGGAAAAACAGACTGACAGTCTCACTGTGGTTCACGCAGTCTTACAAAGTGAAACAGACATAAAGTCAACTGCAGAAACTTGACCAACACAAACAAGTGAGCCTCTGATGGAGTCCTACAGGACAAGGAGGAGCTGGTCATGCAGATTTAAAGCTTACCTCAGCCAGAACTAACAACTTCTTCATAAGAAACTATGTGGAAGAAAGTGAAGCATCTTTTGCTAATCACCGAGTAGTACTTTTTGCTGTTGCCACCATATTCACACCATGACAGTTCCCAAAGGAATTTATCTTCTTGTCCTTCGCCTTCCTAAAGCATCTTTAATGATATCCAGAAGATACTGCTGTTCTGAGTTAGAGACAGAAATCCAAGCTTTCGCTTATGCATCAGGACCAATATAAGAACACAAGGAAATGGACAATGCCAGAAAGGAATCAGATCCTCTAGAGGATTCTCTCCAGGGAATCAGACAGGAAATATATATTTGGGCTGAGGAAAAAAATCGGATCTTCTGGTGGGAAAAAGAAATCTACCCATCACTTGGGTGTCAATAATAAGAAAGGTAGATACCAACTTTTCAGGAAGTTCAAAAGGAAAGGAACTGTACAATCCCCACTGCTTACCAAGAAGCTTTTGAGTTTAATGATCACTACAGAACTTACAAAAAAGACATTTATCCAAATGCTCAGGAGCTTTACATATTGCCATCACACTGTCATTCATCACACCCTCCATCTGCTCTCCTCTTCTGCTCCAAGTGGATTGCCACTAATTTTAAATCCACTTTCTGCACGTCACCCTCCAGTGAAGACAGAGAGGCTGGCTGGAGGCCCTGCTGCTGCTGGGCACGTTCAGCCTACAATGTGTGTGTGGCAATACAGAAGGACTCTCATTGAAAGGTAGCAAAGGGGCTTCAGAGAATGAGGAAATCAGGTAAGCCAAGCTAAACCAAGGCAGCATTCAAATAAGGAAAGATGAATAGAAGAAATAAAAGTATTTCCAGTTGAGCTTGAGAGGAAGATTAAGGCAGCAGCATCACACTACTCAATGCCTATGCGAACACTGTCTGACTTCCACAGCAAGCACAGAGCTGCTATGAAGAGTCACAAAATAGCTAATACAGCATGGTGGGACAGCTTTGGCAGCACCATGCTGAGTAGGTCTGAAGAGCAGGATGCAAAACCAAAAGACTGGGGAAAAAAAAAAAAAGAAAACAAGAAAAAAACAACCATTTGTGAGAGATCATAAAAAATTAATGCAACTGTAGAAAGCTTCAAATGATTTTACTTCTTGCATCTCTATGAGGGAGCAGGCAAACCCCAACAGGTAAGAGGGAGGGATGCACATGGCGTGGGAAAAATGCTTCAGCACTCCTCAGATAGAAGCAGTTGTTTGTTTAACGACCTGCATTGTTTCGCAAACAATAACCAACAGATCACTGCTGAGCCTGGATTGCAAAATCTATACAGGCTGAGAGGGAAATACTGGAATCGGGCGCAGATATTGTGTTCCTCATCTAGGGAAATTCACTGTTTGTGTACGCTGCTAAAGTACTGATTCTTGAGAGAAACAGCAAACTAGTGAAGAAAATGATAAACGTGACTATTTCTAACTGGGCTCAGTAACATGAATACTTAATGAAAAAAGAAGAAGAAAGTTGAGGAACTTCTCTGAAATGGAGTATTACAAAACACTCATTGCAAGTCAGAGTTTTAGCGAGATAGAGAATGTTTCCAAAATACCAGCGATTAAGAACAAACTTTGAGTCACCAAATTATCTTTAAAACCACCACACGCATACAGTGCCAAGGGCTCTGTGATCTGACTCTCACAGCCACTGCCCATGTGCATAATTTCCTACGGGATGAAGCATTCTGCTGAGCTGGGGGGATTACTCACAGCTACTGAGCATCCGAGTGACTCACTGCTGGATGGAGACTTAGTGCTGAACTCCACAAATGCCAAAAGTTCAATACTGAGCAGTCCCTGACACACACTGGGTCTGGAAAGCAGACACTGTGGTCTGCAGTGATTATCCCTGCTCCGTGACCCAATGCTCAGGGCAGGCTGCATGCTACCTGGGGACAGAGCGAGCCTTCAAACACCCAAAGGTAACTTCCACGGAACAGGAACACGCCAGCGGCACGCCGCACTCCGACTCACGCGTGGAGGTCAATGTCACAAAGACAAACGAGTTGAGATATCTGACCCAAGGCTTTGGCAGCCACCGCCCCACCTTGCAGGCTCCAGCTCATGGGCTTTCCACAGTTCCTCACGCAGACGCTGTGGGTTTTAAGGAAAATCTTTCTATTTAAAAAACCGTTCCACAGCAATCAAACTGCCAGCTTCTTAGCTGCGGAGAGCTAAGCCCTCGGAACTCGAAATGGAAACATCTGGTGTCACTTACGGACACGAAGGAGAAGAGCAGATCTAACTGCAGTGGGAATCGGGGGCTGCGCTGCCGTAGGGCCGGCAGGTACCTGAGCAGAAGCTGTTGCTGCTGATGGTCCTGGCGGAGCCCCCGGAGGAGCTGGGCGGGTTGAACTCCCGGCTCTCCTCCTCCGAAAAGGGCGACTCGGAGGCGGGCGACACCTTGCGCTGCTGCGGCGGCTGCGGCCGGAGGACGAGGCGGGGGATGCGGCTGCGGGACACCTCCTTCTCCGGGTGCGCCTTCTGCTCCTCCTCGGGAAGGAAGGAAGGAAGCCCCCCGGCCGTCAGCGCCCGCTCCCGCCCGCCGCCCCTCGGACGCGCCCTCCGCCACCCGCGGAGGCGGGCAGGAGGCGGCCTCCGCCCCCCGGGGGGGCGCGGGCTCAGCCCGGCTCGGCTCTGCCGCCCGCGGCCGCCGCGCAGCGGGAGAAGGGAGAGGCGGCGGCTGCGGCGCGGGGCGCCCCGAGGCGGCGGCGGCGGATCCCGCGGGCCCGGCCCGAGCCCCCGCCCGCCCCCTGCGGCACTCGGCTCCCGTCTCGCCCCTGGGGCCGCCGCCTCGCAGCCCCGCTCCAAACCCGGTCCCGCAGCCTCGCTCCAAACCCGGTCCCGCAGCCCCGCTCCTCCCTCAGCCCGAATTTTCCCGACCCCGCAGCCTCCAGCCCCGCAGCCCGCCCTTCCCCTGCAGCCCACCGGTCTGGTCGCCTCCCGCCGCCCGTGCTCTGCCGCAGCCTTCTCCCGCCCGGCTCACCTTGCCGCTTTCCCGCATGGGCCCCATGGTGCTCAGTCACGGCGCAGCCCGGCACGGGCACCTGGCATGAGCGAGAGCGACGCGCTCAGCGGCTGCGGCGGCCGCTGCGCTGCGGGTGGCGGAGCCCGGCCCGGCCCCGCCGCTCCCCGCCCCGACACGTGGTGCCGCCGCCCGCCCGCCCTGGGGCGCTGAGCGCGGGGGTCGGCGGCGGCTTCGGCCCGGCTCCGGCGCTGTACCGTGCTGCAGGTGCGGGACGGGGCCACCTCGAGCAGCCGCCGCCGCCCGCTGAAGCCTGCGGGGATTGTGGCGCGCTGAACGCGAGCAGCTCCAGCGCTGAGTTTATTTGCAGTTTTATGGATTTCACGCTGAGGCGCCGGAGCTGAGACGTAACGGAGGCAGATGTTGTAAGGACGGGCGTGATGAATGCTCGCCTGTATAAATAGCGCAGCGTGTCAAAGGTTTTCTGCCGCTTGTTATTCAGTGACAGCTTTCTTACGGAAAGTGTAGCGATGCAAAAGCTCACTTTATCCTCAGACAGTACGTTGCACAGTATATTTAACGACTGTATTGTCTCACCGGGACAACTGGGGCTGACCCTATACCGGCCGACGTGCGTGTGCTAACCCCGTCTGTCTGCTGCCCAGAAAGCGGCAGCACTGGCTAAAAGCCACGGGCGGTTTAGCAGGACTGCTAGTGTAGAGGATGCCTTGTCCGCAAAAACAGAGGAGAACTCAACACGGAGTTCTTGTGGGGCTCCGCCCTGATGTCTCCTAACAGCTCCTGGTGAACTGCAGGAGCTCTGCTCTCAGCAGAGGTATTCGGGGCAGAGATGTCCTTCACATGTCTGCCTGTCTGCTGTGTGCAAAGGACCCCAGTTTCTTTTGTGATCCTATGGTTGCTGCTCGAGCGTAAATGTTAAATGCTTCCTCAAAAAGAGTAAAAGAATTAGGAGCAAAAGAGTGCTTTCTGTGCAGCACCAAGCACATGCTGCTGGCAATAGGAAAGGTGATGTGTGTTCCTCTGGTCCTCGAAGAGGAAGGTCGACACCAGTGAGGGTTGTCACACCAATTGTTTGATGTACAGAGAGTTATAATTGCTAATTGATTAACCTGGTGCTAGGATTAGATCCGTTACTTACAGAGAGTTTGGAGATATGCTCTGCCAAAAAAATGATGCCATCCTCCCTGAGCACTGTCAGGGCATCTGTAATTCAAAGTGAGATGGTTCTGTTTTCAGAAGCGCTTAAATCCCTGTAGTAACAGTGTTGGGTGCCTATAAAATGTCTTCTAAGCAGTGGGATATACTTTCCAGAGGCACAGAACAGGAGCTGTACTCCAGACCTTCCCCTAATACTCCAAGACTGTTTCCATGGAGAATGGAAAATTGCAAATCACATCTTTTAATCCCCCACATTTGCTGTTCTGTTCAGCAGAAAGCAGGGCACCTGGGCACGTGGCTCCTGCCACCGCACGTGGCACGTGGAGGAGCGCTGCTGGGCCTGCGGTGGAGGAGCTGAGAGGCTGTGCAGCATTGCCATAGTAACTCCTCTACAGTTGACGGTGACGGTTTGATTGCTTAAACCTGCTTTATTTTCTTCTATTTGGAGCTCAAATTTTTTCCTCACTGAGAGGGATGAGAGAAGTGAAGTCCCTGATCTGCCTCAGGAGGCAAAATGGGATGCGATTCCCTTTGATCTCCTCTCATTTTTTGCATAGATTTCTGGCCCTATCATAAATCATAGAATGATCATTAACATTCAAGCACTTTTTTTTTTTTCCTTAAGTCTGTGTACATATAATAAATATTAAGGAATTCATTCACTGTTCAGCTTATTAAAATACTATTTCTGTGCAGTAGTTAATTATTAGAACTGGAAAGACTACATGCCAGAAAAGACTGTAGGGCATCACTCTTAGTCTCCTCTTTGATGTACTTCCAGTCCTGCAGTACTACCTGAGCTGATTTGCTCAGGTAATTAGCTGATTTTTCTGATTGATTTGCAACTCCGACTCAGACTGTGTTTGCTGTTGAAAGGGAAAATGTTATAAATTCCTACAGGCCTCAGAAAACCCACAGAACACAGTGTCAGTGTACTCCTCCTGAGCAGCACCATCCCCAGAGGAGGCTGTGTCTGGCTGCAAGCTCAGCAAAGTACCCGCGCTGCAGGAGCTGCCAGGGAAGGCTGGGCACCGAGCCACAGCTCTTGGGCACACCTTTTGCTTTCCTACTAGGGGATCAAGACCTGGGCAGTCCTTTTCCAGGCCTTGCTGCTCATATCTGCACTCACATGGGTGCTCTGCAGGAAGACATCTGAAGGGAAAATACAGTGTGTCACCCCCTGAGGCCCCTTTGTGTTCCTGCTGTGTGCCAGGAGCTGTGTCAGTGGAGAATAATGTCCTTCCAGTTTAGCCAGCTGTTATCAGGCAGCAATTATTCTTTCCCATAGCACACATAAAGGAACTTGGGGCATTGTTGCTTCCACACTTGAGCTATGAAGCTAAAAACTTCACCTGAAGTTTGTACAAATCTTTCAGTGACATTTGGTGAGGTATGGGGACAGGCTGCCCAAAGTCACTGTCCATGGAGCTGTTCAATAAAAGGGTAGCAGTTGTGGCACTGAGGGATATGGTTTAGTGGGCATGGTGTGATGGATTTGTGGTTAGACTAGAAGATCTTAGTGGTCTTTCCAACATTCATGATTCTATGATTCTATGATTTGTTTTTGTAAGATTATTTGTCCCACCTGGTGGTGCATGGACTCTGGACATCTGCAGATGCTGGCTTCCAGTTTGACTTCTTGTAGTGCGATGTTTTTGCTTTTGGCATTTCAGAATAACAGCAGCAGAGAAAGTCAGTACATGAAGGGTCTCCTCTGCTCAGAATTGGGCACTGCAGGAGATCAAGCCCAAGACGTTCTGAGAATTGTGTGGAGCTCAGCAGTGTGTACTTCCCATCCACCAGCACAAGGAGTTTATCTGTGCTGTCTGCAGAGACCAGGACTCATCAGAGACCATCCCTGTGGCACAGCCTTGCATTTCACTGCTCCAAACCCATGAATTTCCCTTCTTCTCTGTGCAGAAGCTCAGCTTCAGCAGGAAGGTTTCCACTCTTCATTTATTTTAATTTTGGAGAGGATGAAGGCAGGCTTTGAAGGGAAACAGAGGCTGCTTTCTCCTCGGGTGGCTGAAGGAATGGGCCATTTTGGTTATGGACTGTGGTTATTTGGCAGTGTTCTGTGTTCTTGTACAATTTGGCTTTATGGGAAGTGTTATGCTCCTGCCATCAAATTATTGCCTATTGGAAGCTGGTTCCAGACCAAGCCTGCTTGTTGCTCAGGGCAGCTTCATGTTTTTATACAACTGACACTCAGGATGCAGAAACAAATTTGTTGCAATCTTAGGTGTTTTTTGTAGAATCCTAAAATCGTTAAGGCTGAAAAACACCACTGAAATCACCGAGTCTGTCTTGTTTTGTTGCCGTTACTTTGCATCACAGAATCTCAGAGTTTTCATGCCTAGTGGGCCTGCTGTCCCCCTGTCATGGAGACAGATAGATCTAGAAGTAACTCCGTGACACCTAGATTTATTTAAACACATTCCAGCGGGCTGCATTTTTCCTTTGAGTTTGCTCTGGCCTTTTGGTCAAAAATATGCAGTCAGTAGCTCATATTGCTTCAGGACCAGGTCCAAATTTTGTTCTTGAATCACATCTCCCTCTGAGGTCAAGGGAAACAGTGAGCAGGGCAGAGGGCAGATCCTGAACAATTCCATTAATGCAGTCAGAGAGCTGATAGCGCTCTGTGTGTGACCTACAGAGCATCTTTATTTTACTAGCTGAGGCCTTTGGTGCTTTGACCTTTTTTCCCCATCTGAAAGATGAAAATGATGCTGAAATTAGGTTTTCCAAGTTTGGAAATGGGCAAATGTTGGGAAGATTGTGAAAGCACACAAAGCCAGGAAAAAAAGAATTAAACACAGCACATTGTGAATAGTAAATATAATTGACTTGGTGATCTTATTTAAATGTTTACTTTCTAACCAAGTGTTTAGTTTATGGGTGAGAAACACAATGAAAGTGTTGGTAAGCATACAAGATTGTTCATTGCTGTCAAGTGTATCAGTATATCAGTAAGGGTTAGGATAGATAGAAACGGTGAAGAAATTAGAACTGGAAGTATTAGAAGATTACAAATAAATTACATTTAAAATATCAGAATCAAAATGCTTTTGCGTAGATTGCATAGATGGAAAATCAGTGTAAAACAACCAGATAAGTATAAAAAGAGAAGAAAACAAAATATAAGCAAATGAATATTCATTTAATCTATTTGTCTTTAATATTTATGAATCCATTTTTACAATTTTTTAGTTTTGTTGGGTGGTGCAAAATGGATGCTTTTTCTGTTTTAGAAATAAATATGTTTATATTCTGACTAACCTTATTTGAATAAATTCAAATTCCCCAATCTGAGTAACAGCATCTGGTTTGCTTATCAGGTACATTGATCCTGATTTTCCATTCATGTGGACCTCAAACACTTTCCAGATGCTAAAAAGAACACCAACTGGAGCTAAACAGTGTCTTAATTTACACTTAAGGGTCTTCTGAGAATTACCTGAAAAATTCTTTCATCATCTGTAAGAAATACTGGAGATGAGAGAAAGATGAGAGGACTGAGTAGCATTATAATATATAGAAAAGTGCAAAAGGGAACTGTAAGTTCATGTCAGTCAGGCAAAATAGGAGAATAATTCATTTGAGACTGTGGCAACACAGGTCAGAGGTTAGGAATATTACTAGAAGCTATCAGAATATCTTTGTGAGAAGTACATCTTGTCAAAAGCATCATTACATAGAGTAAATAGTAACCGTTTAAAAAATTATCTGTGATGAAGTCAAAAGCTCTGCCAGCAGGATAGGAAAATGTTTTGGAAAGCAATTATAAAACAAACAAACAAAAAACATTGGAGCAGAATACTTAAATGTCTCAATGTGAATTCTTCAACCCTGGCTGTGGTTAAAGGCAGGAATGCCTGAGAATGGAATGCTGAGCTGATGGAGGGGAGTGATCTTGCCTGTGCACATGGTGTCAGTGAAGACATCTGCTGGAACAGGGTGTTTGTTTCCAGTGGGGAAAAGTTCAAGGGAGATGTGATTTTCTGCAAGATGTTTATTTAATCTGACTTCTGATAAGAACTGGATGATCTGTTTGCACCGGGCAGATCAGTGTCAGTATTACTCAGTGTTACACAAGCCAGGAAGCAACTGCACACCCTCAGATGTTTGTGTAGCAGCCCATGTACCTGGCAGTGATTTGAGTTGACTTGTATGACTTCAGGCATCTGAAGTTGCTGTGTGAAATTCTGCATTATTCAGGGGCAGTCATGGCCAGCAGCAGGCCTGTGTGTTGCACTGAGAACCGAGGTGAGAAGAGGGCCATGTGTGAGAAGGAGCCATGCTCAGGGGCTGGCTGGGCTGAACTGCTTTCCCCAGGGGCTCTCAGAGCTCTGCCAAATTCACGACTCAGCTCTGCATCCAAACAGCTTGGGAAATATGGGCTGAGATGCAATTTTGATCTGCTCTTGAAATATAGTATAAACATCATAAAAAACAAAACAAAACCAAAAACCTTGAAACCAGTGTTTCAGGAAATTATCTAATTCACATAGCAGGACATGCCTTTTCACAACCTCTGTGAAGATGTGGCTTAGTCTAGTGCCAGTGTCTAGGAGCAGCCATGTTGTAACAGCTGAGCTGAGTATCTGTACTTCCTATACCATATGGATTTTTCATATGATTTAAAGTCTCTACAGGATTGCAGTGGAGCTTGTGATGAGGCAGTGGCAAGGTCCTGAAAAAGGTGATGGGGTGAGGCTATTTCAGTTAGATGAGCCCTGGTATAAGCAACAGCCCCAACAGTTTGTGGGTTTGGTGCAATGCTGCTAAAATACAGGTTCTCAAGGAAGATTGATTGTTCTGAGATGGCCATGTACATTGTGATTCCTGTTTATTTCAAAAGCTGTTTTGCTTTGCAACAAGTGTTCTGCACTGCACTGTCTTGGCTCAGTGGATATCAGCCAGCCATCACTGAAACTAAAGGATACAAATATGGTGGATCAGACAGAGA
This sequence comes from Phasianus colchicus, assembly GCF_987193195.1. Lineage (NCBI taxonomy): Eukaryota > Metazoa > Chordata > Aves > Galliformes > Phasianidae > Phasianus > Phasianus colchicus. The sequence continues at coordinate 77,932,150 of NC_143438.1, forward strand.
TGTTTTTAATATGTACTCAGAATAAGCGAGAAAGTAATCAGTAGTAGTATTAATTATTTCTGAATACTGCATCTCTTGGAGTTATTGAGAAAATTAATTAAGTGTCTTGTTCCATTTTCAAGAATTGAAATGTCGAATTATGGAATGGTTGAGGTTGGAAGGGACCACTTCTCATCTAGTCTTCCCACCTCCCCAGCTTCAAGCACAGTCACTTAGAGCACATTGCCCAGGATCACATCCAGACAGGTTTTGAATATCTCCAGAGGAAGAGACTCCACAACCTCTCAGGGCAACCTTCAATACCTGTTGTATCTTTACAGACTGTATTGCATTTGTAGTGTCGAGTGGACAGAAAAAACATTTGTTTGGAAGTTTGGACTGAATCATCACTTGGAGAGGAACAGTAGATGTATTTAGTATTTTTAGACTAGTATCTCTTGATGAATACAGCACTTGTTTTTTTACCCAAAATAGGGGTCTGAGAAGTGTCTGCTCATTCACCTTGCACACCTATTTGTGTCTCTCTATTCTGATGAGGAGATTTATTTCTGAGCTACTTTATTCTGTTCTTATCCTGTGAGTAGAGGGGATTCTGATTTCAGTGTGGGAAAGACGAAGGATGCAGCGACACTTGCATATCAGAAATGTTCCCAGGAAGTGAAGTAACTTTTGCAGAGAAAAGTCTGTAAGTGAGCATGAAATTGGTTGATGGCATTCAATACATTTAAGAGGATAAACTCTCACTGACCTGGAATCTAATGTGGTTATTATGAGCTCTCTGCTTTGAATCAAACCAATTGGTACATGCTTCTGGCAAAATGTAATGATTGGAGCTAGGACAAATTTAATCAATTTATCAGAATGCTTACACAGTAGCAAAAGGCAAAATGAGGGAGTGTCATGACAGAGAAAGAGATGATGTCTGCAAGTTCCCCAAAGGCTCCTCTGTGTGAGCCTAAAAGTGCTGTATGTGCTGTAGCCAAGAGACATGGTGTAGGAGGAACTATCAGTGCTAGTTCCTGCAGGGTAACCAGTAAGGTAATGGGAAAAAGGCTGTTGGGGGCACAGATGTGATTCAAGGCGTTGCTGGCCAAAATAATGTGATTTCTCATGCCCTCTGTGTGAAGCACAAATCCATCTGAAGTGCCTCTTAAATAAGGAAATACAACAAAAATGGTATGAAGTTATCAATGTCAGTGTCTGTTCAACTTAAGGGAATAGCTGAAACTGTGTTAGCAGAGCATTATAATTTGAGCTTGGAGTAGCTGAATTGGATTTTAACCACATTTCACAGGTAACAATGCCAAAGAATGGTCAAAACTAAGGCTTTTTGTCTTGATAGTGTACTTCTATATGGCAAAAACATAAACAATACTGTAAATGAAATTTTAAAAGTAAGAACCTTATGAAAACTTATATCTGAATTATCACATTATGTAGTAGATTAGCCCTTCTGGGATTGCTTTAAGAATAAAATTAGAGATATGATAAAATTGTTCAGTACTGAGGTCCTGTTAAAAAAAGTAAAAATGTATGTATGGATATTCACATGTATATTAATTCATGAAAGCATCACTAGCACCAGAGAGGAAACAGAAATGAGATGAGCTCTTTTTTACTTATTTATCTGATGAATATATATTTTATATCTTTTTGTATCTTGATCTTCTGTCAAGCCCACAATATGATGTATAAAAGCCAAAGATCATACTATAATTAATCTGCCTTTTTCCTTTCTGTTGTTATTGATTCTCTTACCCAGCAGTGGCCTCCTCAAAGGCATTCCCAAGGCAGGTTTAGAGTCTGAGCTGCTGCCTGTGAACAGGGACAAGGCCTTTGGATCTGTTTTTTTTCCCTCTATCTTTTGCAATGTGGTCTTGGACAGGGACATGAAATGCTTGTCCAGTATAAACAACCATGGTATTAATAATAGTAAATGATAAAGCTTAATGCCTACTACATCATAAAGATTGTTGTGATACCAGTTTGTGTGTAAATTTTTTACACAGTCAAACAGATTGCTGTAGCCCTTGGCAGCTTTTACATTACTGGAATAGAGATGTTGAAGAAGTGTGTTTGTGGCTCAGGTGTGTGGTTCCTGAGGGATTCATTTCTGTTCAACAATATCCCCAATGTGTATGCATTGGGTTGTTACCATTCTCACATTTCCCTTCAGTGAGATAATTGTGCTATCTGTGACACTTCAAAGTCAAATGCCACTTTTTAATTTAGGCATCTGCTTTCGTGCAATGGTAATATACTTTCCACAACTGTCAGTAAACAGCAATGACACTGCTTTGATACAAAGGCTTAGAAAGTTTCTGAGAATCTGAGTAAATATCTGAAGGGCAGAAATACAGTGCTCCGCTTCCAAGGAAAGATGTGTGTTTGTAGAGCTGTGATTCTTACTATGGCTTGAAAACATCAAGAAGAGATTTTGCATTTTATCTGATCACTTTATGATATGAGCTTGCGATTGTATTTGCATTTTCTCTAAAAACATACAAGATTAACCAGAAGAAACCAAGTCCTGGTCCTCTTTGCTTCCGCTACCTGGAAAAATGAGCCGAACTGTAAGGCTGTACCAAGCTGGCACAGAAAGGGTCTGTAGAAGGGATGGGGACAGAGTGGAAGCCTGTTTGAGCTGATTTAATGTCCTGTTCCCTGCATGGGGACAGGTGCAAGTCCCTGCCAGGGTGCAATGCCTCTGGGCACATCTAGCACTGCTGGCTTCCAGCATCTCCAGCTGCAGGGCAGGTACACGGCCAACTTCATTTTGGGGAAGACTCATGGATCAGGCCATGTAATTGTCAAATATGATTCAATCCTGTGGTCCTCCTGTATCCATAAGACCAGAAGAGCTGCAAAGTTAGGTTCTGCTCTTCACTTCCTACCAGGCTTAACTTTGGACGTCATCTATGCAGGAATTCTTCTAGATAATAACAGTAACTCACATAAGTACAACCCTTGTGCACCCACTGGTGATAACAGTATCAGAAATTCAAAATTCTCCTTAGTAAAAACATCCATTATTAAAAATTACCTATTTGGTTTCCTGATTTTCTTGTACTTTGCAGTGTCCATCTGGGCCTCAAATGACCTTTGAGTCTTCTTACTGCTTTGAGGCAGACTCAGTGCAGAATCAACTTGTTAGTTTCAAAACTGTTCATTTTTCCTTTGCAAATATAGTAACGTATGGATTCTTTTTTTCTTACTCCTTATGCCTCTCAATCTTTGTCATTTTCTTGGATATATTTAATATAGCTATTTTATAAATCAATGTGAGAGACTGTCCTTACTGCTTAATGCTTGAATTGAGAGCTTATAGCAGCAAAAAACACCTCCTCAGCTCACTGGATGCATTAGTCTTGTCTCTTTGAGGAATACAGATTTAATCCGTGTCAGCACAACAGCCTATAAATATATGAGCCTGTCGCAAGAAGGATTGCCATCAACTGTACCAACAGTTATGCACTGGTGGCTTTGAAGGATCTGGCCTCAGTCCTGTATTGAAATTATATCACTATTGGTAGATGAGTTTAAAAAAAATCTGCATAAACAATACTCAAGTAACACCCAGTGTTATTTTTTATGGTATCAGTAGAGTTAAAAGAAACAGACTTTGAGCCCTGACTCAAGAGAGGACTTGCAACAGAATGAAATATAGCCTGCTCAAGCCTACTGTAAGCAAATACCACAAGCTGTGCCAAACCATTATACTAGTTTCACTGTAAAAGTAACACCAAGAAGAGAGGACTTGCATCTTCCTATCATCATTGTTTTTAAATGGTACACCCGTGAAGAAGGCTCACAATCATCTAGCTAAAAAAATCATTATCCAATACTCAGTTTATACAAATACGCGACAACTGGAGAAGTTTTAGAGACTTACAAAATAAGGAAAATGGATCTGAATATCAGATCTGCTTCCTAATCCTATTTTATAATGTTTAGAAACCCTGCTGTTATTTCAGAATTTAGTTTTCATGGTGATTTAAATTCTATTCGGCTCCTCTAAACTGGTATAAGATGCTGACTCATTTTTTTACATTGTGTTTAGAAAAGCTATGGTGTAATGCATCTGCTATTTGCAGCAAAGCAGCAAACATGGGATTAATGTTTACTTCACACCTAGTACCTTATAACTTTTATAACTGTAAATGGATTTCTGTGTGTTCACGTCTGAACTGATGAGGTTGTATGTACTTGAAACATCAGCTGTGGGGTACATGTGTCAAATACAGCAGCTTCTGATGTTCTCTTGCCAAAAGGAACTAAGTTTTGGATGCTTGTCTAAGAAAAACGAGGCCGACATCTGATCTGGGATCACATATTCTTGGCTTAGGGCCCCTGGTGCAATTTCTCATCAGATATTTCAGGGCTTTTTCAAACATTCATTTTCTGTAACCTGACCTCCACCCCCTGCGAAAAACTCCTTTCTCCACTGCAGCAGATGAAACTGGCTGTAGCTGGAGAGCGCAGAGCCTGATAACGTGGGGGATTTTATCTTTACACACTGTCAGAACACTCTACCAACAGTTTTGGTTTCAGAGCTGAGTCAAACTTTTTTTTTAAACAACACTTCCCAGTTTTTGCCAACTGGGAATCTCCATGTATATTCAATTTTAGCAGTGCTTCAATAACAGTACAAAATCTCAAGGGTTTTATATTGATATTCTCCAAAAGTTCATATTTGGTTTATTTTTAGCCCCAAATATTGTATATTGGAATGCATCGTTTCATTGTACCGCACTAAAATTGTTTCATAGTTTGTCATCAGTCAAAAATATCCACACAGCACTAGCCACACAGTCTAATCCCACCAAAAGTGACAGGATTTGGGTCACTTTCTGCATCACGTAGCAAAATAATTCCATTCATTTTCAGGCCTCCCTTCTTTATTTTCTCCCACGTACTGCAGAATTTCTCAGTGTTGTGGCGCAGAGTAAATCAGGAACATACATCTAAAGGATACAAGATGAAGTTCCAGTTCTGAAAGTGGATCAAGTATTGTCATTATTAGTAAAAATTCCAGTGCAAACTTCATGCTTATAGTCCTACCTTTTCAGTACTGTTTTATTATTTTCCAATTGATCCTACTATCAAGCTTTAGGAAAAAACTGGAAAGCACTTTACATGCTCTGACTGTTATTATTTTAGTTTGTTTGCTTTCTAAAGGTAGCCTAAATCAGCAGTTTCTCCCATGGCCTCAGCTGGCCTTGAAAACCACAGTATTTTTTTACAGGTGCTTTTGCATGATCTATAAAATGATGTAAGCTTTTTAATGACTTCACTTAAACATTTTTAACAGTGCTTCTATTTGCCAGCTTCCTGTGACTTAGGAGGCACTGTGCAGTGATGACATACTGCACAGGCAGACATTTCTTTCCTGTTTTCAAGGTTAAAACTGATGCAATCTCCCATAAATAAATGCTATTAAAGGGCTCAACAAATTACAAGAAGTCACTGACAGGTGTGTTTCATGACTCAACTTCATATCGATTGAAGAATGTTAAAATGTGCACCAATTATAAGAACCAGAACTATGGAAACTGTTGTATGGAAATGACCATTTCTAGTTCTGTAGCTTAACTGCTAATATTGGCTAACTCCTCATTTCTTCATCTGGATATATGCGATGGTCCAAATTCCTGTGAGGTATTCACGTTTTTTCTAATGTGAACAATATCCTGCAGTTTGGTAGAATTTCATCTTCTGTCTACTTCCAAGTCAAAGAAACATTAGTTCAGGAATGAAGTTGGTTTTAACCTAAGACAAGATCATTCATTGGGGATTTGAGAAGCAATTAGCACTTTGTAGGTAGAAACATCCATTGGCAAGGTCCACTTCCAGTGACAGGCAATGAATAGCATCAGGAAGGGTGCTGGCAATTCCTTACTTCTATAATTAGAGACTCACGTTCCGTAGACATAGAAAAAGTAATTTTATCTCTCACTGTATTCATGCTGCAGTACTTCACTGATGCTGCTCTCAGTCTCTGTATGTTTCACATTTCTCACACTCTTTTTTATCACTTATTTCTACTTTTATTAAAGCTATTATAAACTTTCCCCCTCTCTTTGTCAGAAGCCACCATTCAGTTCTTAATAGGACTAAAAAAAATAAAAAATTGTCTATGTTTTCAGTATGAAGTCATACTTGGAATTTTTCCCATTCACAAAATGCTTTTAGATTAAAGAGTCTGACATCATTCGATATCTACATTTATTAACTAAACCTGAATTCATTTTCTTCTGTACAGCAAAGAAACTAAATGAAGGAAGTTTGCATTGGTGTCAATTAAATCTTTCTTTATATCTACCTTAAGGTTGTGGTTCGTGGTGAAAATCATTGTGCTTGTGATAATGGTAAATGCATGAACTAGTGTTGCAGATGGCATCTTATTCTGCTGCTTTTGGTATGGCTGTTAGATGAGGATGGAAGCAGCCCTGACCCCATGGGCAGCAGTGTACGCTGTATCCCATGGGGCTGTGCAAAACACATCTGGAGGTGCTTGGGGTTTTTCAATGTAATGAACATGTCAGCTACCTTCCTAACACCACGTGCATGTGTTTTGATGATCTCTTTTTTCCAAATACATCATATGATGTATTTGGAATAATGCCATATCATGGACAGTGGCAACAGTGGGTCACCTGCACAGGTTCAGATTTTTACAAGTTGGCGTGCAGGCTCTTCTTCATCGCTGGCAAAAATGCATGGCTAGTGGTGGTTTTTAACTATGTTAAAAATAGTTTTTTGTAGCTGAGAATTTGATCAATCAAACAGTGTTATTGTGCTCTTTGTATCTGTTGTAGTTTCCATGGATATAAATAGGAGGCATTACTTTCAGAGAAGCCTACATATATCATCTTCTTCAGGCTTAACACTTGTATTTTGTGCAAACTTTTTCTTGAAGACCATGTTTTGCAGTCACCCTTTCACGCTTTCTGTCTTGCTTTAATTGAATCAGCCCTTAAGTGACATCCAAACCTGGACATGCTCCTCCAGCACAGCCCCTGTGAGCTCAGCAATTACTTTGCACTTTAGTGTCTACAGAAACCACTGGGCATTTTTTCCTCTCCATATGAGAGTGGTGTTAGCTTATGTTTCACAGTAATCCGAATCTTTCACTGCAGAACTGCTTCTTAACGATTTCTTCCTCACACTGTAAACATCCTTATTCCTTCAGTAATTTTCATCTATTCTTTTCAGAAAAGCATCCTATTATACCGAGATGATAAAACTCATTGGGATTATTTTGAATTCTAAGCATAATCTCAGGTATTAACAGCTCCATTCAGCTCAGCTGTCTGCACATTAATAATGTATTCCTTATTTCATCATTCAGGCTGCTTGTAAATCTGCTTGCCAAACCCAGGGCAGATCCCTGAGGAATGTATGCCATACTTTGCAGCAAACCATTGATAACTGTCCTCCTGATATGATTTTGTAACTGGTTTTGCAGCCAGTCAGGGTACTTTTGTCTCAGTCATGTCCCTAGTTTGCTTTGAGGATGAGCTGTCAGTACAGTGCCAAAAGAAGTACTAAACATCAAAATATATGACTTCAGCTGTTTCTGTGTTGCCCACCAGGCCTGTCACTCTGCCACAAAGGATTTTATATTGTCTTGATGTAATTTATTCTTAACTAATTCACTTTGGCTGTTACTCATCTGTTGTTTCTTCAGATGCTTGCAGATAGTTTGCACAAAAAAAAAAAAAAAAAAAAAAAAGCATTTTCCATGCTCTTCTGGTCAAATCGCTCAGCATTCCAGTGCACTTTTGCAGCAGTGCTCAGGTGATGCACATCTCAAACTGAACAACTCTATCAGCAGCAGTGCTGTACCCGCTCTGCTCTCTGCTTTTTCACTCTGTGTTTTTCATTTGCATAGACCCACTGGGTTACAGAAGTTGGCCTTGCTGACTCCTGCACTGTCCTCAACTGGTTGGACTGGTGGATTATGCACCCTACCTTCTGTTAGGAGTTTGTCCTGATAACATGATGGCCAGGTGAGCTGTGTTCCTCCAAATGTGATTGAGTAAATGAATTGTGCCAGGAAAGAAAGTAAATTTTTACAGTGTGACAAAGAACTCCCTTGTGTGCTTTGGTGGGTGACATGAGGTGCTTCTGTTAGTAAGAGTGGGGCGGGAGGTGACTGTACATGTGGAAGTTGCCAGTAATATACAACCGGGGAGCAGGGATCTCATAAACCCCAGCTTGTGTACTCCATAAAATCGTCTGCATCTGTTGTTGTACATGATTTTCCAGCTGGATGTTTCATATATGAAAGAATGCAATGCCATCTTTCTGGTGGTTTTTTTTTCTTTTTCTTTTACATTTAAAAATATCAGAAGCATTCTAATTTAAAAGGTGAGATTGTGTACTATTTTATCTAAATACTTCTAATTTCATAAGATTTCTGTTTTCTAATCCCAGATGGCAGGCTAAGACAGTTATCATAAAATCACAGAATATCCTGAGTTAGAAGGGACCCATAAAGATCAATGAGTCCAACTCCTGGCTCCACACAGGATCACCCAAAAATCAAATCATATTTTTCAGAGTATTGTTCAAACACTTCTTGAACTCCAGCAGCTTGGTGCGATGACCACTGTGCTGGGGATCACGTTCTAGCATCTGACCATGCTCTGGTGAAGAACATTCCCTGATATCCAGCCTGATACTCCCCTGATGCAGCTCCATACCTTTCCCTCTGGGCTCTGTCACCAGAGAGCAGAGCTCAAGCATGTCTCTCTACTCCCTGTGAGGAACTGTAGGATGCCATGAGGCTTCCCCTCAGCATCTTCCCTGTGCTGAACACAGCAAGTGACCTGAACCACTCCTCATAGTCTTCCATTCTAGACTCTTCAACGTCTTCATAGCTCTCCTTTGGACCCTCTCTAATAGTTTTGTCTTTTTTTCTACTGTGGTGCCCAAAACTGCTCACAGTACTCAAGGTGAGGCTGTACCAGTGCAGTAGAGAACAGGATAATCTTTTCCCTTGACTTCTTGCAGTTCAGTACTTGATATGCCCTAGGATACAGTTGGCCTTCCTGGGTGCATTGAAGGCGCATGATGAACTTGCTGTTGACCAAGACTTCCAAATCTCTTTCAGTGAGGCTGCTCTACAGTGTTTCATCCCCTAGCCTCTATATATAGTTGGGGTTGTCCCTTTCCAGCTGCAGAATTCAGCATTTGCTCTTGTCTTCATGTGGTTGGTGACTGTCCAGCTCTCTAATTTGTCTCTACAAGGCCTCTCCACCCTTGATGGAGTCAGCAACTCCTCCTAATTTAGTATCATCAGCAAACTTGCTCAAAACACCTAGTCCTACATCCAAATCACTTGGAAAACATCAGAGTACTTTTTTTTTTACTAGTGACTGGCTGTCAGTCTGATGTAACTTCATTTACTAAAACCCTTTTGGGTATGACTTGTAAGCCAATTGCTCACCCATCACATTATGTTTTTGTTTACCTGTATGCTGGACATTATGTTCAGAAGTATACTGTGAGACACAGTATTGCAAGTTTTACTGAAATCCAAAAAGAGGACATCAACTGTCTTTCCTTAAAACTGTTCCTTGGAGTTTGCTTGGCGAACAGTAACAGGAAGACAAGTTGGGGTGGGCTGTAGTTTCCCTATTCTCTGCTAAGACCTCTACACAACCCAGTTATGTCTGCTCTCAGCATGCCCTGGAGTCAGGACCCACCAGAGGTGAGATGTCCCAGTTAGAGACCCCAAACACACTGTAGTCTGTCAGAGGCCTCCTGCAAGCCCAAGGCACAGCACAGTAGAACAGTAGGAAAACTGAATTGGTATCTTTATTCTGATCCTCAAAGCTGTTTCCAGTCTTCTGTATGCAACCTTCAAACAAGAGTATTGATGAGGCAGCTGCATAATTTGACTTTTAAAATTAGAGGATGTTAAATCCATGCCAAATAATAGATGAATCCTTTTTGATGAAATCCCAGACCTGAAGAGATGCGTGTGCATTACTGGCCTGTGCTTCTAAGGTGTCATTTGCAAAGAACAGAGTGGGCAGTACCAAGCCTGAAACTGTAAGGGAATGAAGTGAAGAAATGGGACAGCAGAAGGGTGGAATGGCTTTAGTGGAGTTTGGGCTGCATTTCCAGGAACAGAGCTCCCCAGGGAGCTGGTACAGCTTTGTTCTCTAGTACCCTCTCCTGGCTGGCCCCAGAGAGGCAGCACAGCCTTAGCAAGCAACAGCTGCTTCAGAGGGTGGCAGATACTCTTACATCGTGAATGAAAGGTCAAAATGGAAAAGAGAGGGAGGAGAAAATCAAAAGAATCCCCCTATTTCCCAGAGAACCTGAGCCTATTTATAGGATCAGAGAGCGGATAAATTTGTCATGAATTCATGGCCTGTTGATAGAATGAGACATGGAAAGCCACTTGCAGTACACTGTTGTCTAATGCTGTGAAGCTGTTGTCAACCAACCCATGTCCCCTGCATGCTCCAGAACTGAGCACAGTGACTCCCTAGCACAGCATGGGGCTTTCAGCTGCAGATGTGGAAGGAGAGGAGTGATAGGAGGAAACACAAGTGCTGCTGAAATCAGACTCATGCCTAGCATGAATAATTTCTGCAAAGTATGCACAATGGAGGGAGAAAGAACTCTTTCTTCTCAAGCAATCACTGACTTGAGTTGCACATATTCTCCTAAAACACAATGATCATGTTTCTGTTTCACTTCATTTGGTGCATATAGATGTTAGGATGTCAGGAAATGAAAGGTAAGGCTCAAGATCAGACTATTTTAAGAGAACACTGACAAATTATACATTGTAATAATGCATCAGAGAAATAAAATTTAAATATTTTTCATGACTTCAAGGTGTTTTATGGAGATGTTTATGCTGAAGGACGTACATAAAAAATAAAATATATATGAAGTAGTAATTTCACTTGTGGACATTTCAAATATTGCCAAATTATAACAAAGAAGTTTCTAAATCCTTTAATGATCTTTTTTTTTTTTTTCATAGCTACAAGAATAAGCCAGATGAAAGGCATTTGTTTATTGAAAGCTATCTACGATTAAAGGGTATTTGATATCCTTAAAATATTGCTCTGAAGAATAATGTATAAAAAAGGAAAGTATTTTGTTTACTGAAATGACATCTCAGTGACACTCCGTGATTTTAGCCAACAAATGAGGAAGTCAGCTGTTATTGCAAGGTGTATTATAACCCCATGTATGCAGACACATAGCTTTTAAAGCCTTTTAAGAAAGGTGTAGCAGAATATTAAAAAAGCTTATTTTTCTTGAAGTAACAATATACTGTAACAGCCATAAATTAAATCTTGTTAAATAATTACTGTTAAGCCACTTGAAGCAAATAGCTTTATCACTTCCTGTTCTACAGATTTCAGCTGTTTCATATGTAGGCACTAAATTTAGTGAGACACTTGATTACAGTACTCAGTTTTTAGAGGTACTGTTTCTTTTTCACAGACTAAATGCAAAAAACCTCTCTATAATACCTAGAGTCCTATTCAGCAGAGGTGTTGGAGAGATGCTTGTCTAACTAAGAGCAAACACTGAAGCCTGATCTTACATTGTGCCCTACGTATGACCTCCAATCCCTCATCTGATCAGGTGTAGGGGTTTTTCTTTAGCCTGTGTGGATGTGCCTCAGGGAGCGCAAACCTGGATGCTTGTCTGAAATGAACCCCCTCTCCCACAGTTTTACCAGCTTCAGGTGTCAATGCTGTCCCCTCCATATATATAATTCAGTTTGAGATGGATGATCCTTTTTCCTTGAAGGGATGTGAACTTGATGGAGAGTAAAACAGAGTGCAAATGTCTTGGTATGATGTTATGTCACCCACCCATTCAGCTGGGATGGAATGTTTCAGTCATTCCTCCAAGACTGCCTGGAGGTCACCTCTTTCCCAGCTGACTCCATATGATGATGCTTATATGTACCCCATGGCTTAGTGACTATAGTTAGGCTGTGAGCAGAGGGATGGCTGCCATGGGAAGAACCACACTCCAGTAACTTGGAGATATTTGTGGAAAAACATTCTTGATAAAAGGAAAAGGAAAATGCCCAGAGATATTTTAACTTCAGGAATTGTGTGATGGCAACATCAGAGATGATGAACTGCATCAGAAATCTTTGCAGTGGGTAGGGAATCCTGTGGTTGTACCTCTAGCTTCTCCTGTGTGGCTCTTCTCTACTGAAGTCTCCCAACTGTCTAACACTGAAAATTATATCAGTTTTTGACTTCTGTAAATAGAAATCTTTCAGTCCCTTACATGTATTGTGATATACAGAATTTATTTTGGAAAACAGGCTGCTAAGCACTATGGGAGAAGAAGAGCAGATCAAGTGACCTGTAGATGATGTTTCAGAGAAACAGTTTTTGAAATGAACAGAGCACAAACTATAATTACAATTTTGTTTTTCTGTTTGGTAGTACTGGAGACATTTTGTCTTGATACAGCTATAGTAAATTTGGTCAACATTTCTTCATATATGTAATGCTGACACTGAAGTAAACCAATCTGTTTTTCCATATTCTTCAGTGATTTGTGCAACTTGTCAGTTCTTGATAAAAAGTAATGTAATATATATTATTACATTAAGGAATGCTTTTTATTATACATATCTCTGTCTGTACATCTATCTATCTATCTGCCTGCTTCCCTGTCTGTCTGCCTATCTGCCTGTCAAGATAATTCAAACTAGAGTAAGAACGTGAACTTTTTTCAGTCATTAAACCCATCCTCCATTCAGAGTAATTATAGCCACACACCAATATCTCTAGACACAATAATTTGACATTAAATCACAACCCTTGTGCTATATGAGCAACAAAAAGAAATTTTTCATTATAAACATCTATTCCCACTGTTAGAGAGCTGTTCCTATGCGAAAAAGATTAAAAATTCCTTGTAAATCATTTATCAATTTGCCTTCAGTTTGTCAGCTATTTTTAGGTTCTTTGGAGAAATGGTGTTTTTGTAATTGTACAGGAAAAGAGAAAGTCCCTTAAAAATTCACTTATTTAGGCTTTGGGGAGACAAATGCAATCATCCTTTGCGAATTCCTTAGCTGAGTATTGACGTATGTCTTAGTTTCAGCTGGGCTGGAGTTTTCTTCAGTATCTGGTGGAATGCTGTTTTGTTTCTAGGGGAGAAACAATGTTGATAACACCTTGATGTTTTTAGTTGCTGCTAAGCGGTGTTGTACAGAGCCAATGCCATTTGCAATGAAGGGTCCAAGGAGCTGGGAGGGAACAGAATTAGGACAGCTGACTTTAACCGACAAAAGGGATTTTCCATACCATATGACGAGCAGAAGGAGTTTTGAAGGGGGTGGGAGTATATCACTCCTTCTGCTGCTGCTCGAGTGGCTAGCTGGGTATTGATTAGTGAGTGCTATGCATCACTTGTTATACGTTCATATACATATATATGTAGTCATAACGATTATCCTTTTCCTTTTCTCTTATAGTTCTATGTCAACCCATGAGTTCTACTTTTTGTTTTCCTAATTCTCTCCTCCATCCCATTGGGAATGGGGGGAGTGAGCAAACGACTGTGCGGTGCTGAGCCACCTGCTGGGTTAAACCACAGCAATGTACAAGGTAATTAATTTCATACTGTCCAACCTTAAATGGAAATCGTAGTAATATCACTGAATTAATAGAAAGTATTATGTATCAGGTTCTATTTTAAGGGGTTTTGTTTGTTTGCTTGTGGGTTATTGTTTTTTTTAATACTTCAACCTATTACACCTTGCTTCCAATCTCTGTCTGCATTCAAAACAATTACATTAATGCCTTTCAGAAGTTCTACAGAAATATAGGTCAGAAAAAAAATGCAGTACTACTCTCGATCTTAAAGAACATAATAGTGTTATAGCAGTTTTCAGGCTATCAGTTTTGAAGCAAATTAACTGAAGTAGCATTATTTGAGTGACCAAGTCATCATAGCTCCACTGTAGCTCACATGACTTGAATTAACTATTATTATTACTTAGGATTAGTGATTACGTAGGATCAGAGAATCATAGCATCATAGGATCATAGAATGGCTTGGGTTAGAAAGGACCTCAAAGATCATCTACTTCCAACTCCCTGCCACAGTCAGGATTGCCAATCACTAAGTCATGCTCTAGATTAAGTTTTCTAGGGCTCCATCCAACCTGTCCTTGGATCTCATGAGCAATATTATCAATTTTATTCATATTGAGATTTAATGATACCTTCAAAATCTTAATATTCTCCAGAACTGTAAAAACTCTTTGGTGTATTGCATTGACATGTACTGACTGGACTGTGATAGCTGTGCTTATAAAAGGGCAGCAGTGATATGAAAAATAACACATTTATGTAAAAATGTCTGTTGTTTCTCTGACATATGCAGCTGGGAATCTCTCATACACCTGTATTCCCTGCATGTTCATGGAGATGGCCTTAGGGAATTAATCTGGGAGATACTGTCAAAAATCTAATTCCTCAGAGCCTCTGTTACCCACTTTCCCAGATTTTCTGATATTTTCAGCAAGAAAACATCTATGGACCCTTCACATCTCCTGACTGGCAGATGCACAGCCTCCTGAGGCTAATGTGTACAGCTAATCTGTGTCTGGTACAGTTTTGTTTAGATCACTGGCTCTGAGGACAGACTGTCCTCTCTGTCTCCTCATATATAGCCAATTGATGAGAATGTTGAACCCCTTAGTAGGATCTCCTTTACCTCAGTTGAGCAGTTTTTCCACAGACAAGGAAAGGACAACACTTGAGAGCACTGATAATTCTCACCTGGAGTTCACCCAAGCTCATATGCCATAACCATTCAATCAGTATCAAAATATTATTTAGAAACAGACAAAAAACCCATATCTTTTTAAACAAATAGAGGTTAATTTCCAAAATAATTTTCCAAATGGTTTTTTTCTTGAAGCTTAACAACTAAGTATCAAATTCTTTCAATGAGCACAGAAGAAATTTGTCCCGTTGTCTAGAAGCATGTTTTCAACAGAGACACTTAAGGTCTGCTGATGGATAGTTAGTGCAGTCTAGGGCAGTTTTCCTCTTTGATGCTAATTTTTTATTGATGCAATTTTGCTGTATTCATTGAGGATACTAAAAATCTTTGCAGATGCAAATGAAAGGAAAATCATCTCTTTTGCCATTTTTTGAATTCGTGGCATACACAAGTTACACAACATGATATTTATTAATTGCTCAGATTTATACATTAACAGAAGATCTTAGAGCAAACCAACTACCATTAATTCTTCCATAAAAGTAATAAAATTAGTATCATAATTCCACATGAAACAGCTGAAGCAAGTAAACAACATTTAGAATCTCAAAATCTATTACCATCTTGTGAATTATCTCTTCAAGCACCTTTGATCCAAGAGGATATACTACACTGCCAGTCATCTTCCTTAGTATTATGCATAGCAACTTGATCAAGTTCAAAGCGATTTTTTTCTGCTTCCTTACACTGCCTATGTGCCAAATACAATCCATTTCTTTTTTCTAATACAAACTTTATTAAAGTCCTTGCAAATACTAATCTCATTATGAGAGACTTTCCAGTTGTTTTGTGTCACTTATCATTTGTTGTTATTACAGGTTTATGTCTTTGTGGGCGGATCTGAAACAAGTGAATTTCTGAAAAACTCAGTTAATCTCTAACTCCAGTATTATATTTACCTGTAAAATTGTAAAATTCAGAGTACAATACAAACACAAAGGTTCCATTCTAGGCACATTTTCTAAGCCTGCACCAAGTGCAAAGAAGAGTTATAATTTTATAGCCTGACATCTTGTTCTTTCTCATAGTCAACATAGACGGAGAAATGGGGAACAGCACCTTCTTCCTGTTGAGGCTGTGTGTACTGCCAGTAACTGTATGAACTGGTTATCATGTTCCTTCTTCACAAGTGATGAAGGAAATCTATACAACTAGAATTGCTCCTTTGATGATTTTAAATGAAAGAATGGAACCAGGCACAAAGTTTCTATAATGTAGCAAGTTATATTTCAGTAATTGAGTAAAAGTAAAGAATTACATGCTTATTATTATGACAGATCCAAAGTCACTTAAGTTTAACCTTTCCTCAGTGCAGCGTAAAATGTCTTAAATGACATCTACCTTGTGCCAGATTTACAACTTCTGCAATTCAGTTGATAAACTTGATCATTTGTTTGAGACAGTGGTTGCTTTATTTTGTATGGAGTATTTTGTTTGTATTTGATTTGAATAAATCTAGATACTTTAAAAATTCTGCATTAAATTTGACCTTTTCATTCTGAAGAGGGAGGATAATTTACAGTTTTGGAAGTTTTGAGCTTTAACAAAGTTTTCTAAAACATGAGCAGTGGTTCACTGTACCTCAGTTTAGACAGTGGAAGATGGTTCTAAGGTGAATCAACATGTCAGCAGGCTACTTTACATAACCAGCTTGCAGCAACTGGCTTTGGAAATGCTTATTTTTCTCAAATGAATCAGCAATTGCCTTGTAAATTACCTACATTACTTAATACTTTTTAGGTAGTAGGAGGGCACAAGGACAATTATGGTGAAATAGATGATGTGGTAACTTATTCTGTTCATTCGAACTCCAAGTGCAAAATTGATGGGAATGCTGAGCAATGTCACAGTCTTTCCTGTGTTTTCCTTGTTAAGAAACAGGGAAATACTGGGAATTATTAGAGGCACTTAAAGAAAATAAGCGTGGCAGGTCAGAGGGATCTTTCCTTTTGATTCTTAGTCCTTAGTTATTGATAAAACTAGCTTTTACTAACTGACTCTAAGACTCACATGACATTCAACAAATAAGAGTGTAGCAAACTTATTTCATACATTCTTGGTGTAGATAAAAGAACATGCAGAGAACTTGTTATTAGGTCTTCTCTACATCAAGGATGCTACAAGCTGTTTTGCAACAAAAATGAAAACAAGAATTGAGAGAACATTTGGGGCAGATTAGAGATATCCTAGATTCAACAAGGTATCCATTCTTTATGGTATACAAATCCAAAAAAATCATTCATTCAAAAACTCCATATAAACTCTTGACATGAGTCAGGTAATTCCAATAAATTTCAAATGATGCCATGCTTATCTATGTAAGACTGAAAGCTGACATTCAAGGTCATATTTTTATTTTATGTATGCTGATTCTACCAGGAATAACTGTGCAGTGAAGCAGAATTTGAATCTGACTCTGTGAAGCATGTCTGTGAGCATCCTTGGCGTGGAGGACTTAAAATATAAATGAGAATTTCAGCTTTCATCTTCCTGTGAAGATAGCTCAGAAAAGGAAATGCAGAAATTTCTCAGTACAAATTTATGACAGCAAAAACTAGGGCACTTGTCTGCAGTGCTGTTGCCCATACTTTATTCAAGCTCATAGGCTCTTCCCATAAAAATTCACCGTGTATCCTTTTCTTCCTGCAATGTGTTTTCAGCATCAAGGAAGAAAGTTACAGCAGTGAAATTCAATGTAGGCCCACAATTAATCTGCATGATGTTCTTCTGAACTGCACACTAAGTACCAGGAAGACCTTGCAATCAAAAGCAAAATGATTTGTCTCTGTGTGTGAGCCCATATCTCCAAATCAAAACATGCTGTCTTACCAGTCTGGAAGCGTTATGGACTCAGCACATTTCATGTACTCATTTACAAGTTTTGATCTATTGTGAAGTTATGACTTCAACACTTTCATATTTAATGTTAAGATTTCCTTGAAGAAAAAGGCAAAAATATTTTACATCAAACCAAATAATTATTTATTTGCTTCAAAACTTAGCAAAATTTAAAAAGACAACTTTTTATGTCACACCTTTCCAATAAAGTCAAAACTTACTGTGGATTTACAAAGTTAAATAATAAAAGGTTAAGTAATAATCTTGAAAGATACAAAAGGCACTGGCAATCAGATTAGTAATGTCTCTTTTTCTGTCAGGCACTTTTCTAGTTGTGCTGGATTGTACAGCCAATCTGGGATGCTTATTGACTCACAACAAATGCTGCTAACATTGATAAAGGCTATTAAAATCAGTTACTGTGAAATCCTCTCTAAAAGGCTAAAAGGCATCCAAACTAATAATTTTAGAATTATTGTAACAGTTGAAGATTAAGATTTCTATGCTACTTGCTGAGATGAAACATGCTGATTTCTTGATTGCTCTATTATTCTGAAGATTTGAACATGAAGGATTTTCAAAATTAAGTTCCTCCCACAAATGCTATTTTCTTAATCTTTTTAGTGCTGATGTCTGGAACAAATCTGTTGATTTGATTCAAAAAATCAAGCAAAGCTTGGTTCAGCATTGTCAGTAGAATAATGTTAAGTCTTCTTACTTTAAACAAGAAAAGACTTGTCTTTTGATAAGAAGAAATGAGGTAGCAGAGCAAGAGCTGTGTTCTTTTAGCACCTTGACTTGGACACACTGGTAACATATATCTTCTTTTTTGACATGGAACAAAAGGATGAAGTAGTTTAAATACACTTAGTATACAGTTGTTGTGTTATTTAGGAAACAGAAAGAAGATGTACTAAATTCTGCACCTTTTTTTTCTAGGCAGAATACTCATGGAAAAACAGCCAGTTGGCACTGCTTCTTTTACTTTGCTGAGCAATGATTTGATCTGACAAAGACCTCCAACCAGATATTTTATTAATAAAATAAGACCCACTTTATTGCAGTGAATTTAAACAAACAAAACAAAACAAACCCTACAACAAATCCACTAAAAAAACAACAACTAACAGTTAAAGGCTTGAGTAAATTAAGTACATAGAATTGCTTCTTGCCCTTCCCAGAAATACTTCTACAAAGCAAGCAAATACAAGCAATGAAAGCACAATTTTAATGTTGATGAATTCCTTCCCTTTTTCAACATGCTCATATCAGTGACAGTGAGCCTCTCTCTAAGATGGTCTGAGTCAGACATGTCAGTATTGCTACTGAATAGTACGCACTTTCTGCAAGGGAGATATAGTGTTTACAATGAAAAAAAAGAAAGATGTAAACACAGGAGTAAGTAGATGAACTTACTGAAGTGAGTGGGAGTAAGTAGATGAAGGCAAGCAGAATATGATGTAAACACTTCCCATCCTGAAGTCCATCATAAGTCCTAAGTAATTTAATTCTAGGTGGCACAAAAGAGCAGAATCTGTTTTGGATGATGCCATCTATCCCATGGTTAGTGTCACATCTGGGACTGTGGAAAATCCATCTCTTTAATGGATCTACTCATATGCTTTCAGCACCATATGTTGGAAAATAGTTGGTTACCTATAAGTTGGTTACCCAGACATTCAAATCCATGGATTTTGATCTTTTTTTTCCTAACTTGTGTAAATATCCATAAGCTTTTACTTAGGAAGGAAAAAAAAATAGAAAAGAAAAAAAGGAAAATTCATAGCTGATGAAATCATAGGATAGCAATGGAATCAATTTTTATCTTAACCACTAATAAATAACAATCCTAAAATATCCTCCAAATATTTCCTAGGCCTTCAGGCTTGGTTATCCTTCTCTGGTATCCCCCTTTTGGATTTTCAACTTGTTTACTTTGTCTCAAGGAGAGTTTTTCTGCTTTTTGAGTATAATTGCTTTTATTCTCTTTGTTTATATGCTCCTCACTCATTTACTTTCCTGATCAGAGAACTGCTTTCAGTGTCCCATTCCTCTTAATAAGCCTACTTCTCAAGACTCTTAGTGTCCCCATATGAAGGACCCACGATTCCCCTGTGGAAGCAGCTATTATTATGCATGCTTCCTTGACTGAGATATTTGACCTTGTCTTTCTCTAACATCTTTAAACTAGGAGGTCCCTTCCAAACCCTACGATTCTGTGATTCTGTGATTAATATCAACAAAATTCTTTTTTTTTTTTTTCTTCTCTTTTCTTAGGTTCAGCCTAGGATGATAAGATAGATAAAGAATGTGGAATGCACTCTCTTAGAGTGCATTGTTAAACCCAACTCATTTCTAACAATCTCAAGAACTCATATACAACTTAAATAGTATTATTTACTTTAGACATACTTCAGATTCTGAAATTATCAGTGTAAGATATAATGGCAGAAGAGTGACTGTCTTCTCACTGGAGAAAACTGGTTTGTTCTACAGACATCAGCATCAAGATGTGGCCATTTTGCAAAGGAATGAGTGTTTTAATCCACTTAAAATGTACGTTTGTACAAGAGTGACTGTTCTCACAGAGTCACTAGTGACGATTATTTTTTGATCAGTGCAGGTAGAATTGTCTTGGAATTTTCCTGGCTACCTGCATTCACGGGTTAGTACAATTAATAGCTACTGTTGTGCCCGAAAACCCTTTTTTCCCTGCCGCCGTGCAGGAGGGGCAGCAGCAGCATTCCCGCTGCAGCACCGCGGACAGCTCCCGAGCGCGGCAGGAGGGCCCGGCGGGCCGGAGGTCCGCTCCGCGGCTTCGTTAGAGCCGTCCTCTGAAGTACGCACGATGTATGCGTGCGACTGCCATTAGTCCTGATGGGATGTAACGTAGGCTCCAGGCTTAGGGGAATTGTACTTATGGAAGGAGCATGACTAATGATAATAAAAAATGGGCTTGCCCTTATACATACCAAGTAGGAGAGGTAAGAGTGCTTTGCACCTCTCTGAACGTAGCGTCAAAATGGCTTTAAAACAGCATAACACTAGCATAATTGGCCAAGGCATTTGACCATTCAGCATTATATGATGTATATCTGATCTACTACACAGCCTGAGCATTTAACTTCAATGAGTAGAAGTATGTAAATCTCCATAAAGCTTATCCTCAAAGATAGACAGTGTGAATTGCAAAAATGAAAAGGTACACCCAAAGCATTATTTACATTTCACATCCATCAAAGGATGGAATATATATAACAAATAATATCAGGTGTGATGATAGTAACATAATTTAGTAAAGTTAATAAAATAATACAGAATCATAAAATCATTTGTGTTGAAAGTCATCTGCTCCAACTCTTCTGCAGCAAACAGGGACATCTACAGCTTCATCAGGTAGCTCAGAGCCTGGTCCAACCTAACCTTGAATATCTCCAGGGACTGGGAGATGTGCAAGCAGATAATCTTTCTGAAATTTCTTGGATGACTCTGGTGCTGCTCAGTAGCTTAATGGGTGTTTAGACAGACTGATGTTTTCTCAAAAGATTTGTTTTTATTTTATCTTTGATTATGGAACATACCCATGATTTCACTTTTTTAACTATATTTTGGCCCCGATAAAAGATCTGAAGTCAGAAATTTATTGCTGTAATACAGCACTTGCAGGCTACTTTAAGCTCTTTCATCTATAATGAAATACTGTTCAGACAAAAGTTCAAACAAGAAGGCATGTTTTTGTCTGAATTGAATGAAGATAGTTCAGTGGAAAACAGTACGTGTCTTTTTCATTGTAAAAAAAAAGGAATATGGTGGTATGGTGGTAGTTGTGGTTATGAAGGAATGATCTTTACCCAGTGGGATTAAAGCAGTTGTAATTGGGATAATGTGACAGATTTGCTAAAGGACTGAATAGTCATCCACACTTGAGATTATTGGAATTGTTCACACACACCTTAACTTGGCTTTTATACATAGGAATATAGCTGTTTCTCCAATCTTGAAAGAAGAAATGTCTGAAAAAATGAGATGTAATTCTGAAGCAGTGCAGCCTCTCAAGTGTTGTTCATAAAGAGAAATCAGCATATGACCTATTTCTTTGTTCAGTGTGTTAGCTAAAATATTTTTGGCACAACAGTGAGAGAGAGATGGCTTCCTGCCATATGTTTCTCATACCTGGAGCATTCACAGCTTAACTCTTCTCAATTTATCCCTTACTATATCCCTGGAATACAAAATATTTGAAAAATCTATATTATTCTTGTATAGTTATTAAAATGGTTTCACGCTCTCACATTAAGTTGAATGTTTATAATAGACTTCTCAAAGATGGGTTGTTAAGGCATTCTCTACTTAGCCTCTTAGATAGTAAAGAGATAATTCACAGTGGAATTTTTAAAAGTCAGAGTCAGTCTGAGTGTCACACAGTTCCAGGGTGCACTGACACTTAAACACTGGTGACATAGTACTTCAACAAACCTTTGCACAGGTTTATTCATTTGTGCTTGTGAAGGACATGGGAGGTATGAGCAGAGAGTATTGCATCAGAGCTCGTGTTGCAGTTGTGGAGATGGCAGAGCAAGCTGCCCGGCAGCTTTGCCATCACCATAGTAACAGAAAGGAAAGGATGATGATTCAGTATTGAACACGTACTCTTCCCATTGCTATGCAACCTCCTGCCTTGGGATTTTTTAAGTGCAGTCTCCAAATAGAACCTTCATTTTACTCTAAAACATCTGAAAATGCAGAGATTGCAGAGCAATCTTGTACTGCTTGGCAAGTGTGAATAAACAGCAGATAATTTTATGTCAGAATGCTAAGCCATCACAAATATACAAACCATAAACATATTTGCTGAAGTGGTTGTGGAATAAATCCTATACGCACTGAATAAAGAGTTAAGTGATATTACAGCACTTTTAGATACCTGTGTGTATTACAGATCCCTCCCCACTCTGGGAGCTGAGCTGTAAATCAGTTGCTCAGGAAAAGGAGATGAAGAAGTCTGGAAGTTACCCACACCATTTCTGTGCATCACAAGTCTGTTGTTTTTCTTCTTGAAAGAGAAAAGCAAAAATGGCTTAAAATTAAAATACCTGACAGTTTCTAAAGGAAAAATGTATTTTCTAGGCACTATCTGAAAAATCTTCAGTAGTTTGGAATCTGTTTACTTGTGCATCATTACCAGCAGACTGGAGCCTGCTACACATAGCAGCTTTCTCCACTTTCCTTCAAGTTAACTGGTAACCAGATTATTATATTAGTATAAATATTTACTATTGTCATCTTGTGTCAGTGCTTATTGGCACAGACTGGCTGTTGTGTACACCACAGCTTTTGAGGTGCAGGCAAAGTAAGCAAAATGTTACTGCTGATGACCATATTTTGGATGTCATCTTGGATGTCAGGGGGAAATTCTTTACAGAGAGAGTGATGAGGTGCTGGAACAGGCTGCCCAGAGAGCTTGTGGATGCCCCATCCCTGGAGGTGTTCAAGGCCAGGTTGGATGGGGCCCTGGGCAGCCTGGTCTAGTATTGAATGTGGAGGTTGGTGGCCCTGCATGTGGCAGGGGGTTGGAGATTCATGATCCTTGAGGTCCCTTCCAACAATGGCCATTCTGTGATTCTGTAATTTCACATATTTAGTTCCTTGGTTCCTGCAGTAAATTTAAATCCAAACACACATTTCATGCAACACATGCTCAAGATTCAACTATCTACTATCACCAAGGGCAGAATATTATACATCGTACTAAGATCTACAAATGAAATCATAATTGCCTTGTCCTTTGTTTCTACATTAGGAAAACAGATAAATGTGACTATTTCTTCTCTTTGTTATTTTTTTTCCTTCAGATTTTGTCCTTCTGTTGAGACCCTTCTCATTTCTTTTCACAGCAAACTAATAAGTTTTCCTTCTCCCTATATGACAAGGTCTTCATTATTTTATTATTTTTATTTCTTCTTTCTCAGGGAGTTTCTACTGTGTCAGTATAGAAAATGTTGACATGGTCAATGGGCATAAGGATGGCAATCACTAAGGCAGTAAAATGTAATCTGATTTGCATAGTATTTTCTGTAATGTGAATCTTCCACTGAAGCATTGAAAAGAAGATTTATATATGGTCAAGGATTTGAACCACGGTTCCCAGTTACAAGAGCATTAAATATGTAAGAAATTCACCACAGAAACATTATTGCAAGTATGCAGAAAAAATTAAGAACTTATAGCTGCCTATGCTCATTTCTTCTCGTGACTAAACTCTGAATCTTTTTCCTAGCTATAGAAGAAATATTTTAATTACATTTATTTTTAATCTGTGCATATATTTTTACAGAAAGCAGCATGTGGTGAGAGATGAAACTGCATGACTTAAACAAATAAGAATAAAGCAGATGATTCTGAGATGCTGTTTTTGATAGTAACATTTACTGACAAGTTTGTTGCACTACACAGCAGCGCTGACCTTATTATGCCAGTCTCATTTTCAAGCATCCTCCATGCTGCAATGGGAAAAGAGGGCAAGCTATTTTTATAAAATACAAAATGTACACTGATCACAGTACTCACTGAAGCAAACACATTTTATGATGACTTTAAGGGAGCAATAAAAAACAGGACTTTTTTTCCTTTAGATTGTAAAAGGAGAACTATTACTGAAAGCATTGCACTGGAGTCGGACTGGGGCAGATATGCAGCAGTTAGGACTAAAAATTTAACCAGTAAGACATTTCAGAATTAATCTCCAAGCCAGACGTTACTGACATCATACCATGCTTCAGTTTGAACAAACATACTTCAGACTTGCAAGTTATTTTCACATCTTTTTTTTTTTCTTTTTCTTTTTACTGGATTTTTAATTTTTTTTTTTTTTTTTTTTTTTTTCCTGCCTGAGCTTTAGAAAGATACCAGGTATAGGTACTTTTTTCCTATGGAAAAACAGTTTATATTTTTAAGTTGAATCTTACAAGATTTCACTTGCATGTAAGAAACTCACCATGGATACATTGGACTTGTTGCCCACTGTTCCTCCTTCCTGAACAGAATACCCAAGCAAATACAAATCTATGCATTTGAAGCTAATGCTCTGGATTATGCATGGCATTCAAACTGTACCAGTGGTGCAAAGAGACAATAGGTTTTACTTCCAAAGATGGAGAGAACATATTCATTCTTTATGTTCTCAACCCTTGTTTGTCTTGTAATAGCTCAGTCCTGTTTAAAAGAGCCATCAGAAATCCAGATTAATTTGGTAAACTGGTTTGAGTACTTCCTGGAGGGAACAATAAAACAGCTAATGAAGGAAAATTCAATCTGTAGGATTAGTTTTACTTACAGAAAGATTAGCTCTTTCACTCTAATCCAATTTAACATATACTTGCAGATAGATTAAGATGATACGAAGTGACAGGTGATACAGAGCTACTGATCTTTACCACATATAGCAATAGGATTGTTAGAAAAATTACAGCTGTTAGCACAAGTTATGCTAGAGGATGAAAAGCTGGTGAAAACTGAACAATTACAGACTGTCCTGGTGCAGTCTTTTTTATTTTATAGGCAATATACCTGAGATAGCTTAATTCAGTCTCCTAAGGAAGACTGCTGCTGGATTCCTCACTAACATTAAATGTTAAACATTTAAAGTTGACTTCTGTTTTTCCTGTTTTCCTGCTGCCTGTACAACTTTGATGTAACTCCATGACCCTGAGTGGATCTGAAGTCTCCAGAGTTTAGGAAGCTCTGGCTGGTAGTCACCACCACAGCTTTAGCAGCAATGACTGCCACAGACACATCAAGCCAGTCTCCACTTAATGCTGGCTTCCCACAGAGTACCAGATCAAATTCAAAATCTTTGTCTCTTATTTTCACAGTATTAAAAGTCTTGAGATCAAAGAGGTGAAAAGTCATTTAACCTTCTAGGCTAAACACAATAACTGAAGATAAAAGAACAAGCAAATTGCACAGGTTAATCACCTATGCTTGATACAGTACCAGAAAAACTTGTATTATGGCAGAAGGTGAGAGGAAAAAAACATAGATGCCCTTGGTGATAGTCAAAATGGAGGTGATATAAACAAGCACAATTGGTTGTGTGTGATAATAATATAACCGTGCTTGTGAAAGATCTGATTTGTCATAGCTTACCTGATATCTAAGTTGTAGATGAAGGATTTGTGAGCTGTCAGTTTGATGAACCACAATGTTTCATATCTACTAAGCTGCATCTGATACCTGCTTGATGGTATTAGCTTTGCAAAGCTTCCTGAAGGCAGAAGCATGTTCTAGTTTGACTCAGATGCCAGCTCAGCTGTTTACCATGGAGTAAGATCTTTAGAATATTCTCTTCTACTCTGTGAGCAAATTTCATCTGTACAGTACAGTCTGGAAAGGAATTTTATTTCCTATTTCCTATGTAAGCTGGAAAAAACACGAAGCAGATGAAATGTACCCTTTTGCAGTGTACAGTCAACTGTATGGATTCACCCGACTATAATGTTACTTACGGAATTTGTCAGGAGTACTGTAGATTCTTGAGCTTTTTAAGAGAAGTGATAGTGATGCCATGCAATGAGTATTTTAAATTTTACTGAACTTCAAAGAAATAGGACAAAGAGAGGAAGAAGGAGCAGGGAAGCTGAACACCGATCAGAATTTCTACCTGATAGAAATTGCATTTTCATAGAATCATAGAATCATAGAATCATAGAATGGTTTGGGTTGGAAGGGACCTTTAAGATCATCTAGCTCCAACCCCCTACTATAGGCAGGGACCCCTCCCACTAGACCAGGTTCATCAAAGCCCCATCCAGCCTGGTCTTGAATGCCTCCAGAAAGGCTGCAATCACAACCTCTCTGGGCAACCTGTTCCAGTGTCTCACCGCCATCACAGTATTTATTCCTAATATCTAGTCTAAATCTACTTTCTTCCAGTTAAAAACCATTTCCCCTTGTTCTGTCCCTACATGCTCCTACAAAAAGTCCCTCCCCAGCTTTCCTCTAGGCCTCTTTCAGGAACTGGAAGGTTGTTATCAAGTGCCCTGGAGCCTTCTCTTCTCCATGCTGAAGACCCCAAACTCTCTTCGCCTGTCCTCATAAGGGAGGTGCTCCAGACCTCTGATCATCTTTGTGGCCCTTCTCTGGACCCACTCCAACAACTCCATGTCCTTCTTGTGCTGAGAGCTCCAGAACTGGATGCAGTTCTCCAGGTGGGGTCTCATGAGAGCAGAGTAGAGGGATAGAATCGCCTCCCTTGACCTGCTGGTCATGATTCTCTCGATACCCAGGATATGGTTGGCTTTATTAGAACAAAGGTATTATTCATGAACAGAAATTGCAGCCCATTTCATTAATCAAAACCATTTCCAACACTGCAGTGAAAATAGTAGAACTTCAACAACTTTTTTCTTATTTTTTTCCCATTATCCTAAAACATGGCTGTTCTCTGTGCTGAGAAACTCTGGATCTACCCTCACACAAGCTCCATTTTAACTGTTATTGAAGACTCACAAAATCTTAGGCAGGTGGATGACATCTCCCACATCAATCCTCTTTGTCGATGTTCTGTGGACACTTCTGGAATTGATGTTTCCTGGTGTGGGTGGGCTCAGTTATGTGAGTCGATCTGAAGAGATCCTAACTTGACCCAGATAATCCTCTTACTGATCCTTCTGAGCTGGTTTTGTAGACCGCCGATTTGTTTCAACAGTGCTTCAATTCCTAATTTTAAGCATTGTGTAAGTTCTGTGTATAACTGTAACTTCATTGCAGAATTTAATCTCCTGGATACTTTACATTCTATCTTAAATAATTAAATTTTGTCTTAAAAAAAAATCGCGAGAATTTCTTTTACATTATAATGTAGTCATCCTTGATACAGGGTTTGTCTAGACTTAGTGTTCAGTACTTCTGATCTTACATTCAAAATTAATAAAATACAAATAGGTAGCAGTTATCAGGCCACAGATACATCTATAAGTGCTCTGTAATCTGTACAGTCTTAATGAAAGACAAGAAGAAGTAACAGGCTTTGAAGTAAACAAAGATCATAGTCACTTTTTCCTTTTTGGATTGTTCAGCTTTCCTTGAGCTTGTCATGTGGGCTGTTTTTCAGCAAAGACTCTTTTCCTGCACCAAGGAATATCAGAACTGATCAAGTAATAATTGTAATTCACAATGATTTGCTCGTTAAAGACAAGTACTTAGGCTTCTTTGCTGCTGAAATAAAAAGAGAACAAAGTCATGAACACAGGCAGATTCTGAAAGCTGCTTAAAGCACCATCTTGACCATCCACTCTGTCTCTTCATTTTGACAGTGAGGATATGATGGGCTTCTATGCTGAAGGCTCACTAAATCCATACCCACCGGTCTCCAATGGGAGCTGAGTCAGTCACCTCATCATATAAAGCTGTCAGGCTCAACAGATCTGACGTACCTTGGAAAATTGGCGCTGATCATTCCCAATCAGCTTCTTGTATTTCATAGCCTGGAAATGGCCTCCAGAAAGATTGGACTCTTAATTTTCCCGTGGTCAGATGTTAGGTGAACTGGCTAGCCAGGTTCTTGCCCTTTGAAGAAGGGTAAAACATTTCCCTTTTGCTGTCATTGGGGATTTCACTTAATGTTCATGATCTCACAGTGATGATTCAGATAGGCCTTACAGTGGATTACAGCATCTCTCACAGTACCTACAAATACATCCCACCCTGTCATATGGGCTTATTTACTACCACTTTCTTTAAGTAGTCCCTAATTTGATACAAAAGGCCAGAGTTGTCTGTGTTGCAGGAAAGTATCTGCATATTTGTACATTACTATGAGATCATTTACACCATTTCCATTACACATGGGTACTGTAAAAGCATCTGTAAATCAAAACCAGCCTAATGGGTTGTTAAAAGGGCTATGACAATATTGCACAACCATCTTTAAGTTAATTGAGCAGAGATTTTCTTTCATGAGTTTCAGAATGTATTTTTTTGTTATTTGAACCTTTATTCTGGCAGCTGTAATTAAATGAACAATTATATCTGACTTTGAATTATTTGGCAACTGTCCATCAGTAAACTTGATTAGAAAACAAGTGTTTTTAAAGACAGAAGATGACAGAGACTCTTGAATGCCACCTAACTCTAAGATTTCTTTTAGCTCATATCCCAGTGCAGTGCATAAAAAGAAAAGAAAATTCCATGAATTTCAGCATGGAACTGTAGGTCATGCTTCAGGGGTCAGTGTTTTAACAACATTCTGTGTTTGTCAGATTGAACTTGTTAATGTACAATGGTACGAATATAAATCCATGTGGGACATAACAGTTTGATTTTCATGCATGAATTATCACTTGTTTTTATTTTCTTAAGAAATTCATTCTTAGCTATATAATTTACTTTCACTGATTTAATGTTTTTTTTTTTTTTTTTAGTTTGTTTTTTTTTTAACATTGGAGACTATTTCCAATAGAATAATAACGAAATTATATATTCCTTTTATCCCTTTATTTGAAATAAGCACAATAAAACTACTGTTACATTTGTTTCTCTATTTCATTATCCAAATATTCAGGAAAAAAATTGTACTTTGATTATAAGATTAAACTGTTATAGCTCTAGCAGGAGAATTCCACTGTTTTCTGATTGCTGGCACCTTCAGACTTTGTAGTGTTCATATGTTTAAATTTATTTTCTTTCATAAAGGAAAAGATTCAGTAAAAACTGCAGTTTTGAATGGGTATGTTCCCACTGAAGAATCCTCAAAATGCAATTTCTTTGTTATAATATGGAGTACTACAGACCCAATAAAGATAAAGGCAAGATTCTAGAAATATCTCACATGCCTGAGATACACAAAGAGGGTAGAACCAGGTCTTGATGTGGTGTGGTCATTAAGTCTAGGACTGCGTTCACAAATCTTTATGTCTAAAAAATCTCACCCAGTGCACTAAATTGTTAAGGTAAATATTTTCAAAGAGGACTTTTCTTTGTTAATTTCCAGAGACTCCTCATTTTAGCCTCTGTCTAAACCTTTGGGGATCCAGAAAGGCTTTCTGCTAATCACTGCTTTCATCTCCCATCTCTCTTTTGATCATCATTCTCTTTCCAGTCCAAACTGTTGAGATTGCTTGAGAAAGAGAGCTAGAATCTTTTAAAATCCATCTAGCTTCATGGTTGCTTAGAGACAAGTGATGCTGAAGACGTTTTATTTCCAAATAATGGGAAAGGCTGACACCTAGAGGCGCGGTCATGCAATACTTAACAGCGACTCCAACAAATGGCAACCCTAAGAAGATATTGTGGAAGGGATTCTGAGCAAACTAGTTACATATTTATACTTGCAATCCAGGTAATTAGTTGCATAAAAGGAAAACAAAAAAAACCAAACAAAATAATGTAAGCGATATATTTTAAAATGAGGTGGTATGGACCCCTTAAAACTCTTTATTTCTTGTAGATGGCAAATGTTACAGGCAAACAGCTGCATCTTCAGCTCCCCTTCTCCCATACGAATCATTTCCACTTCAAATCAAGACCACTAAAGCCATCATTTACCTCAAAGCCCTTCTCCAGATTTATTCTCTTAGCATGTCTGAATTAAACAAATAAAAACAACAACAAAAAACAACCAACATACTATATTACAAAGTTTTATTAAAGAGAAATTGTGTGGGTGGTTTCCTTTTAGTCTGTTATACAAAGAAACATCACTGGAATTACATTAACTAAGAATGAAAAAAAAGAAATAGTAAATAAATATACGTACAATTCCTTTAATTCACCACCTTAGTTTACTCATGACAGATAACCACTCCTCCCACCCCCCTACCCCCCCCAGGATTGCATTTCTTCATTAGCTAGACTTTGTTATTACTCAATATTCAAATTCTAGTTTATAAAC
Source organism: Phasianus colchicus (assembly GCF_987193195.1). NCBI lineage: Eukaryota > Metazoa > Chordata > Aves > Galliformes > Phasianidae > Phasianus > Phasianus colchicus. The sequence goes on from NC_143438.1 coordinate 77,962,685, forward strand.
CGATCAATATATTCCCCATCCATTTGATTCAAAATAATAACTTATATGTTAATTAATTTAATTTCCCAGTAACATGAAAGAAATGTCTAATATTAATTCTATTTTACAGACAATGGACAAAAGCAGACTGAGAGCAACACTGAATTTCTCTTAATTTTGATGCTCAGCATTAGCCAAATATGAGTTGATTTTTAAAAATTCTGTGAAATCAATTTGACACTTTATATATTCAGAGCACTAGCAAATTCTAAAGTCAATCTTTCTGACCATTAGGACAGCAAGGAAATGGACCAAGTTTCCTAGACAGCCCATGTAGTCTCCATCTTTGGATATACTTAAAACTGAGCAGGATATGGGCCTGATCAATTTTATTGGACTAGGGACTACCTGAGGAACCCTGGATTGCTCTGTGATTCTATGAGCAAGCTCAGGAAGATACAACACATGGGACTAGTGACTACTTGAAGAAGGCCTGGCTGAACTGATTAGCACACTGTGTGGTGAAAGAGATAAAGAACAACACTCAGTCACTCTGATCATACTACCATTTTATCTCTTTCTGGAACAAGGCATGAATAATCCAGACAACTACCTTTTAACCTGAAATGAAATCAGCCTGGGAAGCTGCAAAATACGAGAAAAGATTGGCCCATTGTCCATAAAAAGATTTCAGTTTTAAGAATAGATTTGTCCACAGAAACAAGGCTAAAAATATACTGGTTAATGAGCATTCATTGCTTTGCCTGAGGTTCAGCTGTTTTCAAATTAAAGGTTCTGTGGGCTTGTTCATCTGCAGAGATTACTGTAAAATATTGAGCAGTCCTTGAATTACAGAAAATGCAAGGAAAAACTGATCTAAGCAACTAATTTTCCTTCCTTTTATCATAAATGAATGATTCCACCTGCATCATCCAGAAGTAAGTATGTCATCATTTAATTAATGACTATGTAATTATGCCTCAGTGCTGGCATTTCCTCACTTCCAAGTGCCTCAATCTATATTATTAGTAATTATTTGTTCCAACAGAAATGCTATCATGTAGGATGTGTGTAAATGTTGGCACTATTAAATTCACTGCAAAGGGATTTCCTCTTCCTTGTCTTTTCTCACTAGATTGTTCATCTTAACAGCATTTGACTCCTATGTTCCCAGTCTTAGCACTCTGCTCTCAGGAATATAGCCCACATATATGAGCTGTGCTCAGTCTCTGTCTGCTTTTCTAAATGCCCAGCCTTTTCTGACACTGGGCTGTGCCAATGGTGCAAGCACTCACAGCTGACAAGCAAGCAAGCAAGACCTGTGGATTTGATGCAAAAGGTTCTTCATGTGTCTGAAATGGCTCTAGCTAGGATAAAGCAAATTGGTGTGTAGGATGGAATGCTGCTGGAGGCAATAGGCTGTCTGGAAAGCTTTGTCTTCTGCTGTGGCAAATTATCTGCATGGCTGAAAATGTTATTGTACAGTTTCAGTAGCAACAGTAACATCTGGCGTGATTTTAAAAATACTCCTCTGAAACTGGGGCAGAGCCCTGTTTCCACTGCTGCCCTTTCCTTCTGCCCTTTTGTTCTCCATAACAGCTGTGTCCTGTTCCTCAAATTTGAAATGGAAAATCCAGGATTGACTTGCTGTGAAGCCATGGCCTGTCTCTGATCATGTCTTGCTGTATGGCCTCTTCTCTTTCACTGCTGACTCTCAGTCAGTGTTCCCAAGTCTGCCTGTGGCAGCTCCACCAATGGTTATCCCTTCTCTGTTGTTTCATAACCTCTCCCACAGACAATTACAGCAAGCAAACAAAGCCTTTAGCTGTTCTGTGCAGGATTTAATTTCCAGTTCCATGAATTGCCCACTTAACATTTTTCTAATCTAATCTAGTTTCCCCTTCTTGCTCTGAACGTCTTCCAACCTGTTGACAGGAAAGTTTCATTTTATACTCGTCATGAGGTTCTGAAGGGAGCCTGCTGCTTTGAGCGTACCTTAAACACACAACAGGAGGTGCTGATGAACACATTTAGGGTTGTAAGGAGCATCTGTAGAACTACAGACCCACCAGCCTGACCTCGGTGCCAGGAAAGGTTATGGAGAGATCATCTCGAGGTCTCACAGCATGCATGGGACAACTGGAGGATCAGGCCCAGTCAGCATGGGTTCATGAAGGGCAAGTCCTGCTTAGGACCAGCTTAATCTCCATCCATCATCTTCCTAGACTTCAGCAAAGGCTTTGGCACTATATCCCACAGTATTCTCCTGGAGAAGCTGGCAGCCTTTGGCTTGGACACTCTTTTCTGGGTAAAGAACTGGATGATAACTAGGCCCTGAGTGTGGTGGTGAGTGGAGTCAAATCCAGCTGGTGACCAGTCATGAGTTGTGTTCCCCAGCGGTCTGTTGGGGCTGTCCTGTTTAATATCTTTATTGGTGACCTGGACAAGGGGATTGACTGCACCCACAATAAGTCTGCAGATGACACCAAGTTGGAAGAAGTTCCTGCCTGGGCTAGGAAGGGCCCACAGAGGGATCTGGACAGGCTGGACAGGCTGGGCTGAGGCCAATGGGATGAAGTTCAATGAGACCAAGTGCCAGGTCCTGCCAGAACAACCCCAGGCAATGCTACAGACTTGGGGCAAAGTGGCTGGAAGACTGTGTAGAAACCAAACTGGGAGTACTGGCTGATGCTTAGCTGAACATGAGCCAGCAGTATGCCCAAGTAGAACAAGAAGGCCAATGGCATTCTGGCTTTGTATCAGAAATAGTGTTGTCAGCAGGAACAGGGAAGTGATCATCTTTCTGTACTTAGCACTGGTGAGGCCATACCTCAAGTGCTGTGTTCAGTTTTGGGTCCCTCACTACAAGAAAGTCATTGGGGCCCTGGAGTGTGTCCAGAGAAGGGCAGTGAAGCTGGTGAGGGGTTGGGAGCACAAGTCTTATGAGAAGTGGCTGAGGGAACTGGGATTGTTTAGTCTGGAGAAGAGGATACTCAGGGGGGATCTTATAGGTCTCTACAACTACTTGAAAGGAGGTTGTGGTGAGGTGGGAGTTGGCTTCTTCTCCCTAACTACTGATGGGACTAGAGGGAATGGCCTCAAGTTGTGCTGGGGGAAATTCACGTTGGACACTAGGAAAAATTTCTTCTCTAAAGGCAGGCACTGCCCAGGGAGGTTGGATGGTTGAGTAACCATCCCTGGAGGTGTTCAAAAATTTTTTATATGTAATACTAAAGGATATGGCTTAATAGGGATATCTTGGTGGTAGATGAATGATTGGACTGGATGATCTTGGGAGCTTTTCCAGTCTTGGTGATTCTATGATTCTATGAGTATATACAAGGGAACAACTTGAAAGTGTGCAATGGACAAAGAATTGGTGGTTTGCTGTGTGTAACTAGATCTAGAATGATGTTTTTAACGAGTTGTATTAAATGTTTACTGCCACAAGGTGGCAGATGGGAACAACACAAGACTACAGGGGGGAGACAATAGAACTGCAGACTTTTCTTATCTTTGTGCCAATTAATAGCTATTAACAGTGATTCGCATACCTTCTTAGGCCACGAAGAATCTCCATGGCAAGCAACAAAGTTTTTTCGTTGATGTCAAAGAGAAGCAAAGGACATTCTGGACACAATTGGCACTAGAAGAATAGCATAAAACCAGCTCAGAGACTAACAATATCAAGATTCAGTGTAGCATTCTGGCTTCAATAATACTGTTATTTTGAAGAAATACATTTAGTAGATATGAATGTCATGTAAGGGCATGATAATAACAAAAGATCAATTAGTTGTGGGGTTTTAAAATTTATTTATTTATTTATTTATTTATTTTTATTATTTCAACTAAACATATGCATCAGGATGAAGTCCCTTTCCTGAAGTGATGTCTCGCCTATTTGCTATTTTCTGTTCTAGCTTCATTTACTCATCATAGCTGCTTCCTCCTTCTCATTTTAATCAAAACAATTACCTCCCTGTCTTAGCTGGTTAAAGCCTGATAAATCTGCTTCAAGATGCTGCCATGATTTAGGCACATATACTCCCCACAATATTCCTGAGCTCTGCTGTGTTTGGCTCTTAGCTACTCTGAGCATTCTGAAAAAATGGTGGCATCTGAGACCCCATGCAAACATGCAGCTCAGCCCATGTCTCTCTGAGACCAGTGAGATACAATGAAGGAATGGTCACATGCACAGAATATCTTGGAAGCAATTTACAGGTCCGTTTTCAGTGCATTGATCTGGCTGCATGACCTACAAATGTTTCTTTCAGTGTTTTGTTTGAGAGAAGTAGGGGTTCCATATACATTTAACCCCACCGTGAAAAGTAAGCTGTGTATGAATACAGTAATACACTGTGCCTTTGCAAGGAACTGAACAGCACCACTCTGGCAGCCCTCCAGACCCACTGAATTACAAGTGAAAATCAAGTAGACAGAGCAGCTTCTAAGCCTTTGCCCAGACAAGGCAGCCTTATCAGTGGGGCCATGACTTCATGGCCCTGGGCAACAGCAGTGTGCAGTTGCAATGAGGATGGGTGCAGGCAGCTTTGGACCCTCAGTTCCTGTCAGCCCACTGCTTCTTCCTTGGAAGGTGTTTGTGTTCCTCAGAAGGTTTCACTGAAGAAACTTGTGGTATATCAGCTGTATGGGCTTGAGCAGAGAACAAGGTATTCCCTGAGACAAATGCCATCCTTCTGGGTGCTCACTTACAGTTGAGGTGTGTTTGCTTCTGCAGCTGTTACACCACATAACAGTACATGGTTAGTATTGAATGTATCCATGATATACATGAGGAGACTGACACTGTTGTCAGGGCTCTGCAGGGGCCAGCAGCTCCCTGAGGCTGGGACTGTGGAATGGCAGATAATGGCCTGGCAGACAAGGTCCTGCCCCAATTCCAGCCAGCAGAAGGGCAGCGGGGGCTTGCCCAGTTCTGGAGACTGGGCCCAGCTCTGGGTACAGCCTGGGTGGTGGCCTTGAATGTGAGGCCCACATCTGAGCAGGGCAGCACAGCAGCTCCCACTGCTGGAATGGGCCTGTCTCATCCCACCCATTAGGGCAGGAGAGATTTTGGCTTCCCTGGTTCTGAGCTGCCCCTAGTCTTGCTGTCAGACCTCTCACTCTTACAGCCCTCATGAAACCCAATAGTCTTTTTGCTTATTAATTCCTATATTCTGTTACTTGGATTGATCTCCACTTTTTATTCAAGTGGTATTTCCAGCTTATGGTTTTACTTAGCAAGTCTGTTTGAGGGATTATCCATGTTGGCACGTCGATGGAAAAATGGATTCTACTCTGCAGATTACCTTTACATCTGAAGATCCAACATTCATTTTGGAAACTGTGAACCAAAATCAATGCCTTTAAAGTTCCAGATGGCAAAAAACGCAGACTTCTGAACGACCACCAGCAGAAAAGACCCCAATTTCCAGGCAGAGCAGATGTTAGGAGAGTCTGTTATGTACAAACTGAGTGATCGATGGCTGAGGCTGGAGGGCAAGTCTCCTTTCAGCTTGCCTAATTGAACTGATCTGCTTTTTGTAAATAATTAAATATTCATTAGACCTCTGAGCTTTGCAGTACTTTTCTAATCCCTGCCCTGCCTCTTCACCACACTGACTCTTCCGGGTTAGCCTCTCAATTGCAATACACATGCATCTAGGGAGCCCTTGAAGAGATATTTTTATAAAGCTGTATATATTCTGAAGGAGCATTAAAGTTTAGATGGAAGTGATGAAAAGCTGTCGACCTTTTTGTGGGACAAAATGGGTTAAAAATATCTTAAGGATGTTATAATGTGATGTCCTTTAGAATAAGAGTTGGAGAGCGCTGTCCGCAGTCTCTTAGTCTGGAGCCATCTTACTATTTGTATTCAAACAGCTCTATTTTGTTGGTTCTCAAAATATGCTCTCTTGCTATGCTCTATTGCCTTATCTTCCCAAGCTGTTGTGGGAGGAAAAGAATTTGGGTGGATAGATGATTTTGTGGAAATGGAGAGGGAAACTGTTTCTGGACAGCCTGGAAATAAAACTATTTGCTAAAAATTGCTATAGTATCAGAAAGTACCAGGGAGAAGCCAAAAGTATCACTTTCCTTCCTTTGCAGATATACGTGAAAAGCCACTTCTCTAACTTTCATGTTCCCTATTTCCCTAAATACTTCATGTGGGACTTCTCCACATGAACTGTGATTCAGTTTATGTAAAGCAAAAAATCTCTCACTTACCTTCCTTTACATAAAGTTTATTTTAGTTGAATAGAGTGATTACAGTCCCAGAGGAGAAATGAATGTTTGCCTTTTCAAGCAGAAGAGAAGCAAAAGAACCCTCAGAGATGGTGAGATCCTAAATGAGATTAATGGTATCTCTCAATTCATATCCTGGCATCCTCAAAGAAGCAACAGACTCTAGGTAATACTGGATGTGACTGTGGTAATACTGTGACTTTAAGCCTCGAGAGTTGCTATGCCTTTCAGATACCACCTCCCTGTGCAAATAATGAAAATCACATAAATAGTATATGTAACTTTTTTTTTTACACGTATATACAATTTATACACATATGCAAATCAATATATATGCATACATAAATGTTTAGCATGTATATATATGTGTGTATATATGTATGTGTATAAGTAGAGTTACACATGCTATATATGTGGTTGACAAAAGTCAAACATTTTATAATCCTAAATTATTCCATAGCCATAATTCATCTCTGTTGCCTAGAGACTGATCTCAAGAATAAAAGTACACTCCTCTTAGTCTGTTTCTTTCAGGCAGTCTCTGAGAGAGATACCCAACACTGGGACTGAGATCCTAATTCCTGATTTCTGAGACCCTACGTATCTTGTCTTCTAGATGCTGAAATGCTAACAGCAATAATCTTCCCATGAACTGCACTTTAAATAGGATTCTTAATGGTACTCCTATAGACTCCTGCTGGTTATGGTTACAAACTACTCAAACAAAAGTAAATTAGATGTGCCACATGGGATTTCTTCTGTGAAGAGTTGCACAGATGCGTCAACCCTGAATATGTCAGGCATTGCCATGTCAGATCATCATACCCACCTCAACAAAAGAACTCATCCTTCTCTTTTTAAATACTGAAACTATTACTAAAATGATTGCCCAGAAGATCTGCATGAGAATTAAGTTTATGGGTTTTCAACAACAATCCATTTCAGCACTTCAGATTTTATTCCAAGAAGATGGAATTTATTCCTCTTGAGCATGCAGAAAAAATATATATTTTGGATCTTTTTCCTAAAGAAGGATAATTATGGGATTTCTCTGCCTGTTTGTTACTTCCCTCCTTCCTGTAGCTTTTGAATCTAAAGCTTAATTTCAGCTATATATAATGAGTTTTTCCATTCTCGAAGCTTCGATAAAAATTGATGGCAGGGAAAGCAGGGAAATAAAATGGGCACGTCTGAAGAAATAAAGGCTCAACTGATGTTTCTCATGTGATTTGCAGGTTCATCATTCACTATAGGTGTAAATGGAATCAGCCAGGTGCTAGGAGGCAGCTTTGCCCATAGAGAGCACTCAGACAGTCTGTTAGAAGACAAACTGTCACGTTACTTATTACATTAGCTGCTATAAGCCTTTGCTATCTGTTCTGCTCCTTTTGCATTCTCTTACAGGTTCAATTATTCTAGTTGCTTCTCGGCTTCACATTCATACAGTAATGCTTCTAGAAAAACACCTGGCTTTTTGTGCCCTTTTACAATTTAGCACAATCCGATACCCTTTCATTGGTGATCCTGAATCAGTTTCACTTAGATACCAGAGCTAAGCCATTTACAATGGAAGAATCCTTATACTTTTTTCTCACACTCTCTAGGGTGTAAAGATGAAATTGTTTGGGCTTGAAAATAATATAATTTAACAGCATTAGTCTATGTAGCAATGGATCTTAACAGAAAGACTACAGATAATACTACTTAAACGCTATAATGTTGAAAATGATCTGCACTACTGCTAAGATGTCTGCAAAGATGCAGTTTCTGTTATGCTACAATTGTCTCGATTCTCATTTTCAGCAAAATTAGGATTCTAAGTCGTTAACGGGAAAATTGTTCATATCAAAAGCTGTAGTATGTACGTAGTAATAACAGAAGAAAGACATTTTAACATAATTAATCTGAAGTGTGATACCATCTGAGTCACATTTGAATTTTTACCATTCTAGGTTCTTCCTATACCAGTAAATCAAGCAGGCCAAAATTTATTATTTGCTTGTGAGAGCAAGTGGCACTGTACATCCCATACCTGTTTGTCTAAAAGATCCCTAATAACAGGATAGCCTGGTCTGTACCACCTCCTGGTGAGGTTTTGTGCTCCATGCCATTCCCTGAGATACTCTCAGAGATCAATTTTCTGGAGAAGTGCTAGTTCGCATAGGCCAAAAGGACTCTGTTAGTGTGCTAACATTTAAAATACACAGACAATTCTGTTCCCGTGTTTCAGTGAAGATCTCGCCTTGCTGTTTAGTAGTAAACACCTGTAATCTTTTTTTTTTTTGGTTAATAAACAACTGTAAGATGTTTATTGTGACCTGGAGTCAAGAAAATATACATTCTGCATGAAACAAGGGAGCTGCACTCAGAGAGGAAAACAACTTTAATGACAAAGGGAGTTAGAACAGCCTGCTTAATTCATTGTATTAATTGAAAGAGTTAAGAACATAGGAAGATAAAAATAAAACATTTTCTCAGTTGCTGTCACAGATGTGAATCTTCACGCAGTAAAACCACTTTAACTGGTAACACAAGTAATACAAAGGTGACAGCAAGTGCTTGGAGTCTTGTTTAATTGAGCAAGAGAAGAAAGAAATCTCTGGTACATTTGAAGGTGCCACGAGGTTGAATTTAGTGTCTCTGAGTGATTTACTGCTACTGGGTATTTTTCAAGGACAAAGAATTGAGGAGAATAAAGTTCAAAATAAGAATGCCATTGTTAGTACAGATTTCCATTTAACTCAATGTAAGACTCATTAGTAAGATGTACTGTATTTTTTTAGCAAGCAGCATTGCAAGGACTCATCCCATATAAAAGTACTTAGCGTTTTGCCACTCAACAGCTAACTCTAATTACATGCATCAGAGCTCCAGAACATTTCTATTGTAAATGTGCAGTTAATTTGCATAATAAAATATTTGCATACTGAAAATATTTGCATACTAAAATATTTAATGACCTAAAAATGCCTTCAAGCTTAGTTATGGAGAGACTTTTTCACAAAAATAGGACTCAGAAAGTAGCCAAAACTGGATTAGAGAGATACTCTCTTTTTAGGTTGTCGCAGGAAATTTTAGTGAGGTTTTTGCTGAACAATTAAACACCTGAGAAAAAATGCCTGTTATGAGGCTATGTATTCCCATATGTTTATTGCTGTTTGTGTTACCATATGAAGAGGGAAACAAAAAGCATGTCAAAACAAGATTTTTTTCAGGATTCTTCTACTGAAAACAGGTAATAATGGTAATGACATCCTTTCATGGCAACTTCATATTAAACTAGAAGAAGATTACTCTGACTGATGAATAATATTAGATTAATCGGATTAACTCTCATTCTGTTGTTTTCCCCAGTTGAGACAAGAAGGCAGCACATTGTCTCTTATTCCAGAAGGATCATTGTATTGGCTTTATCCTCAAAATCACTTTGCTGGCTTCTGAAGGGATGCACACACTCAAAGCAAACAGCAGGAAGCTAAGCTTAGATGACAATGTGGACATGGTCCTGGGCAACTGCTCCAGGTGTCCTTGTTTAAGCAGGGTTTGGACCACATGACCTCCAGAGATCCTCTCCATCCTCAATCATTCTACGGTTCTGTGACTTCTGAACCTGGAACCCGGGCAACAGAGAAAGCAGTTGGATTACTTTTACTGTTCTGTTTTTCTGCATGTTAACTCTAGCTGTTGTTTATGCTTGAGCTTAAAAGAAATTTCCTCTTTGTGATGAATAGTGGGAAATGGAGACCTGCTGGAATATGGAAGTGGAGAAAGGCATTCCGAAATGTTGTGGGAGAAAATTCACCATCTGCTCACCACATTTTAACTACGATATTTCACTCTTTTTAAGGAATGTTACAATTAAGGTTTGAAAGATCTTAGACTCAATCTTTTAAGCATTTTTCTTCACAAGATTCCCATTATCAACTAAATGGCGCTGTTGCTTGTGTTGTTTTGATGATGAGACCTTTATAAAAATGGATTTCAAGAATAAGGCAATACCTGCTTAGGTCAAGATCAAGAAACATCTTTATCTCTGAATTTAAGAATAAAGTTATGTCTAAGTAAACTGAACATCTGAGGAAAGCAAGTTGATTTTAACATTTACTTAAGAGATAATAAACCCTGATGTTCTGCAGACATCAGGGTTGGACCTAATCAGCACTATCTGGGAATCCTTCCATAAACCCTAGCTTGGAGCTCTGTGGTTAATTTTTATCCAGATCTGCTGGGTAATGTTGCTGATGTCTGTTCAGAAGGAAGCAGAATGCCAGTTCCTCTTCTTCTGAGGCAGCCAGATGCTGCACATCCCTTCTGAACTGAAAACTGAGTCAGAATATGGCAGCTGCTCCCTAAAGGACAGAAAAATCACTAATAAATACGAAGTCTCCCACTAGAAATGGGAACAGTCTTTCTGAAATTTAGGAAGGTGCTTTGTGTACTTCTTTTCTAAATCTGGTCTGTAATTCTTGTAATGTAAACATGAGGAACCTTGCTACAAAATAATCTTAAAAAAACCTGCTGGTTGATTAAAAAAAAAGCATAAATGTGTAATATCACTGATCAGATGGTGGGGATTACTTGACTGCCTTCAGAAATGAGCTGCTGAAAGCTCATGACTTCTAAAGAGCCAAACCAAAAATGCAAATAATGTCTGTGGAAATAGATTAACTCCCATTGCTACAGCTTTCACTATTATGTTTGCCCCTTCAAGGGCACAGGCTGTGTCTCATCATGTCTGAAATCCAATCTGCTAATGCTATTTAACTGTGATACAAAGTTCATGAGAACAAAAAAATGCAGAATAATCAAGTTATTGCATTGAGAAGATTCATCTTATCCTCTCAGTGAGTGAAGTCTAGTTTTGTTTCTTTCCCCTAGACATATTCAGCTGCAATGGGTTAAATGTTTTGAACAGTTATTTGAAATCTTTGAGTCTTTGATTAGAGCAACTGTCCTGTCAAGAAAACTATTGAGGATTTCTGGGCATAAATAGGTGAATAACTGTACAGATCTAAATGGGCCAGAGGAGATATTTTCACATCAGCTGTTAGGACTTCTTCCTTCTTGAAAAAAGAGAGAGATTTGATCTGGACACACTTTTTACTCCACCTGAAATGAAATCCTTCCTACATTTGCAGCCTTCTTTTTTTTTTTTTTTTTTCTAATTTAGGTGACAAATTTGGCTTTGTTTTAATTAAGTGCCATTAAGAAACAAAACTGGTACAGTTTTATTATTGGTCTTCCAGTTTTCTAGAAGAAAATGAATATAGTAAATTCACTAAGAGTTTAAGTTTACATGAAAAGACTTCTTGTTTTTCAACAGAAAAAGTCCAGCTGTATCTTTATACCAATGTTACTTATATTATTGCCTTTGGTAAGTGACTATCTTTGATTTGCTTTTATATAAATGTGTGAAGAATTACTGCAAATTAACAGATATTTTCTAGCTGTGAATGCTATGGTGCTATTCTCCCAGCTGCCAAGGACATAATCAGCCATTTACAGTAGGGTGTACTCTAAAGGTCAAAGCTGTACATGTATCTTATTGTCACAGCTCTGAACATCCTAGCATTTAATTCTCTCAGAAATAAAGGGATAGAATCAAGAAGAAACATGCAACATGAAACCATTCATTTGTTATAACGGTGAAGGTGTTAAAATTGCATGTGCTCAGATTGTTTCTGATGCCCTGTGAGATGATGTCCTTCTCAGTGTCTCCAGGGATGGATTGTTTCTTCTCAGCTTTTCTTTCATGGTTGTCAGTTTTAGGAATATTATTCATATGAGTAATGCTGCATCTGCTTTCTCTATGAATTTGGGATATTCCCTGTTGATAACATTTTTTTTTTTTTGGTCTAATTAGCCATTTAATTGAAAGCTGAAACCACATTTCATATTCTAATTTGCCAAAATCAATATGGAATGATCAGTTCTAATCTTTCCTTTAAGATTAAAGGGTCAGCCAGTTCAGATGACACTAGAAACTTGGAACAACACAAAACCACCTTTCTTGGAAGGAAACTATCTTCATGGGGATCTCACTAAATAATAGTGAAACACACTGGGTAACTTTTAATTCCTTTCTCTCCTGGCTGCTTCATCCTCAGGAGCAAGTGTGTACAGCTCTTGGTCCAAGGTAGATATTACTGATTAGGGGCTAGAACTACAGAAGACTTTGAGAGCTCAAAGTTAGATGTTGCAGTAGTGTGCCTCTATCATATATTGCAGATCCCCGTGTTAGGTGCTCATAATCTGCTCACAGCAAATATGGAGAAATAGTGGCCTGTGACTGTGTTTAAAAGAATGCCTGTATTGTCCAGGTAGCTGCCTGAAATCAGCCAATAGATAACATAAAGTGTAGCATGAGTCTGTCTGAAATCCCAGTCTCCTCTGATCCATATGTATCTGACTTAGTGGAAGAGACAGCTTCTTTCCTTCAACTGGAGATCTCTACTGAACAGAGCTTTTTGGAGCTTTATAAGCAATAAAAGTGTGTCTATCTTTAAACTATAGTGTAGGCTGGTGGCTAAAGCTTGAATTTAGGAAATGGAAGAAAAAATTGTACTGAATTATAAACGAAAAAGTTATTAAGATCTCCAAAAGGAGACAGAACAGAAGCTGTTCTTCTGATCCAATGACTCTTATACACATTTCTGCGTAGTGGTATAGATTTGGCAAATACAATATTTGGAGTTTAATGCTGAGCTGTGTTAAAAATCAGAATCTGGGCTATCCAAGCACAACTTTTAGTGTGTAAGTACCTTATTTTACCAAATATCTGGAACTCTACCTTGACTACACGGAACTCAGAGCATAGACATCCCACACTGTCTGTAATGTACTTTTGTTCACAGAAGGGAACATTAGTGCATTCCATTCCACAATCCTGTTGCAAATGGCATAAAAGAAAAAAAAAATCATGGGAAATAGACATTTAGTCTAGTTTGTAAAAACAATTATAAAAGCTGTATACATTAAGAAGCACAAAGTATTTGAATTTTAGATTGAGTCTGTGACGGCTTCTTATACCTTGACTGAAATAAAAATGTGATAGATAGTGCAAACTACTTTTTTGTTTCTGATTGTGAATTATTTCTTATAAGAAACTCTTAAAAGAAAACAAATTTCAGTCACTAAGAATCTTGGATGAAAAGTAATTTAAACCCATTACACTTTAGCAATTCACAATTGGTGTATTTTGTTAATATTATCTTATTATCTTACAACCAGAAGAACAACATAAAATGTGTTGTAGGGTAGGAACTCCTGTAGGAATAATGTCCCATTCTGCTTTCCTATAGCGGGAATACTTTGATTTGAACCTCTGCTTTTCTTCAGTTTCTAAATCTGATTTCTGAATAGTTATGTGCAACAGGAACATTTATTTTAAATGTGTTTGAGCTCTTCTGGCATCTTTTTGTTAGGAGGCTGGTAGGATGTTTTTTAATGCTCTCTGATTCAGTAACTATAAAAAGGACAGCTGGATTTCTTCCCCACGATGAAAAAATCACTGTTACCAGGTATAGTCTTCGTACCATCACCAATGCAGAATAAATTTAACTTGCTGAATGGTTTAGAAGGATGGTTTGTAGGCAGTGTATAAACTGAAATCTTTCCTCTTATGTTCCAGTGAAGAACTCTGATATGTTATTTAAAGTGTAGGTCACAGCTCCACTACTGTCAAGCTATTATTTACTTTCAAAATATATGTCCTTATTCTAGAGGGGTGTCTGATCCATGAATCATAGTCTGCTACAGACACGCTCAAACTTTGAAGAGGTGTTGATTATGAATAAGATTAGTTCTTAGCTATCTTACTGACTGATTTTGCTGCTTCCTGATGACTGCCATAGCCACTGAGGTGTTTTTTCCCCAAACATGATGTAGAGTACATGCGCAAATTGTCATGAATCTTAATTAACTCAGGAAGACGGATTTATGTCTGGGGCATGTACTACACATTGTACACCTTTCCTACATTTTTCATAGAGCCTCAGCTTAAAGGTGAATCAGAAACAGACTACGAGAGAGAAGATAAAAAGGTAACAAAAGTTAAGAGAAATGTATTTTTATTCACTGGATAGGGATATTCATGAGTCTGAGTCACCACAAAAAAACTTCCACCTAAAATTCTGTAAATACACTGTGTGATACAGTGCATTAAATAAAATTCGTATAACTAAGATAAAGTAGAGCTAAAAGTTAAAAGAGCTTACAGAGTTCAGTTCCAGGGGAAATGAAAAAGAAGAAAAGTTTTGGTGCAGAATCATCACTGTAGAATCATAGGGTAGCTTGGGTTGGAAGGGACCATAAAGATCATTTGTTTCCAACTGCTCTGCTATGGGCAGGGCTACTATCCACTAGATCAGGCTGCACAGTGCCCCATCCAACCTGGCCTTGAACATCTCCATGGACGCAGCAAACATATACAATCCCCAAGTCCACTTTGACAGGAGTATTCTCATCTAACCATATCTGGGATTGCCTTGACCCAAGTGCAAAACCTTGCACTTGACCTTATTGAATCTCATTAGGTTCACAAGGGCCCATTTCTCAAGTTTTAAGGGTCCCTTTGGATGGCATGCCTTCCTTCTATTGTATCAACTGCACTTCTCAAACTTGCTGAGGGTACACTCAGTCTCACAATTTAGGTCACTGATAAAGATATTGAAGAACAGGAGTCTCCTGATGGACAGCACTCATTACTTGCCTCCACTTGGACATAGAGTCATTGACCACAACCCTCTGGCTGTGACCATTCAACTGATTCCTTATTCACTGAACAGTCCACATGGGTGACTGAACAATCTTCACGGGTGGTCAGGCTTCCCGTGTCTGCCAGGACCATGAGCCTCTAGGTGAGGGTGTGGGGAGTGGTTTCTGTCCCACTGTAATGGTGGAGCAAGTCCGAGTCCTCCTCATGAAACTGAACATGTATAAGTCCATTGGGCCAGATGATATCCATCCTAGGGTTTTGAAAGAGATGGCTGATGTGGTTGCCAAGCTGCTCTCCATCATATTTGAAAAATCATGGCTGTCTGGTGAAGTCCCTGGTAACTGGAAAAAGGGAAATGTTACTCCCATCTTTAAGAAAGGTAGAAAGGAAGACCCAGGTAACTACAGGCCGGAGAGCCTCACCTCTGTGCCTGGGAAAATCATGGAGCAGATCCTCCTAGAAGCTATGTTAACAAGGGCAGATCGTGCCTGACCAATCTGGTGGCCTTCTGTGATGGAGTGACGGCTTCAGTGGACAGGGGAAGGGTGGTGGATGTCATCTACCTGGACTTCTGCAAGGCCTTTGACATGGTCCCTCACCACATCTTTCTCTCTAAGTTGGAGAGATGTGGATTTAAAGGATGGACTGTTCGATGGATTAGGAATTGGCTGGCTGGATGGTTCTGTGTCAGGGTGGAGGCTGCTCACAAGCAGTGTTCCTCAGGGGTTGGTCTTGGGATCGGTGCTCTTTAACATCTTTATCAGTGACATAGACAATGGGATCGAGTACACCCGCAGCAAGTTTGCGGATGACACCAAACTGAGCAGTGCAGTCGTTACATTGGTAGGAAGGGAAGCCATCCAGAGGGACATGGACAGGCTGGAGAAGTGGGCCCATGAAACCTAATGAGGTTCAATAAGTCCCAGTGCAGTGTGCTGCACTTGGGTCGGGGCAATCCCAGGTATTTATACAGACTGGGGGAAGATCTCCTGGAGAGCAGCCCTGGGGAGAAGGACTCAGGTGTCCTGGTAGACGAGAAGCTGGACATGAGCCAGCAGTGTGTGCTTGCAGCTCGGAAGGCCAGCTGTGTTCTGGGCTGCGTTAAAAAAGGGGTGGCCAGGAGGGAGAGGGAGGTGATTGTCTCCCTCTACTCTTGTGAGGCCCCATCTGGAGTACTGCGTCCAGGCCTGGGGCACCCAGTACAGGAAGAATATGGAGCTCTTGGAGCAGGTCCAGACGAGGGCCACTAAGACGATCAGAGGGCTGGAGCACCTCTCCTGTGAGGAAAGGTTGAGAGCACTGGACTTGTTTAGCTTGGAAAAGATAAGGCTCCAGGGAGACCTCATTGCGGCTTTCCAGTACTTGAAGGGAGCATATAAGCAGGAGGGGGAATGGCTGTTTACGAGCGTTGATAGTGATATGACAAGAGGGAATGGTTTTAAACTGAGGTAGGGCAGGTTTAGGTTAGATACTAGGAGGAAGCTTTTCACACAGAGGGTGGTGACACACTGGAACGGGTTGCCCAAGGAGGCTGTGGATGCCCCATCCCTGGAGGCATTCAGAGCCAGGCTGGATGTGGCTCTGGGCAGCCTGTTCTAGCGGTTGGTGACCCTGCACATAGCAGGGGGTTGAAACTAAATGATCAATATGGTCCTTTTCAGCCCAGGCCATTCTATGATTCTATGATTCTACACCCTTCAAATTCATACATCTTCAATTTAAAGAAAAGGATGTGATGTAGGACCATATTAAAGGCCCTGAAGAAATCCAGGTAGATGCTCTTCCTTTGTTCACTGATGCTGTCACTTGATCTTAGAAGGCCACCAGACTGGTCAGGCACAATCTGTCCTTGGTGAATCTGTGCTGGCTGCCAAAGATGATGTCCTCATCTTGCGTATTTTCCAGGAGGATTTGTTCCATGATTTTCCCAGGCACAGATGTGGGATTCACCAGCCTGTAGTTTCCCAGATCTTCCTTTCTACGTATCTTAAAAATGAGAGTGATGTTTCCCTTTTTCCTGTCAATGGGGACATCACCTGACAGCCATGACTTTTCAGTTATAATGGAGGTTGTCTTGGCAACCACATCAGCCTGTTTCTTCTTTTCTCTGGAATGCATGTCATCAGGCCTCATAGACTTGTGCACATCCAGTCTCATGAGGTTGTCTTGAACTTGCTCTTTGCTTACACTCTAGGTGATTTTGCTCCCTTAGTCCTTTTTAGAGGTTTGGAGAGTGCAGGAAGTCTGACAGCCAGTGAAGACTGAGACAAATAACTTGCTGAGTATCTCAGTCTTCTCCATGTCTCTTGTTGCCTGTTCTCACCTTTTGTTTATCAGAGTAGGTACACTCTCCTTAGCCTTCTCTTCTGACCAGTGTAGCTGTAGAACCAATTCTTGTTATTTTTCACATCCTCACCAGTTCAATCCCATCTATGCCTTGGTTTTCTTGATCCCATCTCTGCACATGTGGACAGTATTCCCATTTTCTTCTCAGACCACACCTTCCTGCTTCCACTGCCTGTGCATTTCTTTCTTCTCCCTCTGTTTAACCAACAGATCCTTGTTCAGTTTTACTGCTTTCTTATCTCCTCTGATTCATTTCATATGCTAGGAAATGAAGAAAACTTGTGCTCCCTTAAAAAGCTGCCAGCTCTGCTCCATACCTTTGTCCCTAATGACAGTTTCCCACAGGATCTCCAATCTGATAATTTCTTAGATAACCAAAAGTTCACTCTCCTGAATTTCAGCATCCTGACTCTGCTCTTTGCTAGGCCCATATTCTTTGAGATCACAAACTCAACCAGGACAGGATTGCTACAGCCCATACTGTCTCCAATATTAACCTCTTTAATGATCTCCTCTGCATTGGTAAGCATCAGGTTTAGTAACGCTTCACTTCTGGTTAGTTTGTCCAACACCTGGATCAGGATATTATCCTCAATATACTCCAGGAGTATACTCCAGGATTGCTTGTAGCCCATCGTGTTGATTTCCCAGAAGACATCCAGGCTGTTGAAAGTCCCAAATTCTTGAGAGATTGCTTCAGTTGCTGTTTTGTACTTTGTAGGGCTCAGAGATAGCCAAACAACTTTGTGCTTTCTCTGAAAAGCAGGTAGATAGTGGTCAGAATTGATGTACAAAGATGATAACCTAGACAAAGAAAATCTCATCAAGCATTTGAACTTCTAAGCACTTGTAGACGTGGAATTGGACTCTTAAAACTGCCAGTGTAGGTGAGATACAATGTACAGCATTAATAGCCATTTTCTACTTCACTGTCGATTAGGAAATGATTGTCTTAACATTGAGCAGAGTAATTCTGCAGTATGATGTGTAGCTGTTTTGGCTGCTCAACACTGAACTACTCAAATTTATTAAAAAGGAAGATGTAAACAAGATTAGGATTCTCCTTGCAGGAACTGTACCAGAAATGAAAGACTTAGGGCTATGGGAATAGCAGTGCAAATCTGCTACATAATGACACATTGCACATCAGCAGTACTGTCCTTTCACTGACTCAGATATAATGAAATACCAGTCTTCATCCCATTGCCAATAGAAATTGTTTAAACTTGTCCATAAAGTACAGGAAAGTCAGGAGTGAATTTGGACAGTGTTATTTAATTAAAAAAAAAAAAAAGTCGTTCATTTTAAAATAAATCTTCATGTAATCAGGAGTGAAAAGTATACCTCTCCTCACTGAAAAAATTGACAATATGGATGAAATATTGATTGCACTGCATTTAATATGATATTAGAAAAGGTTGCAATGACTGTTGAAAACTGCTTGCCTGAATGGATTCTTGGGGAAGAAATAAATAGATGGAGAGGTCAAGGCTGAGCTTAATTAACCTGAAAGTAGAACTGTTCTTATTGATTAAAACCAACAATGTAAGCATACTAAGCTGCATCTATGAACATTTTGAGTGAACATAAGTTGCTTTCGTTCCAGGAACTAATGGCATTTACCTTTTCTCACAGAAGTCCTTTTGTTAGCTCAGCAATTAATGACTTGGTTGATAATGTTCATATTATTCAATATACTTCACACATCAGATATCTCATCTGTGTGTGTATGTTTAAAGGAAGATGTTAACAGAAGTTCTTTGACATGGTAGACAATAACATGTCCTAAAAAAAAAAAAAGAAAAAGCATGCATTACCTAATAAGCATGGTTAACTAGCAGACTTAATTGAAAGAAAAATGAGTGTAGGGGAACTGCTACAAACTTAAACCCACTGTCAGGCAATGAGGAAGAACTCTGGCATTTATGCAATGCACGTTAATGAAACCAGAGGGAAAATG
The DNA here is from genome assembly GCF_987193195.1 of Phasianus colchicus. Taxonomy (NCBI): domain Eukaryota; kingdom Metazoa; phylum Chordata; class Aves; order Galliformes; family Phasianidae; genus Phasianus; species Phasianus colchicus. The sequence goes on from NC_143438.1 coordinate 77,981,938, forward strand.
CCTTTCTCTGTTTCTCATGAAAAATGATATCACATAGCTTGTGTCCATACAACCAAACACTTTATGCCTCCAGAAAAGGACGGCTGGTACATGCCACTTCCTGTGAATTGTACTTGTCTTTTATTGACTGCATTCCAGGTACTGTTTGACCAAAACATGCCTGTCATGGTGCAGTTGATGTGGATGACTGTGTGTGCCTCTGAAATAACTTGTGCCCTGATCTTTTTGGCAAATGAGTAAAAATGTAGCTGTTGTGTCCAGAAAGTTCAAATATTCACACAGGTCACTTGCAAGCAAAGGAGTTAACTACTGAAAAAAGCCCAGACAATTGGTAGGTAGCCAATCAAGGAAAAGCAATATTCCAGGAGTTTCTTCTGCACACATTCAAAGCAGAGGTCTTACTAATCCTAAGGTATAGAAGGAAGATAGGTTAGAAGTGTAAATTAATATAAAAGATGGAATTAAAATAAACAACAAATCAAAAACAAAGCCAACCAACCAGAAGTACCTGCGAGGATATTAGCAGTGTAAAATTGCTCCAGACTTCTGACTGCCTGAATGCCATCCAAGATCCTCCATGATGAAAAAACATTTTCTTCATTTTTTGTTGCTTCCCTTGGATATAACTTTATAACAAAATAAGAGGGATCCTGCAGTTAATGCTAAAGGTTAAGAGACATTATCAGAAATCCATGCTGGACAGTTCAAAATCTTGGTAGCAGTAAACTCAATCTTCCCTCTACATGAGTATTTTCTTTACATAAACATTGAACAAAATTCCAGCTAAAGTAAGGAATTCAAGTAAAGTAAGGAATGCTTTCACAAAAACTGCTGAACTCCAAGGTACAGTATTCAGAAAATATAATACTATTTAATGAGCATTATTATTATTATTATTATTATTACTACTACTACTACTACTACTACTACTACTACTACTACTACTATTGAGTAATATGGGTGCACGGAACTAATACTGTAGCAAAATATTATAGGTTGTTGGGTTTTGGTGCTTTTTTTTTCCATCCAAAATTACACCACATTTGCTAAGGTTAGATGAATAATGTTTCCGACCTAGTTAACCAACTAGCACATATAGCAACTTAGCTCCCTCTGAGATTAATATGAAAAATAGCAGACTGTGGCCTATTTCAGCTACAAAACATAAAACAGAATATTATTTGTAGACATGAATGACTTATTGTCTCTCATGCAAAACTATGCATGAAGAAAATGAATATGTAAGAAAGTGAAAAGTGCTAGCTGACAACTGAATTCTTTCTAAAACTTAATTTTTCATCAGCCCTGAAAAAGGCTACCTGTTCCAGGCTCTTTTATTCAACTTTGGATGTGTTCAGAATGTAATGGTTAATTGTGCTTTTATTTATGAGGATTGTTTTCTCTGATATTAATTACAAGATTCTGCTTTTATTTTCCTGTCAATGTTTCTGTTAAGTGATTGCTGTGGCAGAACCAAGGAATAACAACAGATTAAATCTGCTGTTCATCTGAAGATCAGCTTTGAATATTGTTCTCTTTCAATGATTCTTTATTGCAAGCCTTCCAGTTTGACATCATTTGACCACCATTTACCTCAGTCCTGTGCCCTGCCACATAAATTGACATGACGAAAGAACAAGTCTAGGCATGGTTACAAAATTGCCATTCAAATGTGCCTTATAGGGCTAACAAGATGCCTCAGTAATGCCTGAGTCATACCTCCAAGTATAGCAGACTGCATATGTCCCCCCAGGCATTATCTGGCATAAGATCTGAGGAACACAGCTGCTTTGCACTTGAGGAATTTTGGGCAGCTCCCTAAAGGCAAGAGTAGGTTGTAGAGGTGGACAGTCAGTTTCCCAAATCAGCCATCACCCAGGAACCACACATATTAAATATTTAATGTCAGACAAAGAAAAACTGCCTTCTGCATTTCAGTGCAGAGGTATTTATGTGTCTTTTCCATCTACCACCTAAGCAAGGGCAGGGTCAGCATCCTGGGTGCTCATCTGCTGTGATTGTTGTGATGGCACAGCTGCACTCCTAGCACAGCTCACTCCTGCTCCTTACAGACACCACATCATGGTGGAAATGGACTTAGCACAGGCTGAACCATTTACACTAATAGGAAATCTTCAGTGGGATCTCCAGTAAAGAGCAGCCTGGTTTGCATAATGTCTAGGATTATGCTAGCTGTTTGGCCCTGGAGTGATTACTGGAAGCAAACATGAAAGCTAGGAAGAAGTTTATGTGTATTTTAAGACATTTGAACCTACCCCTCATTTGGTATGGTTGACAGTGAACGTGAAGAAGAAGGATATATTAGACACTAGGGAGATGGCATCCTGACTCCTGGACAGACATCAATCTTTTTTGGGTCGTTAAGATTTATGAAGTATCAACCAACGAGGTGATAAGCATGGGACGTATCATACTGAGCTTTGCTCCATGAGCTTTTTTCATTATACCGACATCAGTGATAGGAGCATTTTCTTACCAGCTGCCTCCTGCAACCAAACCCACATGAAAAGAGTAAGAAAGCATGTTGCTCCTCAAGGCTGCAAGCTGTGGTGGATAACCAGTATCTGAGCTCAGTGAGAACCCTGCCTGCTGACAGCTCTAGTAAGACCTGCATGCAAAGTATTGGAGAGAGTATCATCTCAGCACAGACGTGAAAACAGAAGATTCCTTGTTGTGCCTGAAGCATACAGAAATGATTTTTTTTTCAGTGAAAAAAAATCAACAAAACTTTTCTCAGCAAACTCCACGTGAGAGTTATGCTGACGTTTCTTTGTAAGTAGACAGAGTCATTCAGCATCTCATGACAAGACTGAGATTTTCCTTTTTGTTTTTAATTCCCTGCAAGTGAGTGACAGCGTAGGGGGGAGTGAAGTCATGTTGTCGTGAAGATTAGCTACCTAAATAATTACTGCAAGATTTAAAAACTCATTTTGCGTTAAGTCTGGAGGTCACCTAATTAGGCAGCCACACACTAGACATGACACATGCATCTTGATTTGGTATCAAAAAATGTTGAGGTAATTCAGTTGTAGGGAAAGGAGCTAAGGTGGGAAGAACATAGAATTGACCTGTGTGATTTTATTTTTATAGTTTCTAATTTTGAATTATTAAAACTGCTTTGAGTCAGGGGAATGGGGAACCTTTTCTTAAAGTGTCTCCAGGTATTTGACAATCCAGTGAACTTACCTACAGCTCTCCTCCTAGCACTCAGTCAAAAATGACAAGTTCATATGACACACAGTGTCTGCTTGCTTCCAAATCCCAGCTCTAAGCTGCATTTATTAAAACATTTTAGTAAGTTAATGTTACTGTGGCTAAGTTGGTGCTTGCACCAAGGAACATGAATACTGTCTAAATGTTGCAGTAACGGTCAGATGCTGTCTGAAAATAACTGATACTGATCATCCAGTTAGTGGTTTGTCCCATTGCATTTTCCCAACAGTGTTCTGTGATATCAAGCTGAGTAATTCCGCTGTGAAAGACGCCTGAAGAGCAGACGCTACATTCATGAACTGATTTTCTATTTTCAGAGCTTGATCCTGTGTGCTTTGGTTCCAGGATGCGATTAAGATGTGAGCCTTCAGTGTGAAAGAGTTGTTCCTCTGTTTTCAGTGTAAGTAGTCACTTCTGTTTCTGACCAAATGCAGAGCATATACATAGAGAAGAATCTGTTTTAATGAAGCAAAATGAAGAAAGAATTTAGGCTTATTCAGGTATGATATTGACACTTTTTTTTTTTTTTTTTTTGTAAAACAACTGGTTTGAGAAATATTGAGTAATTCAGCTGTACTCTCATTTGCAGATAATGCTCCAAGAGTCTGAGCCTTCCTGGCAGTGGTAAGACTGTCATTTAATTCAGAGTTTACTAGTTCAATCTTTATATGTTGATCCTGAATGAAAAGCAAACACAATAATTTTAAGCTATTGTTTATAGATCCACTACCTACAATTATGATGTGAGGTTTTAGATATTTTTTTCTGAACTCAGGGGTTTAAACCATGACAATGGTTCTGTAAGATTCATTTTTCATGTGTGTATTTTGTAAATGCCATCTGAAATCAATACAGCTATTACTTTTCATCATCCAGGTTTTCTGTGTAATTTGACATGCTCCTCTTAGACTGCATCTGAACTTCAGTTTTCTCTCCTTTTTCTGATAATTGAAAGAACATAAAAAATTAACTTAGAGTATTTCCATCTCTCAGACAAGCACAAACAGATGAATCCCATCCATCACCTGAAAATTCTGAGAGCTTACACATGAGCTTTGGTTCTGAAAAGGGCAAGTTGTGTTTGCATTCTCAGACAGACGTGATCCTTAAAGTTCACAGTACTAATACATGTGCATTTACAGATGAGCAAGGAGCATCACAGTTTATTTTAAGAGGTTTTTTTTTTTTTATTTTTTTAATTTTAAACAAATCAGGAGTAATGAAAATAAATGAAGAAAGAGATAAACCAGTAACAAATACATTATCAACAACAACCCATAGAAAAAGAGAAACAACACAACATCAACCTAGTTCCAAAGGTAAATGCTACATAAGCAGTTTGGAATTTTTTAAGGCTAGGGAGGAGATCAGTATCTGCCTTTGTTACATGGCTTTAATGATTTTCCTATGTCTTTCATGTTGAGACTTCTCATAAGCCCCCATGCAATGAGGCCATCTCCCTGGCTGTACCATTTGAACGTTTCATGAGTAGCATCCCTGAACTGTTCATTTTGATTCACATGAGTAAGTATGATAATTTATGAGCAATAAAGAATGGAGTCTCTGAAAATTTAAAGTTATTTCCATTTACTTTTGGCACAGGCAAAGTATTATCCATTTGCACAAGTGATTTCCCTGCTCAAAGAACACCTCTCATGGGAGCAGTCTGATGATCACAGGAGAAATGCGCACTGCATTCCCAAACATGCTTCTTAGGGCAATGTAATACAATAGGTTATGACTAGTAAAGACTTCTTGAAATAACTACTGCCTTGCTATGGTGTGTTGTTTTCATGACAAGGGATGTAATGCGTGTTAAAGAGAAGTAATGGTCTTGGTCTTCTATAAGGATAAAGACCAGGGCACCATATCTCATCTACATTCTTGTTGCTGTTTTTCCTCTCCTTACACTTTTCTCCATCCCTTCCCATTTGCTTCGTCTTACCTATACATGGCTAACTCCCTGTGCAACTTACTGGTAAATGGATATAATGCAAGGCCATGGTTTTTTCATTTGGTCTCAAGTAATAAAAATGTATTATATGTCCTTCAAATCTTCTAAGTCTCTCAATGCATATTTTATGATTGTTGTCGAGATTCTGTCTCCAAGGGTAACATCCAGAGGTTTCTAATCAAACATTCATACTACCAAATGTTCTCTTCAATATAAAACTTTCTATATTCTGAAAAAAAAAAAAAAAAAAAAAATAGGAGGGAAACTTTAAAGAAGTATAAGCATTTTAATCTTCTGAGGTGAAAAATTCTCAAAAATGGTGAAAATTCACAAATTTGTATTTATTGCAATTCACCTGGACAAACTAGTACAGACATGAATGTCTCAGCATTTTTAATGTTTTAGATGGGTGTTAAACTTTTTTTTTTTTTAACTTAAAAACCTAATTAACTTATGTCAAACTTGATGTGAGAATCAGAATTATATTTTTGAACCCTGAACATTTTTACTTCTGTGCAGTACTCCCACAGTGTTAAAAACAATGAATACTTGCTTAACAAACAACAGAACATCTTCCTTCTTACTCTCAGTCCAGTATCTTTCCAAAACACAGTTTAAGTGATTTAAGGATCCCAGGGTGTGTCCTGAAAGTTTTATTGGCACAAATCACTTCCTGTGAAGAAGTGGAGTCAAGATTAATTTTATAGAAATAAAAAGGATTTTTTGACTTACTTATTCTTAGAATTTAGAACTGTTTCAAATTCATAGTTACATCAAAAATTGCAGGTAACAAACAATGTTAATATGTAAAGACTTCAGACTGTTCTAGTCACCTGGGATGCAATGATTTATTGCCCGGCTTAATAAAGCAGAATAACGTAACAGTCTAAACAATACATGTAATGAGTATCTTTTGGTTTGCAGCCTTGTTGTTCAGGCTTCTGACTTGTAAGGCAAAGAGAATGTGTGTAGCTTGCTTGATAGTTCTTCAGTTGTCACCTCATAGTTTTTTAACCTAAGCTTTTCTTTTTAATGCATTTTCTTTTCAAATCAGAATATTGATTATAACATCTATTTAACTACACTGCAAAGTCCTTGTCATGACTGAACCAAAATAGTTGGTTTATTTTTAAACAATTGATGGAATTCTTTCCCATTTTCATGCTTACTTCAGAAGACCAACAAGTCTTCTGGGAACAGAAATATTTCCCTAGATATCCTCAAGAAGGTAAATTCATCAAAATGCGCCCAAAAATGACTAAAGATTCTCTTTAGCCTTTCTCTTACTGTTAATATATTTGCAGAAAAATCTTTTTGTTCTGTTTTGCTACAGAGGCCATATTGAGTTAAAGATAAACACTACAGATCTCTTTAGGTCATCAGAACAGATTACTGAACTACTAAGTGTATGAGGATTAAACTATCATAGCTGTGTGGCATCCATTGACTTTTTGTGTAAGATAATTTGGTGGGAACAGTAAAAAGTCTTACTGTCACCCACATACCCAGACCTGTGCTTGCTCTCTCTTTCATATTTTTTGCCTGAACAGCTTCTGAAGCACTGCTAAGACTATAGTACCTAAGAAGGAGTTAAATCAGAAGTCTATAGTCCTGATTTTGGCATT